>NW_026054546.1:972977-1312698 GCF_022478715.1 Daldinia decipiens
CCTTTATCCATTCAAAATTTTTTCCACCCAATAATGCCCCATCTTTTTTTTTTTTTTTATAAAAACGGTTTATTTTTTTTTAAATACCTTTAAAATTTTTTACCCCCCCCCCCCCCCCCCCCAAAAAAAAAAAAAAAAAAAACACTTACAGAAACCTTAAAAACCCGACATCATATAATACAACATAGCAATTCACAGTTTGAAACCATTGTATGAAGGGGTTGATCTTAAAAAAGCATTCAAGATTTAACTGAGTGACGAATGCCACCTTCCTAGTTATCAAATAATATGAAATGATCAAGGTGAATCAAGATTGTAAGTAATATGGAGAGTGTGTTTTCAATATTGGACACAGCCGATTGCGCAATGGTCCGTCGGAGAACGCGAGTTTACACAGAGTAAAAGATAAGGGCCTAACTTTTATTATATAGGTGTGATAGGATATCTTTAAACCTATATTCCTTTTTCTAAGGATAAATGAGGGATACCCTCATCATGTAGAATCTAGCGGCTACTTTAAGGGCCAAAGGTACCCGATAGCTTTATTGTGTCTAAATAGTATATCTGATGAGACTAGTAACAAATCGTACGTAGCTTTAAGATCCTGACCTGTAAACCTCTTGAACCTATCTTCATTCTTCTAGGAATTTATGTAAGACGATTAGAATATGCAGTCATGTTTGTACTTCAAACCTCGAGGCGTTTGTACCTAAAATGAAGCCTTGACTTGGCTATACCCAATCTTCTCGGTAGTAAATTGTAAATATACCTCACATGATGTTACAGTAGTTGTAGCGAGCCTTATGATAATTCCACGGGACTGGTGCTAATCTAACATGCTTATCCAACCATAACTACCCTCAGTTAATATTTTGTTAAAGGTAGGTTCAATCGACTAAAATAATTTATGCACAGCACGGAGGAGTGTATGCTGGATATTTACTAAGCTCTATTTCCTAATGGTTTTATTGATATTAACTAAGGAAACATTCAACTAATACTTCGAAGTAAGGTAACTCCTGAAGAGCACTGTTATTTAATGAGGGCCTTGGTTTAATTCGTCCAAAAAGAGAACATATAGCGTCACTGGAATTTATTAAGAATGAGAAGACAGGTATCGATACTAAGCATTTTATTTACTTAGTATCAAATACCTTGGGTACTCAGATAGCTAAAGATGGTAGGAGCATCACTTTATCATGACAAGACTAACAAAATAATGGTCTTAGTAATAACTATGGTATTTTGTATCTTAATTACTTTGGGTTCAATAATATTGCTAAAATTAATTTTTACTATTAAGACCTAATACGGTCATTTTACTAGCAAACGATGCCTGTACGGCAGTTAAATGTTTAGGCAGCTTTTTAAAGCTTAATGTTTCGTTGGGATGGTAAAAATTCCACAGCTTGATTTGCTTACTACTAAAGCTGAGATTTCTTTATGTAACTAACTAGCTTAAATGCCTATTGGAGTTTCACATGTTTGATCTTGGATTAGCCTGGTATTGCGGTCCGTTCCTTTATGCAGGCTGCAACTTGGGGTTTACGGCGGCCGCCCATGATGCAAGATCCCGAGAATGAAACGTGACGGAAAGCACGTTAGATACCAGCTGCGATTCTTGGGCCTAGTGGAAGACTTAAACTATTCAGTTCTGCAGTAAGACTATAATTGCAATCATATAGCATCATGCAAATAACCTTAAGAAAACCCCTCAAAGGGAAAATAACATGAATGAGATGATAGGTACCTAGGTAGTTAATAGACATGGTGCGGTTTGATAGACAACTCACCAACTTGGCAACCCCGCACCGACAACAGCGCAAGCTGCCAATTACTAAGTTGTTGCCTAGCAACCAGCTCGTAGCTGTAAACAGTCAAAGGACTGTCTTGCTAAGTACCAACCTACTACCATGGTACAATATAGAAAAATTTTACATTATTGAAGCTACCTTCACTACATATTGGAAGTTACTGGCTGCTTGGGTATTAGTAAATGGTAATCTACCTAGGAGGTAGATATTTAGGAACTCGTAGCAGTTGATATCCTAGCTCTTAGTCGAAGATCGTAATATGGTAATAGCACTTGACTCGGTAAGAGTGATGAACAATGTCATTCATCGAATGTGACGGACAACCACAAACACGGAAGCGGGGGAGATCCCTGGTGATAGTCGGTTTAGGGGTACATTTGCAAACGAGATGTCTAATCCGCCAATCCGTCTGTCTGGCTGTGATTCGTTATAGTGCTGTATTGATGGTGGGAGTGGAGACTCTGTTAAAATTTGACCTGGCGCGTTTTTGTTGACCGTTATCGTGCAACACGAACCAATTGACAGCATCTAGAAGCGATGTTTTGGAGCGCTGTTTCAACGTTGATTGATTTTCAAGAAGTGGGCGGCTGACCGTTGCGGAGCAGCGGAACCGAGGTAGCAAAGGATATATCTAAATACCTAAGTTTATTATATTATATATGCTTGACTTCGACTTCGAATTCTAGAAAGAAAAAAAAAACCACAAAGTATAAATAAATAAAAAAGCAAGAAAAAAAATACAAGTTGAATATCAGAAGTGAATTGCGACAGAAATATTTTACTTTGGTACAAAAGGCAGACAAGGATAAGAGATGTCAAGTTGTGCACTTGCGGGGGATGCTTAATTAGAAAACATAGAGTTATGCCTGTTGTGAACTTGCGCTATGCCTATAGAGACAATTACACCGCGCTCAGACCTTTCTCTGTTAGCTTCCGAATCTCATTGGCCAATGTATCTTTAGCGTACTATTTAGCGTACTATTCAGCGGACTATGCAATGCAACCACTTCACAAAGTTGTGACCTGTCAAACTGGGTTGATTGAGCAGCTCTGCATCAACAATTCATAAGTAAACATTGGCAGGAGTAAGTGCCAAGATTGAAAGAAAAAGGACTTGCACAAAGACTTCATGAAATTTCATGCCGCCACTTTGTCCGACTCCTCTTTTTGATCATATCCTACATTACATGGACCTACATACATACATAAAAAATACCCTGGACAACCTTTTATCTTTGCATTTGAACGATTGATTCACGATCCGTCAAATATACAAAAGTGGTTTTTATTGTGTTGTTGTTTGCTGCTTCATCTATCCGCATGGAATCTGGGCATTGTATTGTTTGACCTTTACCTTCTTTTCTCTTCTGTCTACGGTACGTTATTTCCGTCATGACCTGTCCCCTGTTCGTCTTAGATGACTCTTGGAACTTGGCAGATTTTTTATTTTCTTTCCTTCCCTATCTTCCAACTTTCTATCGCATACTTTTTATACCTGTCCTTCTTCGTCCATCCCCATCCTTATCATCGTCATGACAATAACAATAATCTAATCTGTAATAGCAACAGCACCTTTTACGACGTTACGATCCTTCATGGCCTTTCCGAGATACCCTCACTTTTCACCACCGTATTCTTTATAATCGCAAGCCCTCCGTTTTCTCAATCGCATTCAACATCAACCCTCTTCCTTTTGGTCGCCATTTCGACAGGTTCACCGCTTGGCGGCTAGACCGTCGCGATGGATCAACCTCCGCCTCCGCCGCCGCATGGCAATATTCCCCGGCCGGCAAATTCCAACTTACCCCCGGGCAAATATGACATATTCATCATACCTCCGCACTCCTCGGGATCCGGTTTCCTCTATCTCCCTTCTTTGAAGCCGAACTTGAACAGCTTCGCCGCGGGATTTGCTAGCGCTCTGGTTCTAGTCGTCCTGGGTCAGACCATGGCACCGGTTTTTCACGTGTGGTGGAGCAGCTTCCAAGGAATGGGGAATATGGGCATGGTGTTATTGGTGATCGCAGTCGGAATTGGGGCATGGTCTCTGGGGAGAACGCAACAAGGGGGTGGTCCGGCGTCGGGGAGAGGTAATGGGAATTCTTGGGGGTACGATCCCGGAGCCGGAGGTTATTCTAGCGGCCCGAGTCCCAACGCTGGACCACCCCCCAATGATGATACACCTCCGCCTCCTCCGCCTCACGCCTCACCGCCGCCGCCTCCTCGGCACGGGCCCGCACCTGGGACTCCCGGCGCGGAGCGGCCCAAACAATCGTGGCAGCAGCATGCGCAAGCCAACGAGCCTAAGGACGCGTCGCCAGAACCGCCACCGGAGCCTCGACGTCGACCACCGCAGGAACCATCGCGAGAACCACCTCGAGAACCACCTCGAGAACCGCCGCGGGAACCGAAGCGAGAGCCGAAGCGAGAACCAAGACGTGAGCCGAAACGACAACCAAAACCGGAGCAGCGACCTGAGCCGCCTCGGGAACCCCGCCGCGAACCACCCCGGGAGCCATCTCCAGAACCTGCGAAAGAGCCCCCACAGGAGCCTCCCAAGCCAAAACCCAGATCAAAACCCAAGGAAGCTCCTAGAGAAGCTGCTCAAGAGGCCCCTAAGGAACTTCCTAAGGAACTGCCTAAGGAGGTTCATAAGGAACATAAGGAATCTTCTAAGGAATCTCCCAAGAAGCCATCCAGAAAGCCCAAGGAGACTCCTCCAGAAATCCCCATAGAGCCCCTTAAAGAGCCCCCCAAGGAACCTCCTAAAGAGCTTCCTAAAGAGCTTCCCAAAGAGCTTCCCAAAGAGCTTCCCAAAGAGCTTCCCAAAGAGCTTCCTGAGGAGACCCCCAAGGAGACCCCCAAGGAGACCCCTAAGGAGACCCCTAAGGAGACTTCTAAAGAGACCTCTAAAGAGACCCCCAGAGATCCACCCAAAGGCGCATGGGAAAAGGCTAGAGAAGAAACACGGCGAAAAGAGGAAGAACGAAAAGCTAGGGAAGAGGAATTAAAAGCGAAGGAGGCTGAAAGGCGCAAGAAGGAGGAACTGGCTAGACGACTAAAGGAGCTACGCGAGAAGGATGCTCGAGAGAAGGCCAGACGCCAACAAGAATCGAAGGAGAAGCAGGAGCGCGAGGCCCGCGAGAAGGAAGAGCGCGAAAGGGAGCAGCGCGAAAGGGAGCAGCAGGAGAAAGAGCGACGGGAGAAGGAACAGAGAGAAGCCAGAATACGGGAAGCTAGGGAACGTATACTGCATGAACGATTGAACCAAGAGAGAGCGCTCCGAGAGAAGCTTGAGAAGGAAGTCAAGGAGAAGGAGGCAATCCGAATCAAGGAGGCGATCGAAGCAGCTAGGCTAAAGGCTATAGCAGAGGCTGCTCGGCTGAGAGAGGAAGAGGCTGCGACGTTGAGAGCGAAGCTGAAAGAAGCGGAGGCTGCCGTGCAGAGAGAAGCCGAAGCTGCTGCCAAGCTGAGAGAAGCTGAGGCCGCCAGGGAAAGAGAAGCCGAGAGGCAAAGAGAGGTTGAGAGGCAGAGGGAATTGGAGGCGGCTCGACAGAGGGAGGAAGCTGCTAGGCTAAGAGAGGCAGAAGAAGCTAGGCTTAGGGAAGTTGAAGCTGCTAGGCTAAGGGAAGCCGAAAGCAGGAGAGGTGCCTACGCCTACTCGTCGGTCGGGGAGAAAACAAACCCCTGGCCGAACGGAAAACCGCCGGTTAGGTCTCCATCTCCTGCCAGATCAAGCCCCCCTAGGCCAAGCCCGAGTACTACGTCTAGTAAGCCTAGTGCTGCATCTACCAAGCAACCGAATCCAGCTCCTAGCACAACCAAGACTTCGAGCGGCGTTAACGAAGAGACTTATTCGTTTCGACCATATGATCAGCCTAAGAACCATACTCGAAGGCGGTCGGGCGAGACAACCTTCACAGAGTCATCGTATGCTCCATCCCATTCAACAGCAAGGACAACGCCGCCACCTTCCGAACACCCGCCTTATCGGACCAACGACCCAGACAAAATCGTCATCAAGGCTGTTTATAGCTTTGTCAACCAATTCTCCAAGACACCAGCTTCTCAACTTATTAGTGGTATGGCACCTGTCACGGACGGTTTAATTCTTCGCATCTCGTCTGCCGGTATCTTCATCGACGACGATGTCCGCAACGAGCCGCAGCGAGATTGGGACGTCAAGGCGTGGACGCTTAAGACGATGGAGATATGGTGCCCGGCACATTGTGTTGTCGAGTCTAACGTCACTCCCAAAGTGACGCCTAAGAGCCGTTTCCGATCTTCAATTCGTGGTGACCCCAAAACCCTGACAGGTGAGGATGCCGAGGCCTGTGTAAACGAGCTACTGCATTCTTGCGGAGACGTGTGCCGTCATGCGCCTCACGGAAGATGGGATCCTGCGTTGTCAAATATTAGTTCGCGACGACGAGGTCTGCACGTCCTGCGCGCCACAATCCGAGATCAGGACGGGAGGAGGCATTTGTTTATTGTTGACGAAGATGAGGGCTGGAAGGTTGCACAGGGCCTGCGAAAACTCTTTCAGGGCACCCAACACCGCCAGCTAGGTATCCAGTGCATGGCAAAGACAGAGGCTCAAGGCATTCTCGACATGTTTGGCTGGTGACTTGGGACAGCATCTATGGGACATTGGGAGATATTTATGGGATATCAACTGGCAGGCGTGCGTGGATACTGGAATGCTACAGATTTGCAGCATTCCACCGGTGCCCTATCTCCACACCGATCTAATTACTATCCCTTCCCTGCAAGCATTAATTCTTCATCCTTTCTATTATGCATGGCGATGCGGGTGCGGTGGCGTATGAGAGGGTGAATTGGTGAATTTATAAAGCACACGATTCACGACTGAGCAAGAGGAACCGCATGTAGAGTTGGAAATTGCCACCAATTGGACAGATAGCCTTAAATATACCATCACTGCAAGTTTAAGACATTGGAACGCGTAATATAGCTTGTGCGAATTTACTTTGACTAAAAATATAGTACATGTCTTTGAAGTTATTTATGCAAGAGGCAAGCATCCCTAACTAGGTATTATTATTATCATAGCTAAGACAGGTGGATAGTGAGACAAGTTGACAAGGCTATAATTGCGACGGTTTAACCAATCCCAGATAGAGAAATGATAGCTAAAACTAGAATAAAGCTTACTGAGTTAGGGATTTAATTCAAAATAATCGTGAGCCTCATGAGTGTGTACTTTGGGTCATAGCCTGAGTGCTCTTCAGGTTGCTCATGGCGGGCATTAGCTCACGAATCTATTGAAGTAGAAGATGACTATTTGCAACGCTTAGCTGAAGCCAACATGTACTCGAGGCGCGCAATAGGAAATGTAACTACGTAATAATAAACGTAACTAGAAGAACAGTAAATAATCTTATATCTCTTAGTTCTTCACTATCTCAGCCAGTTACGAGATAAGACAATGTTCTTTACGGAACATTAAGAGGCAGTTAAATATGGGTCGGGTTTCTTCGTTGATAAGTGCGAATTCGTCCGTAACCCTTGCATCGTCAATATTATGTCCGATAACCCATCGCAAATCCTTCTCGAAAATAAAATATCCGGAATACACGCCAGAATATACACTAGAACGCACTAGAAAATATACAGAGGGTGAAGAGTTCAACCCGAGTCAGGAGACGCGTTGCTGTGTTTAGGTGCGAGAGACGGCCCTAAGCGGGCGTAAGCGGGAATGACGGAGGTAATAGGCTTTTGGGCGACCAAGTAAATCTCCTTCGGTGATATGCTACTTTATTAAATATATAATCATTGGTCTCATCTGTACAGTACTGAGTTTCGTTAGTATTATAGCTAGCTTCAATATCCTAAGTAGCGGAATTCATCTTTATCCTACGATCTGAGTCAAGCCGCTTCAGCAGCCCGCAAGAAGACGAGAGCTACACTTCAGTCAACCATCAACACAACATAGTATGGGGCGTCTTCTCCCAAATCTATCCATACCCAGAACCGCTAAAGCAACTAGAAACATCCTCGTAGCAAGTCGACGCCTTAGCTGGTACCCTCCGCGATCAACTGCTCGATTCTTCGCCACGAAAGGTTCCCAGCATAGTTCCAGCAATAACAAAACACTACGTTCATCAGTCGGTATGCCTTTGAATGTCTTGATTATAGGCGCTGGTGTTGCTGGTCCGGCCCTTGCAATATTTTTACAAAAGTCTGATCCCAATCACAAGGTCACCATCATAGAGCGATTTCCCTCGCTACGCGTGGCAGGTCAGCAAATTGACATTAAGAACCAAGGCGTTGATGTCCTAAAGAAGATGGGAATCTTCGATGCGATCAAAAAAGCGTGTGTTGACGAAACCGGTCTTGAGGTCATAGATTCGAGTGGACGACGGAAGGCGCTTGTGGGCATCAACCCTACTGGCCAAAGCCGTCGCACTTTGACATCCGAGTTTGAGATCATGCGTGGTGACATGGTTAGAGTCCTATATGACGCGAGTATCAAGCAGAATGAACAAGTGAAGCAGCTTGGGGGAAAAGGGGGTCTGACATACGAATTCGGTCAAGAAGTTACAGAATTCACACAGACTGATAACGGGGTAGATGTTACCTTTTCTAACGGACAGAAGCAGAACTACGACCTGGTGATAGCGGCAGATGGCCAAGCATCGCGTACCAGGCGCATGGCTTTTGGTCAGAAAGCTAACGACGAAGCCTTCAAGTCTATCGGAGTCCACGCCGCCTACTACAGCATCCCGCGTAGCGAAGACGAGGGTACGCTTGCAAGGGTTTATAACGCGCCGGGAAGAAGAATGCTATTTACCAGAACGAGTGGCAGACCGGTGACGCAGGTCCTGCTCTTCACCATGGCGGACTCAGATAATCTGAGAAAGTCGTACAAAGAATCAGTCGACAAGCAGAAGGAAGCTTTTACGGAGACCTTCAAGGGCGCCGGTTGGCAGACCGATCGATTGCTAAACGGTATGAAGACAACAGCAGACTTTTGGGCGCACGAGTTAGCCCAGATCAAAATGAAGCAGCTGTACAAGGGCCGAGTTGCGCTGCTCGGAGACGCAGGCTATTGCCCAACTCCATTCACGGGAATGGGGACAACAGGGTGTCTCATCGGCGCTTATGTCCTCGCGGGAGAATTGGCACGACACGACAACGACGTGCCCAGCGCGTTAAAAGCGTATGATACGGTGGTACGGCCCGGGATTGACGAGATCCAGAAACTTCCCACCGAGCTCATGAGTGTTTTTTTCCCGTCTTCCAAGCTGGGCATTTGGATCCTGCGAAACGCGATGTGGGCGGTGTCTAAGATCGAACCTCTAACTTACAGACCAAAGCCGGAGGGGGATTACGTTTGGCGTCTACCGGAGTATCCCGAGCTTAAGCTATAGTTTACCACATATCTGGTAGTGTGGCTGGAGCTAGATTTGGAGTGAGAAGTGCCGTTTAAAGAGATATGTGTAGACGACATGTGCTAGTAGCATAACACCGGTGGTTTGAAGGATGAACCGTATATTTTAGTAGGGTAGTCTGGTTTGCTGTTTCATAGTTGTATTCATTTTATACGATTTTAGTATATCCTCTTCGTGTCTCAAGGCGTGGCATTAATTCGTAGATATTTTGAATTACACCTGCGTATTCTTCGTAATACCAGTATTATAACAGAGGTAAATGATTAATTCTCACATTGGCAATCATATAAGCTCTACATATTCCCCAGGAACCTATCTAAGTAACGTGAAAGGCTTCTCACAAACTTACTCGTTCCGCAATAATATTTGTCGTTAATTGATGAAAGGGCTAGGCCTCGGGATAAATAAGTTGTCATATGCAGCTACAGTAGGATTACATGTCACGTACCCATTCCTCGGGTTTTTAAACCTGTAGGATTAATTGACGGTAGTTAAGGATGCGGTGTTGCTCAAATAATGTTGCATGGATCCAGAGATTCGCTATAAAGATAATACGATAGTATTATGAAACCAGAGTGACCATTTAGTCTTCCCTGCAATATAGCTAGAAGACTTGGAAACAGATTATCGGGTCTGTTATATATGGTATATGGTACGCCCACCAATAATAGCCGGGAGTCATAGAGGATGAGAGCCTGGTCTGTTTATATTTTTATTTTTTGCCTAGGCATTTAGGTAGGTAGGTAAATTATTATCAAGTAACATGTCAGGTCAGAATTACATTACCAGAACTAGCGTTCAGGATGCCTATCTACGCTGTAAAATATTGCAAACTAACGGGAAATTCTGGTTATGTTGCAGGGAGGAATATAGTTATATTGATTTCGTAACACCGCTGAGTAGAAACAACGAAGGATGTGAGTCTCATAACTTTTGTTGCCCTTGCAGTGTTTTATTCCGTACACCTCTGAAAATCGATACCCAGGCATCACGGCACTTCCTCGTCATACACTTAATATTAGGCTGGCCTTGAGATTGTAACCTCTCAATAATTGTAGCGGCTAGAGCGCCTCCTATTCGCCACAAGAATTTGTCATGCTATATGAGGCGGTGCCAGTATTCTTGGCCATTCCGGGGATATAGGAGCAAGGGGGGAGAAAGAACGACAAAACTGTATATGCTATCTATCCGAGTGGGCAAACTTTCCTGATCCGGTAGATTTATAATTGCTTATAGGCTCTGTAGTATATTAAATCTCATATACGCCTACACGTGCGCGATTCACCTGTCTCGATACTATCACCCAGGGAATGTTCGGGCAGATAGTTGCATTACTAGTTTTGCTAGGATGATATAAATAAGTTTGTAAAGGGGGTTTCGGCATATGCTGAGATGCGTCTACGCCCGGATGGTCTAAGGAAGCTTGCCCCATCCTATCTAGAAGGGGTCTTCGCGCTATGCTGGCCTGAAGTTCAATGACGTTGGACTGCTTAGACGAAGGCTTGATTCAGCCACTGGAACACTACCGAGTCCTTTGCCCCCGCTTAATATGTCGGAATAGGAAATGTGTCTGCCACAGGTAATTTGAGCTTGCCATCAGATTTGCTGCCAGGCCCTGACCCTTAGACTCTGGGGTTATATTAACCGGCAAGGCTTCGTCGAGCGGCATTTGCATTGCCATAACTGCCCAACTAACAACTACGGAGCCCTACCACTCCGTCCGCCTTGGCTTTACCCGGAGAACCACGAATTACGCCGTCTCGGCGAAGAATAAAAGCATGAAGGCCTGCTCGCTCCCACCGACTGGCTGTCTTGATCTTTCTGCTTTCTCTAAGTAAATTTTCGTATTCTAAGCCAAAATGCTGCTTAAATCTCTTCTGCCCGCCGCGGCAGCCGTCCACATGGCTGCTGCGCAGGAGCTTATGCGCTTCGGATGCTCCCAGCTTACTATCGACAGGATCGATCCGCTGGTAGAGCCGGGTAATATGCCCTCGGCACACATGCACCAAATCATCGGCGGAAATTCTCTTAACGCTTCCATGAAACCTGTCGATCATGATCCGCCTAAGGTCTCCACTTGTACTAGTTGTACCTATTCCGAAGACTTTTCCAACTATTGGACCGCCAACCTCTATTTCCGGGCTCGCAACGGCACCTATAAGAGAGTACCGCAGTTTGCTAACCTAGGACTTAATGTTAAGGCCGGCATGACTATCTATTACATTCGTGGTTATCAGCCGAGTGCTAAAGTGACTGCATTCCCGCCGGTAAGTGGGTTCTGAAAGTTCTGAAAAGTTTTCGCTTATTTTGGTCAGGGCTTCCGGATGCTGGTCGGCGACCCGATGAACAGACAAGCTAGCACAATGCAGAAGGGCCTCTGCTACCGGTGTGAAGCTAACCTTGAGCAAAATCCATTTGGGGGGTAAGCTGAATGAACCGAAACGAAGGCGCTTGCTGACTTATTATAGCGCCCCTTGCACAGGTTCAGACACGCAAGCGTTCCCCAAGGAGCCATGCGGCGGAGGATGGCGAGTATCTGTGCATTTCCCATCATGCTGGGACGGCAAGAACCTAGATTCGCCTGACCACAAGTCCCATATAGCATACCCTGCTTCGGGGACGTTTGAGAGCGGCGGTGCTTGTCCCTCAACTCACCCGGTCAAGATCCCGCAGATCATGTATGAGATCATGTTCGACACGCGTGCTTTCAACAACAAGGCCGAGTGGCCTGCAGATGGTTCTCAGCCTTTTGTGTGGAGCATGAACGACACCACGGGATACGGCCTGCACGGCGATTATCTGTTCGGCTGGAAAGGTGATGCGCTCCAGAGGGCTATGGATGGAAAGTGCTCCGGCGACCGCTGCTCGCCGCTCCAGAGGCAAACGGACCAGGCTGCCATAGACTGCGTCAAGTCACAAAGTGTCAAGGAAGATATTGGTGACGACTGTAAGTGGTCTAGGTCTTCCTATTTTCATATAAGACAGATGCTGATCTTCTTTCTTAGGGCTCACCGGTCTCCCTGGCTGGTAGATTATCTTTTATTAAAGATATTCGGCCATATATGTGATGTCGTTCTGCTCGGCGGCATGAGAAGAAGAGGTATTGCTGTATAAGACTGGAATTATATGCGTTACATAGGTACTTGGTACTTAGATAACCTACCTATGTATTGAATTGAAGGTGTGGCGTTATAATATGTACATGCCCGTAGGTTGCAGGTGTGGGTCCAAGCTAGCGGACCGGAAACCTTATGTTTAAATTCGGCTTCACAGTGCAATTCATTGTTTGTCGGCACCTTCGTCAATCATAGGTACCTAGTATTCATCTCCCACCTAACTACCTACCTAGGTACCTACCTACCCAATTTCAGTTCATTATATGTCAAGTCTACCTTGGTTACCTAGGGGAATCTTTTCTTAGGTACATTTCAATACATTAATCTCGTAAACTCACGTATTACACCGATTTATCGAGGGTCGTAATCTATAACTAATAACTAGTCCAATAATTAATATTATAGATTATATACAAGAATATTTGCATCTGGCTAACTATTAATTATGTTAACTAGGTTAGGTACCCAGGTATTCAACCCTCTGTTGACATCCCCTGACCAGAATTTATATTTCATGTGTCACTATGTCCTATGATAGCGGAGCGCTTAAGGGCAACTTGCGACTGCTGGGACCGACGAATACGGTCTTGGCGGAGCTGGTAATGACCCAGTTCTGAGATTCGACATCCCAGTTGCTAACATCACGTCGCGTTAAGGTTGCCGTAAAAACCTCGGTGCAGCCCGGTTCGATTTGAATCCGATCAAAGCCGCGGAGGACTACTGGCGCATCATCCTCTCCGCCAAGGGAAACGTAGAGCTGCGGGATCTCGTCGCCCACCACGCTGCCAGTATTGGTAATTTTAGCGGTTACCGTATACAGAGTGTCGAATAATCCGCTGTTACCACCTGACTGATCCGTAAGGCCTGGTCCGGCAGGGTCGAGGCTTTGTGCTGCAGATTCTATAGCTCCTGGAGGAAGGAACTCTTCTGCAGTCTTGCCGAAATCGGGATCCATGGATGCATCCTTGAGCGATGACGTCGTGTTCACGTACGGATAAATGTACTGCCATATATAAGGGAAGGAGGATTCTGGGAAGACGTAGTCTTCAAGCTCTGTTGAGTAGTTGCCGAAGGTTGGGGCTTCAGCACTTTTGCCTGTTGTGGGTTTATACTCCTCGACGTTGGCCTTCTCGACTTGGATATCCGAGTACTCGAACGTCGTGTACGACAATCCAAATCCGAACTCGAAGATAGGATCAATCTTAGCACGATCTAAGGCCCGATAGTCGATAAATATACCCTCGGTATAGTCTTGCTGCGGTGCGTCGTTGCCGTTGTTAGGCTCATATAGGACTTCAGCACCATAGTCTTCTCGACTCTTAGCCCACGTGAAGGGGGTTCGGGCAGCAGGATTGACTCTCCCATATAGCACGTCCACAATTGAGCGACCGCTTTCTTGACCGGGTAAACCAGCCCATAAGATAGCAGTAACATTGGGTGAATCGTACCAGTCCGATACAAGCGTAGGTCCAACCGAATGTATAATAACCACAGTATTATTGCACAAGGAGGAAACATTTTTAATGAGCTCATCGCCGTTGCCCCAAAGCGTTAAGTTGCTTCGGTCCCCCTCATTGCCATCAACACTAATATAACCTTCGCCGGAATCAGCATTGACAAATACTAGGGCGGTAGCCCCTTCTTGCTTGACTAAAGTTTCGATCGTTGTCGACGCGGAATTATCCAAAATAGCTTCGATGCGGGTATGGTCTTCGAGAGCTTGTGCCTGCAACGCGTCGATAGGAGTGATGAGGTAAGGAAAGTCGGCGGATCCCGAACCCCATCCCATTGCGAGAGTTCCTTTATTACAGCCTCGATCAGAGCAGCCGTTCGGACCCAACGGGTTAGGACCGGCATCCTCCCCGATGACGGCGAGAAACTTGGGCTTCTTTAGCGGGAGAGCACCGTTGTTCTTGAGCAGTACGGTTGACTTGGCAGCTATCTCCCGGATAAGATCTCCATGATCTTCCTGGGCGTCTACGTGCCAGTTGATTTGCTGATGACCCTCGTTGGCGGCGAAATGGATAGGCCCGAAGGTATCCCGAGTCCACGAATCAAAGTTGATTGGGATCTGGTCTAACGTCCTACCGACCTTGAAGTAAGCCGCCATAATCCTCATCGCCATGTCGTCAATTCGGTACTGAGGTAATGTTCCATTTAGCACCGCAAGAGTAAGATTCGTGCCCCAGAAACTAAATCCGGAGTTGAAGATGGTGTCTCCGGGCATTGTCATGTCAAGCCCGGCTACGGCGCTGGCCACGCCAGTGTGCTGCGCCTGCCAGTCTGACATGACAAATCCTTGGAATCCCAATTCACTCTTGAGGAGGCCATTTAAGGCCTTGGAGCTATGGAAAAACGCGTTAGCACGGAAACAAAATCGCGACCAACTGCTTGGCACCTACTTTTGACAAGAATATGAATTATTGATTTGCGTGTACGCGCACATAATAGAACCGACGCCGGCCCGGACCGCGTCCGCGAATGGCCATAAATACAATTCATGCATTGTCTTGTCGTCGATGTTTGATGATAGACTTTCGGAAATGTTGTATCCACGTTGCTGAGACTCCCCGGTTTGTCTAAAATGCTCTGCACTCTGTATTAGCAACTACAATTCAAAAAGAGCCATCTAATCCTTCTAACCTTGCTCGTTACCGATATAGTGCTTAGCGCAAGCAATCACGCCGGCATCTTGAATTCCCTTGACGGTCTCGGCTATTGAGACGCCGGTCAGATATGGATCGGGGGAAAATCCTTCCCAGTTACGTCCGCCCTCCGGCGTTCGCCCGATAGGTCCAGCCACTGGCCCTAGAAGTACGTCGACGCCTTTGATTTTATTCTCTTCGCCCATTGCCTTGCCTCGTCGGTAGATAAGGTCTCTGTCAAACGAAGCCGCCACAGTTTGACCAGACGTGAAGGCTGAGACATAGTCCGCAAGACGAACGCCCAAGGGAGAGTCTTGCATACAAAGACTACGAAAGCCTAGTCTAGGAATAGAACCAACTTGGCCGACACATTGCTCCCCTTGCCAACTAGATTTTGTCAGCCGATACGGCTTTGTGAATACTCAGAATGCAAATACTTACCCGACACCGGTTGTTAAATTGACCTTCTCTGCTAGCGTAAGCTGGGAGACAAATTCCCTAGCTTTGGCATAAGCATCTTCCCATCCTTGCGCAGTAGGGTTCATCCAAGGCGAAGGATAGTGCGGCTCGGAGGAGGCGAGATCTCGCTTTTCGACCTGAGAATAGTCAGATATTACGAATTGCAAAATCGGCAATATTTGCGCCAAAGATCTGTGGAGCTGCATGGTGAAAAAAGCCTTGGCTTAACTGTGATCAGATCACGACATCAGAGAACATAAGATTTTGAATTCAAGCTGCTTCGTATGCGATACGACTGACGCGAAAGAATCTAGATCTCGATGCTAAATTGATGGGGTAAAACTCCGATAAACTCCAGGACAGTCTTCTCGGTACTATGGAAGAAGACGCCTGAGGGAAATACAGGAGGATGTATGGATGGGATGACTAACCGCATTTGCTGCTGTATACCTGGTCACCGCCAATAAGGCAACCCACGAAGTACAACGCATCGTGACTATCATACGGTAGTAACGTTCGTATGAAGTTCGTTCTATCCGATGAGAAGACAAGGCAAGGTCGGAGAGGGATACACCACCAAAGGATAATAATAAAAATCGAGCACAGGTCTCCCTATTAATAATTTTGAAAGTTGTTGCTACCCCTGTACAGCCGCGGATCAAGTGATCAGCAATTTGCATGCGACTGATCAAGGAGGAGAGAGATTGGACTCTCGATATTCCTTGTAGTCGGCATAACTCTCCACGCTGCAAGGTTACGGCGGACCCACGAAGACCAGGGTTCTCCGCTTGGAGCTTGGGAGGCAGGGAGGGCCAGCTAATGATCCGATTCGAGATGGGAAGCTAAACTAGACGGGACGAATCGAGTTACTACTGGCGTACATTAGACAAGAAGAGGCGGCGTTATCATAATAAACGCTACGTAGCTAAGAAACACGCGTCATAACAATCGGCGAGACTTCCCAAGAACGGGTAGTAGTACATCTTAACAAAGCATTAATGGGCAGTTAAAGACAAGGAAGATCACTGGGAAATCCCTACAACTGTCGTCCCGAAGGATTATGACGCATTGACTAATTAAAGACATAAGGTACATCTTTACATATGTATGTATAAAGCGTCGAGGGAAGATCTTCAGGGGAAGTCGGGTTATTGACATAATTAATGTCTCTTATAGCATTTATTATAAATTATAATACAGGATAAACGCGTACGGATAGTCTTGTATAAAAGATGTACTATTATATAGACTATGCACGTATATTGACAAGCACTATGAAATGAAGTCGTATGTGCCTCCTATTCTTGAGCTATATACATTCATAGGTACATAGGAGGTATATATTACCTGGGTACACTTATGTAGGTACCTAAAATTGCACTGTAATTTAGGGTGCTAGGGTGCCAAGGTGCCGGGACTTTCCTTGTAACGCTGCTCCACATACCATCCGTTCTGCCGTTGTGTTAACATAAACAAAACACCTATCTCTCTCTCTACCTAGGTACCTTAGCTATACTGCTTTCTTTAACTCTTTAGATAGGTACCTATAGCAAATAGTTGAAAACACCTCCACAACAAACAGCTCTTATAACAACAAATATCCAATTCTATGTTCATCCACCCGCAATACTCCAATACCTACCAACCTCTCAATCCAAAATGTCTCCTCTATTAACAGCATCAACAGCAGTCAATTCGGCCCTTTTCTTAGGTAGCATGCAGCCCGCTTCTGATTTCTTCGGATACGAATGGAAAACTACTTCCCCAGCCGGGTGACGGTGTCTCTTTTGGGGAAGCTCGAGGTTGCGTGCGGGGAATGCCCCAGTCTTTTAGGTAATTATGCGGGGTAGCCAAGGTTATCCTCGGTGGAATAAGCCCCTGGCTTACATACATAGGTACATACTACCTAGGTATGTACCTATGTAGTATAGCCAGAGCAGGCTTTGGATTTTGTGTTATTGAATTTTGTGTTATTGCCGTGTTGCTTCGTGAGGTCATAGCTAACGAGATTCTCGCATACGCTTCTTCACAGCCTCATACTTGGTTTGGTATTCAGAATTCAGACTTGCTTACGTATTTTAATAAGCGACATCTTGGAATAGAAATAATATAAATTGTGTTACCTACCTACGTATTATATGCAATCAGTCACGTGTACCCCGGTATCAACGACCTAGGTGTATATAATAGTATGTGGATCACTTGAGGTAATAATTACGAGTTGTGGTTAGGTAATCGGAGAAATCACTTCATACCTACCTAGGTAGACACCTGGTTTAACTGATTAGGCACTATAGGAAGCACACTTAGTAGGGTTAGATCTGTGTCGAACTGCCTAAGTATTGGTATCGTAATAAATGACATATTATATCTGATGTTATATCTGCTAGATCTTGGACACTAAAGTCTAGAAATCAAAATTATATATCAAAATTAGATACAAGTTTTACCTCGGCCCCTGAGCTCGACCCAAATTCCTCTACTCTCACGCGACGTTTAAGATCTGTCCGCGTTGATATAGTCCCCAGCTCTTTTCCGTTCAAAAGTCAATGTCTGGATAATGAATTCCTGGCTATTGGTATCACCCCCGCCATTGCCTTGAGAAGGCCTCCATCGAATCGCTGTTGAACTCTGCGCTTCGGTACCTCGAGGTACGTTATAAACCTCAAACCAGTCTTGATGCTCATACTTGTAAGACTGAGCACCACGCCATCGGATTAGTTCTTCTTTACCATCCCACACAAGGTGGAATCCGTCTTCTAGCGGGAACGTCCACAATTTAGCACACTGCACGACTTGATCTAGCTGATCCTTCTTGCATGAAAACGTCTCCAGAACAAGCTCGAGCGTTGTGAGGTCTGGCCAATACTCTCTTATCTGAGAGCCCCAGCGGCCCTGCTTTTCAAAATCGTCCAGTTGGAAGTCAGGCTCGTTACCTGCTTTCCGCGCTTCATACCCTCTCATCATGGCTAAGTAGTTGGCAGGTCTCTTCCAGAGGTTTGTGACATTAATCATAGGTTCTAGACGGAGTCTCTCCGAAGGAGATACTTCATCCCCCCCGGGCATACTCTCCCAACCCCACCAGTCGGTGCGAGACATGCGGATAGATAAACGAGTAATTTTTCTACCGACAAGTGGGTTCGGTAGAGATGACAGTTGGCTACTATATTCTTCCTTCGAGTCGGCCTCGCTAGTGCTTCTGTTAGGCTCAGTAGGCGACACAAAACATGCGTAACCTGTAACTGCGTAGCCTCTACTCTCATACCCGTGGTGCCGACCTATCGTTCCGACCAGACGAGACACTCGCTCGAGTCCACCTGATATTCGCGTCAGCAGCTGAATTAGAATACGCATCCTTCAACGGACAATGCCGAGGTATTCAGGACTAAACTCACCACCTTCCAAGTTTATCTGCTGCAGTGTCGTCTCAACGGATGATATATTCGCAAATTGCCAGAATCTTAGCTTCCTGCATAGAAATTGATTTTCCGTCGTGCGCATGAGCGGGGTACCCGGAGGAACATCGTTGTCGTCGCCGTGGAATACCATTATGGGGTTGACTTGAAAGGGCGTAAGAAAGGCTTCGACGTATACGGCCCGGCACGTTAGAAGCAACTGAACAGCTACCCGTAGCGGGGCAGCTTGCCCGGGCCTAGCATAGGGCTTCCGGATATCGTAGAGACAATCGAGATCTTCGTACCGCGTTAGAGAGAAGCGCCAAATCAGGTCGCGCAGCTCTCTGGGGAGCTTTCTAAAGAGAGGGGATTGCAACTGAGAGTCAATCGAGTCCGGATGGTCGAGAATCTCACAAGCGAGCGGCACCCTCTGCTCCATCTTGCGGCGCGCAGGATCAATTGGCACGGACGCTGGCGGTGGCGTTTCGTCTAGCGTCCTCTTCCGGTAGGTTTTCAGAAACTGGCTGACTCCTCGTACCATGATTGATTCAATATTTCGAGAAGCTATTTGAAACAAATTCAATGAAACTATACGCTTCTGGATAGGGTTTTATCTTGGACAAGATATCAAGGCATCAGCCTGCTGCCTGTTGCCTGCTAAGGTAGATAGGATTAATAGGGTGCATCAGTTCAAGCCAGGAACACCTGAGGCGGGGAATCCCCGGCTACTACGAACCAATCTTCTTTTTACTCTAAAGGAAATAATACGTCAGCCGCAGCTAAATGGATAGGTTGGTATTTATAGCAACAGGTCTTAACGAGTGTCAGTATTCTTACGTTCTCGGTCTTTGATCGAGATTAAGAGAAAAGTGTAAGAACACGACAATTACTGGAGTAAATACTTTAGGTTAATTCCTCTCCTGCCGTATAAGCTATATCATAATGCTAGCCCAACGATGTTTTTCAACGACCTTAGGTACCTACCTACATAGCTGTAAAACGGACCTTAAATGGATCTATAATCCTTAATACATTTACCTCTTGGAAATGGGGACTTGTGAAGCCAGTGAATATAATTATTTCAATACACACACACACCGTACTGTACAGTCCATCCGCAGCCAAACAGCCTGATAGGCGGGATGAAAATAACGAACACGTAGGAGAGGGTGATATCGATGAAAAACAACCTATGAATCCTTAAAAGGGGGTGCTTATCATGATGGCTTAGACCATCCGAATCCTTTTATAAGTTTCTCTTGCGCCTAGTGATATAGCATATAATGAATGATGTATTGGCTTGTCCATCCAAAAGAGATAATAGGGGTTACTGATATAAAGAGTATAGACTACAATATGAAATAAAAAATAACAAAACACGATCACAGCCAAGCAGTACTAATCGAAATCTAGTTCCATCAATTAACTAAACAGGGCAGTAATGAAAAACATTTGGCTTTTGATTCAGTCAACACATATTCCTCTACACACCGTCGTTGTCGTATTAACTAAATTTATTCTGTTTTCATTCTTTAAATTACTCAAGTAATTCCTATTTTCATCGCATGCTACGCTCAAGTTTATCCCTTCTTCGAAATGTGCGGTTCCGGCTATGACCTTCCAATAACCGCTGAGGGCATCTACGTGCTGCGTGAGCGTGAATATGAGGTCCACCGTTTTCTTCGCCGAAATTGCTTGCAGCAAGTCAAGGGATATTATGGCATTGGCCTGCGAGAGAGCTGCTACTAAGGGAAAGAGGAGGCTTTAGAAACCCACCCTTACGAGAAAAGCTAGTATAATCCTTGACTTGATGAGGATATCGATGAATCGTGGATGTGATAGTCGTGGTCAGTATACTGGAGTGGCGGGTGGCCCGGTGTGTAACCCTTGACGGACTACATTATTACAAGAACTGCAGCAATCGAACTGTCCAAGAGTTTAGGTATACGAGACGTCTAGAAAGAAGAGTATTGGTGCCTATGTAGAGTTACCGAGTTTCACAATCTAGCCTTAGAGTTTATTGCGAGAATATAGAATACAGCAAGGTCTGAAAACCTTACTTCGCTAAAGTCGATACAAAGCCCAGAGACGGAGACGAGAGCTCAACGGAAGGGTATTATCTTGGTGGTGGACTAGATTTATATAGATGACACGTCCGTAACAGCAGCGTAAATGGCACCCCTAAAATGAGAGCGCAGCCGCAAAAATATCAGAGCCCAACTTCCCAACTGTCTTGCCTACGAAACTACTTATCTAACACTCTCCTGGTCACAAGGTTAGATCGCCGCTGGCACGATCTGGTTAGGGCTAGGGTTAATTTTATTCTTTCAATACATAGCAAGGCACCTAAGGGGACATCTTAAAAGACTTTTACGGGCCTCTTCAGGTTGTCCATCCCCTTGTATTGGTTTACATTTACAAAGAACCTCTCACCGACTTATTTACCACACAACAAATACCTCTCAACGTTTTCACTGACTTTCCCAACGACATTGTTCGAAAGCGTGCCTAAGTTGGGTACCTAGAGGTAACTAAACACGCATCACTCATCAACAAAAAATCACACTCGTTAACTTTCTTTTTTATTATAGGCTAAGGTATCAAGCACATCCACACTTGGTTAAGCTGAACTTGAGGTAAGTCTTCGTCATCTCAGACGTCTACTCCAACATATTCTTCGCACTATCCTCCCGCAAATATCCATAGATATCCTGAGGACTCGTGAATATCAGTATTGTTTCTCTTGCAGAAGGCTAATCGTATTCAGGGAGGTCTCTACTCAACCCTCGTCTAAGCAACATGGATATCTCTCGACACCCAAGCTCTACCGGTCATAATGACCCGGATCGTGTAAGTATCCCTTTGTTCCAAGATTTTGTAGGTAGGATGTTGCTAACAATGGTATCCAAGGCCCGTAACGACAGAACGGACCTTGAACAGTCGATGCCCTGTAGTCTCCTTTCCTGTCTCGTTATTCTCGAGGCCGCCCCTTTGAGCCGAGACATGGATGACAATCTCCTAAAGTTCGGTAGACTTGCGACTAACCAACTTGAGTTCAAACTCAAGCTCATTGCTCATCCCTATACATATCACTTAATCAAACTGACTATGTATCGCAATTATAAACCCGAAAAGAATGGTATGAAAAATATCTGGGTTGCTGCGATGGATTTTTACTTCCAATCCATTTCGCATGTGTCTTGCACAAGACTATCACAGGATGCCACGACGTCCTATTTGAATCAGAGTTTCAACCCCTTTAGCCTTTACGAAAGTCCTATCCAGGCGTCATCGGGCTCACTTCGCCTATCATTTCGATTATCTAGAGCACTCTTGTATTACGAAGAGGCTCGGCTAGTAGGCGAGACAGAGAAAGAACAAATCCGACAGCTTCAAGAATTTGCTGATTCGGTCAGTGCCGACACTCCTCGTGAGATTACATTCTTGGTTGGCGAAGACCGAGGTGCTGCCACAGAGCAATTTCCTGACCGTCTACAAGATATCGTCACAATTCAGCCAAGCAGTTGCTTCGCGACAGGGTCAAGAAACCTCAATGTCTTCAAAGCTATCTCCCTAGTTTCGGGCATAGTATCAGATCCGCTCGCTCGCTGGTTTGCCCGCTCTCCTGAAAAGGAGTTTATCAATATCCGGAATATCCTAGATGAAGAATATGCCCCCGAAGGCACCCGAAATGTCGTAAGACCTCATATTCCAGCTATAGGATCCATTACCAAATTCTTCGACGACCGGCAGTTCAAGATCACCCAGGCCTACGGTACCATCGACAATGCAACTCGTGCTCAAATTCTTAGCGATGAGACAGGACAAGAGTTTCAATGTCACATACTTGTCCCGCCGGAGAGCCTCAATGACTTAGGCAACCCTTCAACCGTTGCAGTCGTCGTCCGCGTAAGTCCTGGCTTTACTCGCCTCCAAAGCTCAGCTACGGAATGCGAAATTCAGGTCCTAGGAGCCAAGCGCACCAAGAACCTACCATATGACGTCGATATCGCCAAAGAACTACCCGAAGTACTAGACAAAATTGCGCACGAAGATCCCGAAGAGCCGTTGGCAATGAATCCCGAAGACTTTGTCAATTATTGCAACGTGATCAACGATGCGGGATGGATAGGTGCTGAGAAGACCAAGGCTATACGAACCGATCTAGAAGAGCTTTATTCAGGATTCTCTATGTCTGAGCGTATAGTGAACATCCTGGATCTAAGAGAATTCGTCGCGAAGCACAAGAACTATCTTCGTATGCCCCAAGTCAAGGACAAGACTATAGAACGCAAGCTTGCAACGTGGAATGCCCAAGCAACCGATACCCTCTTCCATCTCTTCGGTAGTACATTCAGAGTCTTCCTCGCAAAGATCCCGCTCGAGCCGTAGTACGAATCATGCGGTGGACTTGAGAGGAGGGCCAACTTTAACCTCCAGCGCGCAGCAGAGGGAGAGAACTACGGCGACTACATCCAACGGATGCTGACGAAAGATAACGCCAGAACCTGTACTATTACACCTAAGTTCGTCCCGAAGACGTTTGAGCAGGAAATGGAAGCTCACGAGGAGATCCAACATCCCGCTTCCACACGACGCGGGAATCCAGTACCTAGCCCATTGGCACTAGACATCTACAGATGGTTACCCGGCTTGGAAAGTCCTAAACCTGACTCCCTGGTCAACCACTTCGACATATTTCCGGGGATGCTGCGTGCTCTGGACGGTACGGCGCCAGTCCACTTACAATCGATGTACGATGACTTTGACGAATCTAAGAAGGAAATATTTAGCGAACATATGAAGCGTCTTCCCTGTGGGCTAGCAGTAATTCCAGGGGTAGCCGCATCTGGCAGATCGACTTTCGTCAAGTTTTACGCCCTGATGCACCTAGCAGAGCAATCTCCCCCTGGTTCTCGCAACAAAGTCTTAATCCTAGCAGAGCAGCACCAGATTCTCGACAAGTATGAACTAAGCTTCAAGCGCTCGCTCGAGGAATACAGAGCACCTTCCCACACATTCCCCCGTATAGAAAGAGTCTATACAACATCTACGGATATTAGAGTGGCGGTTGACACCCTGAGTCAACCAGCTTCCAGCCAGATGCCGAACAAGCTCGATACCATAGACAAGCATCTCACCAAGCCAGTCTTAGACGAATTCCATCAGCTTGCGGAGCAGGACGCGAAGAGAGCAGCCTCCAAGGGTTTTAATTCTACTTTGCTACACGTCCAGAATTGCTCAGAGGAATACAGTTCGTTCAGTCCCTCGGACGGGCATGTTAGCGAGGGTATAAACTCAGTCGATTATATCTACAAGACCAAACTGCGGGAAGCCGATATCGTCCTCGCTACTCCCTCCACTGCCCGCAGTATCCTTTTCAGACGGGAATTTCATCCGACCCTAGTCATCGTAGGCGAGAATGCGGGCATGAGAGAGCTGACGACAATCATGGCCATCTCCTCGTTCCCATCGGCGAAACTTTTCATGTTACTCGGCGACCCCTGGCAGCATGTCCCGGTAACTAACTACCGTAGGGACGCGCCCGAAGCTTTCGACAATCAAACCGGCCTATCGTGCTTGGGCAGGATCAAGCGCGGCGGCGCCGCTCTCCCCTGGTTGTTATATAATCACCGACAACACGGAGACTTGCAGGAGAGTCCAAGTGCCTGGTTTTACAACGATTTGATGAAGTCCGGCGTCAAGGATCGCTATCCACCATCTGTCCAGGTCGTCCGTAGCATGATCAGCGAGTTGACCGGCCTCCGCAGAAGCGCCCGTGTCATCGTCGACGTTACCAACTCTCACGAGAAGAGTGTAGGCACGTCATTCAGGAACGAATATCATATCCACTGTGTACTCAAAATTCTCGAATTCTTTATCAATTATCCTGCCTTTACATCGGTAGACGGCAAGCGTCCCGGCACCATCGCCGTTATGTCTTACTACAAGGCGCAGGCCGAGGAGATACAGCTTGTTCTCCGTCGTCGAGAAGTGCTAGCGTCTCGCCTTCGCACCACTGCTGAGACGATAGCCAAGAGGGTCCGCGTCGGCACAGTAGATAGCTTCCACGGCGAGGAAGCAGACCTCGTCATCGTCGACTACACACGTACCGAAGGCCCGGGCTTTACCGGAAACGCACGCCTCGGCGCGACTGCGCATACACGCAGTATTCAAGGAGAGATCATACTGATGAACAGGTCGAGTTTCGCGAGTCAAGAAAAAAAGGCCAAGAATTCGTTGACCAAGCATCTGTATATGATCTACAAGCACGTTGAAAACGAACGCTGTGTCCTAGAAACACTTTTCTGTGGCTACTGCCTCGATTGGGGCCACGAAAATAAGCATTGCGCCGAAAGGGCGAAGTGTAGCAGACGCTATAATATTGGCTAATAGGAGGATGCGCATCCAAGGACCTAGATATTGTTGAATCTCTCCTGCAAGGTACTTATTTCGGGATTCAAAGTGTCACCTTGACGTCTAGGGAAAATTCAGTAGGTACCTACCTCCTATGCATATATGTATTAGTGCTTGACTAGGTAGCATCGTCACGATTAAAAATATAGGAGCTTTAGTAAGCATTAGACAAAGGGGTTATAAGAGTAATTGTCAATTTCTAACATAGCACAAGGGTGAGCAAGTATAAACATCGTCAATTTCCACACTATTTCTTAGCTAGACGAGAAGTTCGTTTAACGTAGGGTAAGGTGCATTAAAGATTGGCAAACATGTACCTAATGCTAGGAGTTATGGTGAGTGGAAACTTGAAGTTGTATTAAGAAAGAAGATCAAGTCTTCTTTACCTAGGTAACTATCTATTAAGAGATGTAACTAAGCTAGGTTAAGTTAATTCCTTATCAGTAGATGACTAATAACTGACTAATCATTATCGTAGGATCTCATCAACGCCCCCTTTCGCAAAAAGATGGTGATGTCCACATCACTTTACTCATGTCATTGTCTAAGACCTAAGCCATGTCATCGTCAGAGATCTACGCTCTTTTAGGGGTTCGAATATGTATTTTTACTTTTCTTTTTGGTGTCGGTGTTGGTGATGCTGTTTGACCTGCCCAAGTCTTCGGTGGAACGTATTCTATGGTTTTGTCGTCCTCCTCTTCGTCCTTGTTTATTGTGATATAACCTCGGATTTTATTTTGTAGTGGGTTTGTAGAGCTTCTTCGATCTTCGCGAGTTTGTCTCCTTGCTGTTGTTGGCGCTTGATGATGAGTTTTTGGTTGGCGAGTATTTCTTCGAGAGTGTTGTTTATGGACTCCTTCATCGCGTCTATCTCGGTTTGGAGATCTTCGGTATTGCTGTCATCACTTTCCTCGATGACAATTCGCTCGGGTTCGGATTCGTGTTCGTATGCGCTAGGGGGCGTTTCTTCACGATCGTTTTCGTGGTTCTCTTCTTCTTCTTCTTCTTCTTCTACATCTTCATCAGCGATAGTTTCAGGTACTGTCTTTCCACCATGTTGGTGGTGTTGGGGTGTTTTGGGTGTCTTGGCCAACTCGAGTACTTTCTGCCAAAAGGGTGGTATTCGTTGGTTCTCTGGTGGTTGCATCACCCAAACCAATCCAAGGGCTAGTAGGGCTTCCGAGGTACCTAAGGTACCTAGGAATCTGTGAACGCTCATCTCCGAATTTTGCGTACATCATTCCTACCGTTCCCCCAAAGCCCACTCATCATCCTTCTCCGTAGAACTACCCCACAACACGTCTTACTGCTGCTGTGAAAGTTGCCGGGCGGTTTGGCAAAGGTCCCTTCCGGGGAAGTGTCCTAAGCTATTGCAGTCGGTGCAGTAGACTTCCGGGCTCTCGGTGCAGTTTACCTGAAGATAGCTGCCTCCGCAGCGGCAACAAGCCTGAACTAGTTGAGAATCGTCACAGTCTATAAGGAGGTGTCTCAGCTCGCCGCAGTTCAGTCACTTGATCGCGGGACACGACGACGTGGCGTGACCAATCTCATAGCATCTGGTACACTTTGCCCTTTCGGCGCAATGCCTACTTTCGTGGCCCCAATCGAGGCAGTAGCTACAGAAAACCGTCTTTAAGACGCGGCGTTCGTCTTCGAGATTCTTGTAGATCATCCCCTTTGCTCTAGATGTCTCGTCTAGAATCCTGACAGAGTAGAGTAAGTCAAAGAACAATATGACGGTTTGTAAAAGCCCTACGGGCAGGGATCTTAGAATACTGTAACGTAATAGATGCGTAGGTTAGCATATTAATCTAACTTAACACCGGGGGTGTTCAATGCTATGAAGTGATACTAAACTTACGAAATAGAACCTTTGAGAGAAATTTTACCAAGGCCTCAACTAATTGTTGAAGTATTGTCGGGAATTTCTATGAGACGGATGTTGGTCGGTTAAGGATTTGGTAGAGAGGTGAATGTAATGCCATATGGACTAGATAATCAATGCGATCAAGTACGACCGCGGAAGGTTGTGGGTCCTATAGAAATCATACGTCAGCTTCAAGCTCCAATAAATCAATAAATTGACAAGATGAGGTAAATCATTCAATCAGATGCCAGATAATCGTATCCACTTACCTTAGGGGGTATTAGATTAGTTGTGATGTTATGATGTGTTATGTACAAGGTGTTATCATGTATAGTAGTAATGATGTAAAGTAATAGGTATTGATGCATAGTAGTGATGCGGTAGGTATACATATGCATAGGTAGTTGGGTAGGTAGTATTGTATCGAAGATTATGTTGGTATTGAAAATTTAGTTTGATGATGAAGTGTTGTTATTAGATTTTTTTTGAAACCCGGTGGGAGGGGCCATATTTATATAGTGTTAGAAAAAGAGGTAGAGGGCGGTGTGTAAGTATATTGCCCATTGAGCATGTTTGCTAATGTGATCATACATGAGGAAGGCACGACAATATTGGTGCTGTGATCGTGTCTAAGGAAAGAACAACAATATATGTATCAATACCTTTAATATTACTCTAGAAACTGTTACCAACTACAACAACCTAAATAACGACAGTAACTTCTATTTAACAACACCTTCCCTTGTATTAAGAGGTACCTATGAAACTACCTTGAGTGATTTCTTCCTCCTTCCTCGCAACCATGTTAGAACGTAACTTCTTTACAATCATTACGCAACTGCTTTAAGCTTTAAGATTGTGTAAGGTCGAGTCATTTTAATTTATTTATCCGCACCTACCTAGATACGTAGGTAGGTACCTAAGGTACGCGACAACTGCTTAGATGAAGGATCGACCTATGTACGTTCTTAATATCACGAGCGATAGTAAAAGTCCATGGTGGTATAAAAGTAAAGTGTTAAGTACCTATAAAGAAGATCAACGGTAATAAATATTCCCGAGTGCCTATACGTACCTAAGGTAAAGAGGTACGTAATTAAGTTTAAAGTGCCACAAGCATATGCCACAGAACTAGCCACCCCCTTTCATCCGAGGATATTAGGTATCTTAATCAACCCCCAGACAACATCTAATTCAAAACGGCACAAAGCTATTGGATACCTATCAATGCGAAAGTCTACAGAACCCTCCCATGAAGTATTAGAGGTATGTATCCTCTTAGCCACATCGCTAAAACAGGTACAGCAGCCCTGCCCCCGCCACTTTACAAGAATATTAGTCGATAACGACATAGGGTATCGGGCCCTAAACTAGAATATTCTCGCAGCATACTCTCTCCTCTATATGACCACCCAGTAATGATATTATTTCTTGCGGCAGGTTTGATGAGTTATGGTTATTCTGAGCTACGTAAAGAGGGATAATTACACTGGAATCACTTATAACACTCGAAATGATGATGAATTTGTTAACGCCCACTGGACGTGCAAACTGACTAGGGTTGTAGAGTACACTTTTAAAGCCTTAACACAACAATAACGTGAGGAACGATTAGAATGCCGGAATAGAGCTAGTTTTTCGCTTGACATGAGACAAATAGGTACCTATATAGCTACAAAATAATATAAAATGATATAAAACACACCGTTACACTCTACATACGTAACAGGTAGGTAACTACCTACATACCTAGGTAGACAGACAGACAGACAGACAGGCAGGCAGACAAGTCACATTAGTATAGCGTAATTACGCACTAAAGTCCGCCCGCAATCTCCGTATCTTCTCTATTTACCACCTACTCTCCTTGATATCAAGTTTTACGTACCGTCTTTCAAGTCGTAGTATAAAATATATTCAGCTTCGTACTATCGAAGCCTTAGAAGCCCCAAAACTCCTATTTATTACACCTTAGATTATAATCTTTCCCTAGTATCGGATTTCTATCTTCTCTTAAGTTCACTGGCTCCAATTCCTACTTACATCTACAATATCGACTCTCAACCTTTGCAAGGCGATCGTAGTTGCAAAGATGCCCGCTACAAACCGCTCCCTCTGGCAGGACAAACCCGGCGTACCAGGGGTCATCCGCAGAAGCCCGATTCCTTCTAAACTCGAGGAGCATCAGCTTTTAATCAAAGTCCGCGCTTGGGCTATCAATCCTTGCGACGCCATCATCCAGGACAGGGCATTTCCTTTGTTCAAGTACCCTATCATCCTTGGTCAGGATGTTTCTGGCACTGTCGAAGCTGTTAGTTCTAGTGTCGCGGCTAATTTCAAGGTCGGGGATCGCGTTTTTGGCTTTACCGCAAATAACGGCTTCCAGGACTATGTAATACTTGACCAAAGAGTCACTGCAAAGATTCCGGACTCATTATCTTACGCCCAAGTTGCCGTCTTTCCTCTGTGTCTCACTACCTGTTCTTTCTCGCTCTTCAGCAAAGACTATCTTGGTTTACCTTTCCCTACTCTAAGTTCTGCTTCCACTGATAAGTCGCTCTTGGTCTGGGGAGGCAGCTCAGCCTGCGGCAGCAACGGTATCCAGTTGGCCAAAGGTGCGGGTTTCCGAGTAATCACTACTTGCTCCGCTAGCAACTTCGATTATGTGAAAAACCTCGGAGCCGACAAAGTCTTCGATCGTAACAGTCCCACTATCGTCGATGACGTTGCCGCCGAGCTCGATAAGGGTGTGTGCGTCGGAATATACATGGCTGCCGGAAGCGTAGCCGAAGCCTGTCAAGTCGCGTATAAGTCCAAGCAGAAGCCATTTGTCGCTTCTACCAACCCCGTAGCACCCGAAGACGTCCCAGAGGGTGTCACAGCCAAGTTCACATTTGGAACCGGGGGCGATGACCGTTTTGCAGAGACGCGCCTCGTCACTTTCGGCGGATACTTTAGGGATGCATTACATGGAGGGGCATACAAGGTTGCCCCAGCACCAGAGGTGGTGTCAAGGAAGGGCCTTGACGGCATACAAGATTCATTAGATATCTTCAAGAAGGGAGTCTCATCAAAAAAGTTGGTCGTGGAAGCCGAATAAAATCGCCTGTAGTTATATGATATCAGGTACTTAGGTAGTTGAGTCAGGTAACTTAGTAGTACTTCTTGATTTTTACATGCTTTAGTATCGAGCAGCCAAGAACTTGTTTGGTATTAAGCAATTACGCATTTTATTCATCCCTTAATAGGTTAAATTATCGGTTCCATGATTGACGGAACACAGTGAGATATAGATAGAATATTCAAATCAAGCGAACTAATCAAATTCGAAGACGAGCACTATCAGGATACAGCTAAAAGAGTGACGAGATCTTCGTGTATAAGATCAGTTGTTTAGTGCGTTTTCATCTTATTGTTCGGCTTAATATATGAACCCTTTTATTTCTTTGTCAGCGGAGAAAAAGGAAGTACCCGGTTACCAATTTCCATAGTACAGAATCGGTCTTAAATTTAAGCTGATGAGAATAGACGCAAGGGCACTGTACTTTCAGGGTCAACCTTTCGCGCTTAGTTTAGAGCATATGTCCGTATTGCCCGACGACTCCCTATTTCCCTAAGAGGTGACATGAGCCGCCTAAGCTTACGTCGGCGTTTTACCTGTTTTGGAAATTTTGGCACTAATGGCAGCATCCGATTGGCAGATTCCAACCTACCTAACCTCCGAGCCTAAACTCCGAGTAAGTCCAGGCTTGATCGTTAACTTCGGACCAAAGACTGTTATGCAGCAACGGAGATTATCCGATCGAACTTCATAATTGTTCGGGTAACGGATTTATGTAGACGGAAGTTACTATGCCTATTTGATGTAAAGTGTGTGTGCCTTTATGAAATGATATCTAGGTAGTTTCAAAAATTTACCCCCTAGTTATAACTAATACGAGTGAATCGTAACACTTTTCATTATCATTAATAAAATCTCGCTACGCTTTAAGTTCAAAAACCCGCGGCACCTCTTAGAAGATTCATTTGGAATATTTGAATGAAGCCTAGGAGCTTTAGCTAGTTTGATGAAAGGAACCGCTTAGATACCTACCTACCTAGTTGCTACTATGCGAGAGAGTATTTAGTAACTAACCATAGTAAACCACGTAGTCACACGTACTGGTTCAAGGAGATCGGGTTCACCAACCGTGCTGCCTTTTTTTAACTCCCTTACGAAGTAGATGTAGACTACGAGGTTCTTCCAGTTACTTACTCCATAGTAGTGCCCTATCCTATACTTCGTTGAAGAACCAAATGTATTGTATATGAATGATCCAAAAGATGCATCGGGGCTTACATGAAAACAACACATAAATACTACTGAAAACATAAAATATATTAAAGATCCAAACAGAGTTGTTTATTTGCCTCAAATTACATCTCTTGGGATAAAGGGGGCCCCAAGGAAACAGGGCACACCTTGTCCTTTCCTTCCAGTCGGTAACACCCTAGTCCTTGTAAATCATATTTCAGACGTCTTTTAAACACACCGAGATTGTGCAATACTTGAGAAGCAACATATAGATGCCGCACAGGCCTTACATGTCAGATGGTTGATACTATTAGAGTAGTTTGATATATATTGATCTGCCTTTGGCCAGTCCGTAATCATATATGTCTTCATATACGTGTTAAGTTACTACCCTAGCATCGTATGACAGGGTAATCGGAATATTGAATAATTGTCTCAGCGTTCTTCTTCATATTGTCTACGTAGCAAAGAAAAAGAGCCCTTCCAACTACCCGTTCACTTCTTTCAGGGGCCAATAAATATACTCCTTTACTATCTTGAGTAATACCCGGCATCTTTCGTCCTATCTTTCTATTGGCTGCAAAATGCCAAACATACGTTTAACCCAGTCTCAGTTGAAGAACCTCGACATATCGAATGCGAAGACACATACATCAGTTGAACAACTACTTAAAAACGATAGCCTTATGCCACTATCTACAAATGACATCAGTCAGTACCTCTTTCTAATCAACATTCAGGAAAGTAGTAAACACGCTAACTCGCAGTGGGCGGGTAGAATGGTCACAATTAAACCAAGAGTCATTGAAGCTTCCACCTGAGAAACATTCTAGCCCAATGGGAACCACAAGGCAAAATTTGCCCTCTTGTAGTTCTCTAGAGTTCATGTTTCCCCTGCCGCCATCAAAATCAGCTGGTACTCTCCGTTCCCCCAGCCTCCCCCCTTACTCTCCCGTAGCCCCACCCGCATCCTCGTCTGCGGAAGACCTTCGAAGAAACGGCAATGGCGAATTCGCCAAAACATCAGCTCACACTATCCGCCGTACCCAATCTGCGGCTGACATTCAAGATCCTGCCCAGTGGAAACCGCTACCGGCTAGACCACCAGAATGCAAAAATAAACAACAAAGGGAAACAGATAAGGCAAAGCAAAGGAGTTCTCGACCAACGCGACCACCAACAGAAAGTCCGCCAGCGAGTGTAAATGGTAACCAAAAACGCTCGCTATTCGAAAGATCATCTTCCTCAGTTCCTATGATTAGAAAGAGGACGCCAACTGAAGAAAACTCCGAGAAAAAAGAGCGACCGACTATGAAGCCCCAACTGGCTATGGATGAGGATAGGAACGAGGACACCACACCTGTAAATCCGTTGAGCTTAGATACAGGAAGCCAAGAGAGTAGGATGAGATTCACAGCGGAACAAGTACTATGGCTACATCAAAACTACAGGGGCGAGGCTACGTTTTTGAAGGCGTGGGGTCTCCACGTTAGTAGGGGCGCCGACCGGGAACAGGGACGTGAAATCATGGAAATGCTTATGGCTGCAGAGTCAAAGGAGAAAGAACAATCAAGGCACCAAAAGCTTCAACCCCAAATTGACAGGGTGCAGCATAAAACGTCACCGGCCTTGGAACCAGGGGATAAGGGTGCCCTGGATATAATTGAGGAATGAAACAGGGAGGGGGCTATTCCTATGCATATTAACTGAAAAGAATACTGGGTTGAGTGGTTGGGAGACAATTAGGGGCTCTAATTGGTATTGTTAGGAGGCAATTTGTAATTGTACTAGAAGGAAAACTTGTCAAAAGCCTTCGTATCGTGGACTTCTGATAATAGAAAAAAGCACATCTTATTCTCCTCGCGCATCGTACAAGCATTGTTTTAAGCGCCTAGATACTAGGTAGACATTAAGTTGGTTCTATTACTACGATCACATACTAGCAAGATCCTAGATAAAAGATCTAAGACAAAAGATATGTTTAATACGTATAGTTAGCCATAGTTAGGTTAGAGTTCCTCGGAACAACGAAGTTATTCCCAAGTTGTTTGGTTCCACCTCATAACATCATAACACATGCACATTCAACTTGCACAGTTCATAATTAGATACTAAGATATAAAGTTATTGTACGAATACTTACTACCTGGTTATCTAGGTACTTACATAAAGTAACGCCGCGAAATACGGCCAACGCTATGATCTACTAATGGTGGGCGTATCGGGAGATTCGAAGTCTTTAACAATGGTCATTGTCAAACCCTACCATCACATTCCAGTTCTGCTCGTTATTGAACTTTTGGCCCCTCACACGGGCGCTCGCATCGTGCGTCTGGCAAGCATCCACAATATCTTGAGCGTACTGGCTCCAGAGCGAGCAGTCCATATAGATATCATGGTCGTTGTCATTGCACCACCAAATTGCCGACTTATAGCTGCAACTTATGCGAGTGCACACCCGCGGACCAGGGCCCATGTGGCATCTCCCCTTGATGCCCTTCAGGTAGTCGATCCCCTCCTCAATCCTAAAAACTTGAGCCCACCAGATGTTATTTGGATCGCACGTCAAATGTGTTTTGCTATTCTGGAGTGAAACTGTTGAGTCGGCGTTCTCTTGGTCGTCCCACGAGAATTTGGGGTTAATTTCACGAATTTGCGCTTCAATATTCCGCATGCTAGAACCGGTGATAGAAATATCAGAGCCATGCTTGAAAGCTTTGCCAACCCATGTGAGGTTAGATAACGAATAGCCACTTGGTGGGCTTTCGTGGCTTTCGGGGATTTGAGTATGGCCATGACACATAGCGGCTACCAATGAGATAACCGACACAAAGATGTTTGTAGACAACATTTTGTAAGTTGGTTAGTTACCTACCTAGCCACTAAGACTGTAGTTTCCGATGGTGAGATTTAAGATCTGATAGTCTAAGAAGTTATTGCAAGATATGTTCAAAGAAGGTTATATCTGGTGTGATTGTGTTCGTGTGAACGAGGAAAAATATTGGCTAGGTCACTACATCAATTTCCTCCAAGTATATATAGATAATATGCGACAATAATTACATGAGATCTACACATAATCACAGACTGTGTTATAGGACATATCAGCTAGTCAGGTATATATCAGTATATGCTGGCACAGATACAGAACAATGGTTCTGAACCGATCGGATAGGTCGTGGGCATCTTGCATCTTAGTTTACTAAGTTAATGAGTTTAAAATAGTATTCGAGCTTTTTTCACTCGCCCAAAGCTCGCTGCCCAATCCGGACCATATAATCGTTTAGCAGCGTATCCTTCTCGAGTCCATTGACAACTTGATCTAGTAGTGCCGCTGCGAATTCGCGCAAGTCGATGGTTGGAAGCCCAGGGATTATCCGCCTCTCCCTGCCCGGAGCTTCAATAAGCCCGGGCTTAGCGACACAGGACTGTACGGAACCCTTGGAATGTTCTGCGTATGCAAGAATCCGTGACTCGGCTTCGCCCTGTAGGAGCACGATGAATTAGCTTCAATGGAACGGAGCGGGCAGTCTTGGTTGCGACGTAGATCCGCGAGAGCCTGGATCGCTGTTACCGCATAGTCGCGGGAGATCCCGCAGGCATCTTCGAAAGGGACCGTCTTAGGTTTAGACGGTATCACGGCGATGATTCTGATCTAAATCAACTCACTATACGTGATAGAAAAGATGCCTAGAAACGTGCAAGGTAACAAAAAGCGTGGGTCATGTGTACCAGATACAAGCGTCCTTGCATTGCAGCGCTTTGCCCCATTGCTAAGGTCTTCATAGCTCTAGGTTAGCAGTCTGTATAGAACTCTAGAATAAGTCAAAATGAAAATCGAGTATTACCTATGTCTATGACTATAATTAAGCAGCAATGTGTTTTCGCCTGTGTAGATTACATGTTATTCATTGATGACTGTGTCCGCTATGTATCTCCTTCATCAGGGCCAGTGTGCTGTGAGAACTTTATGAACCCCTGACCTCTCGGACCCCTCTATTTCTACCTACATCAAGCTGATAGACCGATAGGTGACCCACCGTCTTTTTTTTTTTTTTTTTTTTTTTTTTTTCGCGTATCAGAGAAGTAACGTGAAATTAGATTACAAGATGAAGTCAAGTCGAGTCAAACCAAAGTCAAACTCTGGAATTCAAGTTCTTATAACTGATTGAGAGATAGCATACCACTATACATACTTCTAGGCTATGGTGGTGGCCTGCCTTTGTCTAGGTTAGGTTATTCGTAGGCTCTTTGTGGGGGTAAGATCCTCTACATAGTAGATTCGATATTTCGGTAGTCTGCCGTTGGAGACATGAAGAAGTAACAAGACGAACATCGCTTAAGGGGGTCGGGAACAAACTTTTAATACGCCGTGGCCCGTGGGATAACTTGCAGAATGTGGCTGAGATCTGGTTTAAGATTTAATAGGCCTTTGGCTAATAGAGCAGCATTACGAGCGAAGCTTGCGCTGGGTGGGGAAGATTAAAGACGATTCAGCGGGGGAAGTTTGACGGATTTGCCCGCTTCTTAAGCTTTCACAAAGCACATCTACATAGTAGTATTCTCGTTGGAAATTCGGGCACACTAGCAGAGAAGCTCAAAGCATGACATCTAGCGATGGAAAGCGCCAAACAAAAAAGAGCAATATAAGAAAAATAGCTGGCTAGACTGGGAAGTGTCACTGTTCAACTGTTCAGCTGAGTTTGACGACTCGGTTGGAAAAGCATGTAAGTAATATAATAATAATGATCGCGGTACGGTACATGGAGGAAGCAGGTATTGTAACCGGTTTTCCCTCAGGCTCTCCGTTTTCCCTCTCGCCCTACCGTACTCAGAAGGCCCATCTGCCACCCTTGCTCGTTCCCTTGTGACCGTTTATCTTTTGTCTTCTCCGGATTCTCCCATCGCTCTTCTTTCCTACTCACACATACCTTCTCTCCCGAATCTTCTTTTTGTCCTGCGTGTTGCTTCTCCAAGCCGTGCAGTTGTCATTGTTCTGTCCTGAACGACAAGCTTGCTTCCCACTTACATGGATTTACCCTACCCAAAACGGTATCGGGGCGGGTTGAGTATACTGTACGTGCGTACTGCGGAAGGGGAGGGTTTCTCAACCTCGAAGAAATCCTCAGCGTCAGCGATGCAGTAAAATCGAGCTCTATTCTATATCACGGAAGAGCTAGGCCTCACGAAGCTTGCTTCTATCGTCTACTCGATCCCATCGGAGGAAAATTGATCAAGAACTGGAGCGTACAGCGTACGTATGGGCACCCAACGTCGCGCAAAACGGCCCACAACCAACAATGGAATTTCGACCGGGATGATAGTCTCCGCCATAATTGCCCATAATTGCAGGGATCAGTTCATCATTTCATCAGACCTTCAGCGACGACCACCTCAATTCGGCCTTACGGAACATTGATGGAGATTTATATAAACTAGCAATGTCTTTTCCTTGTCTAAGTTCCTACCAATCTTCCAAATTATTTGCTTGATGTTGGTTTTCGACTCGTCAACACTCTCACGAGCAGGCCTGAGTCAAAATGACACTACCTACGTCTACCGTACGGCGTACGCATCTCCGTTTCGAGGTCTATTGGCAACATCCAATTGTTGGAGGACGTCGGCTCTTAAGAATGAGCAATAGGGATGAAGAAGGGCTTGAAAAAGAAGCCCTTAGTCTACTATTGATCGGCAGGCAAAATTACAGGCCGATACTCTCGCGTACATTTACCTCCCGGAAAAGTACTTGCGTCGTTTGACCGGCACATGGAGACGCCACATTTCTTGTTCACCCTTGCAGTCCATAGCATTGGATTACTAGGAAATCCCTATTGGTTCTCTGTATAATCACTAGACGCGGATCACAGGCGAATACTCCGAGGTACATTACATTTATTGCATTTATACATGCATCTGCACAGAGTCGGGTGTCAGCATGCATATACTATGCAATATATGCACCTGTTTAGCATCAGCATTTCAGGCTGACAGCCACGTTCGAGTATCTGCTTTCTTTATGATGGGAAGCACTGAGTATAAAGGTCATCTACGGAATGCTTGGCAATTCCGGAGATATTCTAAGTTGGCTAGGTTAGGACTGTCGGGATACTGAACTAATAAATCTCAACTAATACAGGTACCGACCTCACGAAGATTTTGAGCTACCATGGAAATTCGAGCTTCGAGATTGGGATATCATATCGGTCAGTTGTCAAGCCTAACAAAAGTGTAACCTTGCCAAGCTGGCCTTCGTTTCCTCGTCTGTTGGAACTGAAATTGTCGACCACTCCCGTGGTAATCATCGAATCTGGGACTATTGGGCCTGGCACTTACTTCCTACGAGGCCATATAATATTACAGAATGAACTCCTACTCCAGTTTCCCACCTTAATGCTAAGGGATATCCGGAGGGCATGATGAAGTTGAAACAAACTTATGGCACGGGAGAGTAGTCTGATCGAATACTCGAAAGCTGAGGTGGGATATCTACGGACACGATCTGTATTGAGAACTTGCTGTGTGCTCGACAACAAGAATACGAACGGCTTCCCTTGGGTACTAGGAGTTGGCGGCCAGAGTGAGGCCTCTACCGGATAGAAGTCAGCGCACTTTGGATCTAGACGATCTAGTCCTATGATTATATCCTGTGCCTGGTAATTAATCGCTCCTCATTCATCTGCGGAAAGACGGTGCCGATTTCTCGTCCTGGACAGCAAGAGTTTTTTTTTTTTTTTTTTCTTTCTCTGTCTCTTATATTGACATTCTGTTAGATCGAATAGTTGTCGGTTTCACGATTTTGGTAGGTAAGCCTATTACCATTATTATCTTTTTTTTATGTTAGATATGTCGTGTTCCTAGAGCACTTTCGTCAAAGCAACTGAAGAATGACAATTGTTTCGGCCTTAACCTGTCGGGTAATATTCGGGTTACCGATTTATCATCCAAGCAGGTCTAGGTACATCATGTAGGTACATCTCGTTTTATCTGTTGGGTCCTTTGTTATCCCACCAATGGTGTGACCTCACGGAATAACGGAGTGGAACGTTAAGCTGCAACTCTTGAGCCAATCATCTACCATTCTTTCTCGCAGGCCACACAGCTCCTGCGTTTCCTTTCACCACTAAGCCGCCTCCTTTTTATTTTAATTTTTTTTCTCTCCCTCTTCCCTGACCACCCAACAGCCTAGGTTAAATAATTCTAATCGCGCATCGACGCATGATTTCTCATCGTTTCCACTCTAAACCTATCTAGGATTAGCGTAGGTGGGCTAAGTAGTACTGTCCGTTCCCTGCTTCTCTCGGATGGAAGGTGGTGCCAGCAGTCAGAAAATTTCTTGACCTACCCAGACCTTCAATCCCATCACTCAGCTCCCAGCTCCCAGCTCCCAGCCAGAGAGTCCAGCCAGCACTTTTAGCCCGCAGCCCAAACAGGACCGGGCCAACTCGCCAAAAAGACAAGTGCCTCTTCCTTACCTACTTACCGCCCTTCCCATCCTTTCGCGCCTAGCAAACACGCACGGAGAGACGAGAAAAGAGAAAGCGTGTGATTGAGGTGTCGTCACTCACCACCGTTAGTTTTTAGCTTAGGTAGGTAAAACCTTGTTATCTGCCTCCTGTCTCTCATATTATTTTCGTTATCGTCGTCTCCTCTCCTCTAGCCTACCAGTCTATCTACCTAGGAGGTATCTATCCTGTCCGTCCTAAACCCACTGGTCCTCGTTCGAGTGGCATTCGGGTGTTCCGTATGTACTGTGTCCAAATATAATGAACACCACTACTGAAAAAAAGGATAACCTTATCCTGTCACATCCTCGGTCAGCACCCTCCAAGTGTCAGATGGTGTTGATGTGTTAATGCGCAGTGCTGCATTGAAACGATCGGTCGCTGTCACTGTCACTGGCACACATAATAGCGATAACGGTGACAAGGTCGTTTTGCGACTGGCGGAACTGGCACGGCCGTACATACGACCCCGTCTGTCAATTCCGTATTATCACTATTATAGATCCAACTTCCGTACTCAGGCTCGGATCTGCCAATTACGAAAGTGGGCGCCGCCCTTTCGCCGGTGGAGGAGGTTTTGCTACCTTTACCGTTCATGTCCCATTCCCATTCCCATTCCCGTTCCCGTCCCCGTTTCCGTACACTTTTTGCCTAGGTTGTTGTTATCGCTATCACTTCCCTTCTATTTTCGTAAGGCATATGTAGCACGGTATATACAGTCTATTCATACTGTATACACCTGTTTATGTACATGCCAAAGTACCTATCAGTACCTATCACCACTATTAAGGTACATATGGTACCTATGATACCTATGATACAGCTTAGCATAGCGCTCCGTTTAGGGAACTCTTCGCTGGCGAATGCTCAATCCCCGCCCCAATTCGCGGCGCTACCAGCAACTGCAGCAAGTCGCAGCACTAGACTTAGCTCTGCTAGAGTGCCCTTCCCAAGCAAACCTATCTCCCCCCAACCACCGAAAACCTGCGACCGTACCAACTTATTTTCCCCGATCGCACCGTGGCCGTTCACCCCCCAAAATTCCTTAATCGACCCGCGACGCGACTTTTTTTCCCTATTCCATCGCGACAGTCGTCGCCCGTGACACTACCAGCTTTAATTTATCATTATTCTATCTCAATGTACTTGTCACAATACATTGTAATCGCTAACTTTATTTGAATTGCAGTCAGATGGGTTCCCATTCGCGATTACATCCGTCATGAGCTCTTGGATTAACGAGGCCGCTGCCGTCCAAAACCATAATGGCAACGGCTTCCCACACATGAACGACCCGAATAACATGGGAGCAGGCGGAGGAATGGGTGCCGGGCCGGGAGGCATGATGGATCCCTCGGCCTTCATGGCAAATAATGCCCAGTTCAATCACATGGCTGCTGGCCAGTTTAATCCTCAACAGATGGCCGCTGCTATGCAGAATGGCCCGATGCGCAACGCCTCGCCCTCCTTCTCGAATCCCGCATATCAAACCAACCCCGTCATCCCCTCGAAACGGCCTCGACCTAGGGAGGATAGCATTGGCGCGTCTCCCCGACAAAACCCGGGCATGCTCCCGACGTCGCGCGCCGACACGCCTCAGCAATCACCCTTCCTAGGCTTCCAGCCAAATGCGATGCAGCCGCAGAATCCTAATCAACCGCAGCATTATCCCCACTTGCAACCCAATGGCTCGACGAACGCGTCTCCATCGCCTGTGATGGCCGGCAATCAACTGCGTCCGGGAAGCGTGCCGCAACGCGTCAACACCGCGTCACCGCATCCTTTCTCTCCGGCCTCCCAACAGTTTGGCCCTCAGGCTTCGCCGGTCCCATCAGACCACGGCGGCACACCGCAACCGGGCATGTTCATGAACCCGCAGAATTTCCCGCAAGGTTTCAATCCCGGTTACACGCCTGGCGCATCGCCTGCTAGGCCGCCCTCAGCCCAGAATCCCATGGCGCAACATATGATGCCTCCGTCGATGGGCCAAATGCCTCAGCAGATGTCGCAGGTCCACCCGAGCCAGATGCTTACCCAACAAATGCAGATGCAGCAGATGCAGGCAGCGCAAGGGCGCGGCGCGATGGACCAGCAAAAGATGTTATATCAAATGCGCCTGCAACAGCAGCTTCAGCAAGGCGGTATGCCGATGGCAGCGCAGATACAGGCTCAGGCCATGGCCCAAGGTCGAGGCATGATGCCCAAGCAAGGAATGCCGATGCAGAATGGCCAGATGCCACCCGGCGTCATGCACCCTCAGCAAGCCCCGCAGATGCCACGAGCTAACAATCCTGAAGCGTTCTTAAAAAACCTCACGGCGTTTATGAGCATGAGGCAACTTCCCCTAGAAATAAATCCCATTATTGAAGGCCGACCTTTACACCTTCTTCAACTTTTCCAGAATGTTTCCAAGTATGGTGGCTATAGGAATGTAACAGGTCGAAACCTCTGGACGCAAGTTGCCGCGTCGGTTGGTTTTAATCCACAGCAAATTCCCTCAGCCCCGGCTCAAGTACGAGGCGTATACGAGCAAAATCTGTTAAAGTTCGAGGAGGTTTGGACGATGCAACAGCGAACTCAGCACATGAAGCAGCAGGCGGGCGGACCAGCGGGTATGCCTGGTGTACCAGTTCAAGGCGTACCACAGAGAATGGGCCAGTTACCGCACGGGCAGCCCATGCAGCCCGGACAGGTCCCTCAGATGCAGCAGCCACACGTACAGACACCCATGAAGCAGATAACACCTGCTATGCAGCAAGCTAACGCCAACGGTTTCTCAACACCTCAGCAGCCGCGAATAAGTCAGCAGCCGCCTAATACAAACCAAGGACATGTAAGAAATAGTATGTCAAGAAGTATTGACGCCAGACAGGCGAGTAGCGATTTTTCCGTACAATCTCCCGCATCCACCGGTAAGGGTGGAAGTATTTCGGTGCAACTCCCAGCTCAGCAGACGGATGGAGCACATACGAACGGTACCACCGCCAACTTGCCCTTTCCAGGACCATTCTCGTCAGATCCTGACGAATATTCACCGTGTTCTCGAGAGATGCTCCCCGATTTCTATGGCGGCTTTGATCTCGAGTCAATACGAAAGCTAGGGAATGATTTAGAAAAGTGGCGGCCAGATGTTCCACCACCTCAGGAGCTCGGCCATATTGATCTCCACGCTCTCACAAAAAGCCTTCAGTGTGGCATACATGGAGAAGTACGGCTAGCTCTTGATGTTCTGGGATCTGTATCGCGCGCAGCCGAGTACATACCAAACTTATCAATCGACTTGAGAGCTTGCGATGACTTGGTGGAGTCTCTTATAGATTGCGCAGAAGAGCAGGTTGACTTGCTCGCGGATAAGGCAGATCCGGTTTCGGACGAAATAGATCTTACTTCATATGAAGATGTCATGAGAAGCTGCCGCCTCGAAGCTATAAGCCTTCGTAAACCTCACATATTCGGAGACGCGGAGTACGAGCTTGAACATGCTGCTGATCGTCTGTTAGCAATCACCACGATACTACGGAACCTCTCATTTATGGAAGTTAACCAAGCAGTCCTTGCCGACGAGATCGTAGTCAAGTTCCTTTGTGGCGTGATACGATCTTTAGGTACACATGATAACCTGCTACGAGCCCCAAGGAATACGCTGGACTTTATGAAGGATGTTATAGTTTTGCTATCCAATATTACTAGCTCCGTCGAGATACCCGGTCGCGAACAAGCACTTTGTCTCCTAGAATTTCTTCTTGCTTTCGCCCCGTCGCCTGGGCCGTCCCTAACGACAGAGCGGGTGGTTTTCTCGCCATTCGAGCCCTCAGTTCACCCGTATCTCCCACACGCTGTCGACTCGTTAGCTAAACTACTAGCGCGCGACGAGCCGAACAGAACGCACTATAAGATTATCTTCGCAGCCGACGCGGCCGCCTCGCCTCCTTACGAGCTTCTCACGCGGACTTTCGGTCTCGCTGTCTCTCCCATTCCGGATCAAAACAAAGAGAGCCGCCCAGCAAATTTACCATCATTTGTCGAGGCGCGTAAAGCGTTGCTAATGCAAGGTTTACTCGCCGCCGACATCGTTGCTCAGCTGGCGCCGGGATACGAGTCTGGAGTAACGCGCGCTTGGCTATCATCCGGAGAAGGCTTCGCGCAGAATCTTTTCCGTCTTATTCGTACTCTCTGCACACAAGCAGAACCAACTCCCCGTATAAGCGGCAATCCTAGGTCTCAACCACGCGAAGACGTGGATATTCTTTATATCATCACCTGCGGTGTCTCCACCCTTAGGAAACTAAGCGAGAAGGCGAGAGATCCAAACAACCCGGCCAGCATTCCAGCAAACGCTCTCCCCACGAGAGACAGTCTCTTTGGGGCATTGCAAAGTCTCAAGAGTCCTAAGTGGGCATTCTTACTGAATCAATTAAGTACATATGCTGGGTTGGAGAGTTGAGCTACTTGCGCCTACATGATGGACCATATTCATAACAGCTTAATGATTGGGGGCTTGGAGTAATTCGAACAAGGTAGCTCATGCAATGGCGAAGCGGTTGTCGACGAAACGTGGCTTGCGGGTGTCGTACCCATGGTTTGGAGACTAGGTTGAAGCAATCGGACCCTCGTGGGAGCGTGGCGTTTAGGAATTAGATAATTGGCATCAGATGTACAAAGTAGCCCATCGTACAGGGATGTATAAACGTGTAGATTATGCGTCGCGAGTTATACAGGCAAGACAGGCCACCTCTGCGAGAGGCGTTCCGTCTCAGAGCTTATGAGTGTGCTTTTTAGGGGTATCGAGACTTGCTTGACGACGACGTATCGAATTGAGAGCGAGACGATCAAATGTCTCGATTTTAAGTTACCTATTTTTAACGAGTACAACCAGATATTATTACCCTAGAGTGAAAGCCTCATTGTGAGGTTGTTGGGATCTCCTGGGTTAGCTGCTTAACCATCATATTATCGAAGGCAAATGTAATAGCTTGGTCTCGGCTGCCATGTGTATTATATTGAATATGACCATCGCCATATATAGCTCAAAGCTAAATAAGCTAGTTATAGAAAGAACGATGCGAGATCATACATAGTAGACAGAAGTGAAGCAAAATCCACAATCATTTTACGCAAGAGCTTAGGTAGTTGAAGACGAAAACTAGTTCCACACTACAGATTGATCTATCACTAGATCTACTTATTTTACTTATTGATCTTTATCCATCAGGGTTTGACGATGGGCGTCACATCCTCCTTCTCACTCATCTCCTTCCTTCTTCTTCCTCTTCCCTCTTCTCTCTTCCCTCTTCCTCCTTACAGCTGGCTTGCCGGCTCTACGGGTTTCATATCGTGCGATATGTCGTCTGCCCTTGACCTGTAAGCATCTGGGTTACCGCGAATGGAGCGCGCAAGAGAGTTTAGGGAATCCCGCCGCCCGGGCGGTTTGAGGTCGTCGCCATCATCTGGTTCCGCGTGCGGCTGGCGATACGCGTTTTCAGGTCTGATAGGTCTGGGAGGTTTGGCAGCAGGAGCAGGGGGCATGGGGCCGACACCGTAATCATCAAGTTCTTGGTTGCTCTTGGGGAACTCTTGCGCCTCTTGCCGCTGGCGCCGGATGTGTAGCACGAAAAGCGTCCCGACTGTTGAGACAACGAGGAGGCCGCTATTATAAAGGGTCTCGTCAACAGGTATTCATTCTCGGATTCTCCTTCCAAATTATAGATCTCATCGTCTTCCTTTTCTTTTCTTTTCTTTTCTTTTCATTTTCAGCCTTCGCAACCATAATATAGACTTACCCTAGTACCCCGATTAAGATCGCCATCGTATGATTGGATGCCTGAGGCTTTTCGCAAAGGTCTATGTCAGGTCGCGGGTGACATTTTGCATCCTCGTCCTCGTCGCGCGTCGTCAAGACGTAGGAGATGGCTCGAGCAAAGTGCGACGCCATCGATACCGTCGGCGACATCGCCGGGTTAATCGGGAGGGGACTCATTACGTATGAGATAGGCGACAATTGGGTTGTGGAGCGTGTTTGGTGTTGTACTTCACGATCGTCTTCTTCATTACCCAAATGGCCGATTTGCAAGTTCGGGTGCTCCCGAGTAACGAAGAACGGGTAACGCTACTTAGGTTGGGTATGTAGTTAGAATGAATGTGACCTAGGCGTAGTTCGAGGTATCGCTTGTGATAAAGCGAAGCGGAAAAATAAAAAAGGAAAGTATAATAGTTGGAATTGCAAGGGCAGAAAAGAATGGATGGGGTGAATAATGAATGATGTTTCGTGCGAGAAGAAAGGATGGAAAATAAATACGAAGAATAAACGAAGAGGCACCTTTTCCTACAAGGAAGTACAAGCCATGATACACAATGTTTCACCGACCACGGGGACGGGGAGAAGGGTGAAAGCCGTTAGTGAAGTGCGTGGCTTAACTGGAGGAACTAACAAAGACCCCTGAAAATCTAATTGAATTCGAAAAGTCAGGGGCCTTTCAGCGTTACACTTTGATAGGTAGGTATGTACATGCAGGTATGATAAGCACCTTTGTACCTCATGTGACTTCACTACATACATGCAGTACATACGTACCTCACTATCTAAAGTTAGTACCTAGGTATCGTATGATTACTTAACCTAGTGCAGTGTAGGTGGCATACCCTGGTACGCATGGGGAACGCTAGTAAAATAATACTAATGCACCTACTACTTATACACTAGGTAGTAATCTATGCACAGTTATAATTGTCTCATCCGCCCGTGTCTCGACTTTGCCTTCCTGGGCATATAAAACCAGAACCAAGCGCGCTCTCGAATTTACTTCCCGAGTATTCGAATTATGCAGATTATTCGAGTTTATACCAAAGTTTGCCCTAAGATTAACCGCCTATAATACATAATGTATTCAAACAGTTAAGACAAAGACTACCTATGTACATAGGTTAGGTACATAAGAGCATGGGAATAACCCGCCTGTAGTAACCCCCCACCACCTCATCATCATACCTTTCCGACAAGATAACAGCATATTGATAAGCAAACAGGTAGGTTACGGGCTCTTATATAGGTAGGTGAGACTGGTGAGTATGCACCCTTAACATCAATTGCAGCGGCATAGACCGGTTAACGAATTCCATAGATCGGCATATACGACCAAGTACTCAACCAATCCAGACCTCGTGACAGAATGATTACATCTGTGAAAGTGTGATAGGTAGAAAAGATGACAAGCTAGAAGGATAGTAACTTCAAATTGGAGACGCGGCTCTGACGATTCCGCTGGTAACCGCGTCGGCCTTAAACTTCATTGGGTAAAATGGACGACGTCAGTTTCCGTCCGCGTTCCGTACTTTCGGCTCGCTATTGCGTTTTTGCTACCGCGAAAAGCCGAGATCTTCTGTCGTGGATATATTTGAACTTGTCTGGTGGTAGATATTGTATAATAGATGGAGATGGTAGCTGCTATACGAACATGTAGTGGGCATAACACGAGGCCATGACAAGCAATTTTTGTTGACCATCCGGCGGCGACGAACTCGAGAGACAGAGATAAATTGACCATTTACCTTATTATAGAAAGGATACCTACCTGGGTATCCTTCCTACACAGTACAGAATATGACTACGATACTCGTTAATTTGATATATTTCGTTACTGTTACGGCTGCGTTAGCATCAATCTATGTAAGAAACCTACAACAATTGTATAAGCTACGCTCGAGCACACTAACTGGTATATGCCCTAGGTTGTTGGACTCGTCATCTACCGATTATTCTTCCACCCTCTAGCTAAGTATCCGGGTCCGGTTATAGCCAAGATCACAGACGCCTACCAATTATACCACGCCTGGAAAGGAGACCGACACCTGGAGTTCTGGCGATTGCACGAGAAATACGGAAAGGTCGTGCGGTTTGGACCTAACAGCGTCTCCTTCAACTCGAACACGGCCTTGAAGGATATCTACGGATTTAAATCCAACGTGCGGAAGGCCGAGTTCTACGACGCGTTCGTACACCCGGCATCCAATACCCACAACACGAGAGATAAAGCCCTGCATGCCCGGAAGAGGAGGGTCCTCTCGCAGGCGTTCTCGGATGGAGCCGTCAAGGAGATGGAGAGGTACATCCTAGCCAACGTGCGATCCTTCTGCGAGCAGATTGGCCTCGGTGCGAGCGACGAGCAAAAGGGATGGACCGTAGCCAAAAACATGGCTGACTGGTGTAATTACCTTGCCATGGACATACTTGGTGATTTGTGCTTTGGGAAAGCCTTCCACATGCTGGAAAGGCCGGATAACCGATACGCACTCGGGTTGGTGTCTCTTGCTACCACGAGGCATCTCATCGTGAGTATCCGGAGCCTACCGTTTTCTTTTCGGAATGTATCTATTTGTTAACTATGGTAGTGCGGAACCATGTCTGCCGTCGGCAAGCTTCACCTTGATAAGATCTTGTTCCGCAGGATTGCGACTGGCCGAGCGAAGTACATGGCATACAGCAAAGCCCAGCTTGCGGAGCGCACCAAGCTAGGCGACGACACGGACCGTCGCGATTTCTTCTACCATCTGCTGAAAGCACGGGACCCCGAAACCGGGCAGGGATTTGCGATGACCGAGCTATGGGGAGAATCAAATCTGCTGTGTGTATCCATCCGAGCAGGCAACCCCCGTGTGTAGGCTGCGTTAGCTAACAGTACTATATAAGGATCATCGCAGGAAGCGACACGACGTCGACCGCGATGGCGGCAACGCTGTTCTATCTGGTCCGCAATCAAGCGGCATTGCAGAAAGCGAGCCAAGAAGTACGGGCGAGATTTAGCGACGTAGAAGAGATCTGTCAAGGCCCAGCGCTAAACTCGTGTACCTACCTCCGGGCGTGCATCGACGAAGCTATGCGCATGTCTCCCTCGGTGGGCGGAATCTTGCCTCGCGAAGTCCTGAAAGGCGGTATCACGATCGACGGCGAGTTTATACCCGAGGGGATCGTCGTCGGCACTCCTCACTATACTGTTCACCACAATCCGGCGTACTACCCGCGTCCGTTCTCGTACGTTCCGGAGCGCTGGATGGAGGGCTCGCATAAGACCTTTGGAGAAGCAAGCGGGAGCAATACGACAGCGCAAGACGTATCGCTGGCGCAGAGCGCTTTCTGCCCCTTCTCCGTCGGACCTCGAGGGTGTATAGGAAAGGGCCTTGCATATATTGAGATGATGACGACGTTAGCTAGAACGCTATACACGTACGACTTGCGCAAGTCAGCCGGCTTTGATCCGGCCGAGGGCAGTCCTGATCTTGAATGGGGTCGGCGACGCGTAGACGAGTTCCAGCTGATCGACCAATTCACCAGCTTTAAAGACGGTCCTATGGTTGAGTTTAGGAAGCGTATTTAAATTTTAGGTGTTCTCGATCAGATATGATAAAAATGAGTTATACCTACGAAATGGATGGTGATGTGTGTGTAGTCGCCAGCTGATGAGATTAAACCCATGCAAGCTAGAAGCTATGTATTAGCAAGGTGGACGATTCGAATGGTCCAGCCTAAATTATATTTAGAAGCTGGCGGTGGGCATCCCTTGTTGCTTTCCTCTTATGGGACTGGACGGGATAAATTAAGTCCAACAGTCAGGCCAATACATATTTAACGGGCTGGCTGGATCTGGCCTAGGATGAGTCTCGCCTAGGATAAGTTATAACTTCCGCTGGCCGAGAAGGTGAATGTGGAGATGATTTGCCGGCAATCTGGATGAATGACGGCGGAAATATTTATTCCTACTACCTATCCTGTTTCGCCCATCGGCGGCCACCTTGGCGTCACGAAGACTTACCCCTGTCCCCCACACTTTCTAGTTTTCAATAGGCACCCGAATCCTCTTCGTTCCTGGGTAAATACTACATAGGCCATGATTATACTGCAGTCGTGATATGAGAGGTGGTGAAAAGTCGGCCGCTCGGGAAGATGTTCCTACGAGGTCCCCAATCTTGGAATTTCCCCAAACAACACTCTCTTACAGGTATAGCCTAGCTTGCTAAAGTGTTTTAGGGCACTGATAATATTCTCGTATGTGAGGTTAAGAGATTGAAAGGTAGTAATATAATACGGAGGAAATATATGCTATGCGGTGAAGCTCTTCTTGGCAGATAGCATATAATCTGCAGCACCCCGTGGGATACGGTCCCTCGCAGTGGTATGATGACCACTGCAGAAAATACGCCATTCTATCACGATGATGACCTCGGGATTGCGTCGTTCTCTTGTGTCTTTGCTTGCCTTGGGCGGCATCCCATCCTTCTCTTGGGCTTCACCATTGAAGGTGGATATTGATGCTCGTGCCGATAGTTGGCCCTACGGACCGCTTGTCACATCTGGCCGTGACATGAAAAATGCGCGGGGCGAAAATGTCGTCTACGCAGGTGCCAATTGGCCAGGTCACGGAGAAGTAATGATTCCGGATGGACTACGCTACCAGTCTATCGAGACCATCGTCTCCAAGATCAAGAGTGTGGGCATGAATTCGATTCGTCTGACGTACGCCATCCAGATGATAGACGAGATCTATAGCAATGGAAAGGATACGACCGTGAAGGACTCGTTTACCAAGGCGCTCGGCCAGACAAACGGACCCAAAGTCTACAAGGAATTCCTTGCGAAGAACCCTTCTTTTAACGATAGTACTACCCGCCTTCAAGTTTTCGACGCCGTCGCCGCCGAGTGTGCAAAGCAAAAGGTTTTTGTCCACTTAGACAACCACATGTCCAAGGCTGCTTGGTGCTGCTCTACCAACGACGGCAACTCTTGGTTCGGAGACACAGATTATAGTACGTACATGACCTATATATGCGAATCGGGGCTATCCTAATCCGCGAGTAACGCGGCATTGGACTCCTCAGTCTTCGTACGCGCAGCTGACATAGATGCAGACGTGGATAACTGGACTAGGGGTCTCTCGTATATGGCAAATCACGGGAAAAACTGGCCGGCGCTGACGTCCATGTCGCTACGCAACGAGCTTCGCAAACCCGACAGCAACCCGACGCTCAGCAGCCAGTCATACAACTGGAGGGATTGGTATACCAACATCAAGAAAGGAACAAGTGCGATCAACTCAGCAAACCCGAATTTGCTTATCTTCCTTTCGGGTCTTGATTTCGACACCTTCGTGACGCCAGTAGTTCAGGGCACAGAATTCACACCGGGAACCGCCAAGTTCAACAAGGCAGACTTCCAGGGCTATGCCAACAAGCTAGTGCTAGAGATTCACAACTACCAGAACAGCGCGAACAATTGCAACAATCTCAAGAACTCGCTATACAGCAGCGGCTTCCAGGCGTTGCACGCAGACGACTCCAAGGCGGTTAACGTGTTCCCGGTGTTGCTAACCGAGTTCGGCTTCGATATGTCGGGCAGCGCGTGGCAGGGAACGTATGCTACTTGCATCGCCAGCTACCTGGCCGAGCAGAAGGCCGGATGGTTTATCTGGGTCATCTCGGGGAGCTACTATGTCCGCTCGGGGACACAGGACTTTGAAGAGACTTGGGGTCTCCTGAAGCACGACTGGTCAGATTGGAGATCGTCTGCCTATATCGAGGGAGGATTGAAGCCTCTTGTGAAGGCGACTGCGCAAGGATGAGATAGTTGAGATGGGTTATATGTAAACGGATACTTATAGGTATACCTGCCGCGAGTCTAAACTTGTTGGTAGTGGTTTTCGAAAAAGTATATAGCGATTTGGAGATTACGTGAATAAATCCTTTTTGTTGACATATCTTTAGTCTGGTGATTTGATATTTGATGAAGCCATGGATCAATCAATCGGTACTTGCATGTTAACGAAAAGAGTGTACCCGGATATGCGCTTAAAGATAATCAAATCGCATCTTTAAACGCATATGCAGGTATCAAAATACTAAAGCTCCATTGAGAAAACACCGGGACCCACATTAGTCTCCTGCAAGGCTGAAAAGGCTGATAATATCCGCCAGCTTTTTGAGCTTGTCCATTAACATAACCACATCATCATTTCACCCATCCTATCAACATGACGGGGCGCATCTGCAAATTCTGGCAACGAGGCTATTGCAAAAATGATAGTACGATATAGTCACCTTTTTATTTCCAGGTATCAAAACTAACGTCTGTGAACACAGCCGCCTGCCGCTTTGAGCACCCGGGCGCCAACACTAACGCGAATTCGAATCCGTTCGGAGCTCCTAGCTCTAATACGAACCGTTTTAGCGCCCTAAGCACGGGAGGAAATAGGAACCAAGAAATCCCCTACAAGATCACTGCAGATATTATACGAACGGACTTGGGAATTGAGAAGCCATCATGGATGTTGTCGTGTTATGGCCCCGGGAGGGATGCCCCGGAGCAATTATTCGGAGGATATCCACGGGAGCAAAGCCCCGAGGAAGTCATGTTATATGTTAGGGGATCCAGCAATCAGCAACAGGCGGTATGATTTGGTGATGTTGTTTCTTTTCGCACTGCTAACCTTTGAGCTAGATGTCGGAGATCGCAGCTCTCATCCAACAAGCTGAACAGCAGAACCAGACGGCGCTGAGCAACCTCGATGGTGCAATCAATTTCATCCTCTCTGCCGATAATAGGCATCCCAACCGTATAGATATATGCAAGCAGAGCACTCCACAAGGTAATACCAGCGGCATATTTGCAAGAGATGCAGCGTCTGGCCCCCAGGCGGGGTTTCCCAATCCTCTTGCTTCCAATCCCTTCTCGGCGGCTCCCCAGTCGAACCCCCAACCGAACCCGTTTACTGGCGGCACAGCTTCATTTGGCCAGCCGTCGGCGCTGGGACAAAAACCTAACCCCTTCGGTGCAGCGCCGTCTGCCCCAGCATTCGGCCAACCCTCTACGATGGGAGCTTCGAAACCTACGTTTGGACAGCCCTCACAGATGGGACAAGGCGCTCCCGCATTCGGACAACCCTCGTCTTTGGGCCAGAAGCCAAATCCCTTTGCAAGCAACACCTCGGGGCCAACAGGGTTTAGCCAAACCACTCAGAACGCCTTCGGGCAACCGTCAGCCTTAGGGCAGAAACCGAACCCTTTTGGCGCGCCAGCACCCTCTTCCGCCCCCAATCCTTTTTCCTCAGGACCGCCAACCTCGGGGCCTGGCCCATTCGGCCAGCAACCAGTCGCCAATCCTTTTCTCCAACCGACAAACGCGTCGTCTTCTGATCAACAGATGGACACCTCTGCCCCTACTCCAGCTATCAGCAATCCCTTTAATCAACCATCCTCCAACGCCTTCGCGCCACCGACTACCAACCCATTCACGGCGCAGAAGCCGTCCGCATTCGCACCATCGTCAAGTAACCCTTTCGCCCAAGCCCAACCGCAGCCGCAAACACAACCGCAAACGCAGGGACAGGCAACGTCTGCAGCATCGACAGGCCCATATGCACCAGGTAGTACCAGGCAGCACCCACCCCCTGAAAGCTATATTTCCAAGGCTGCGAACGGGCGCATCGTGTCGTTCAACGGGCAGCCGGTGATATATAAGTGGAAGGTGGACGACAAATACCAAGACGAGATGCCCCAGGACGGTGGCACATATTATCCGGCACCAGGCGTACGGAACGCGGATGGGTCGTGGCGTAAAATCTTCTTCCCTACCGGTCCGCCCGGTTACAACAAGGACACAGAACCCGACCTCGCTATGTACACCGCGAGCGTCAAAGCAGCGTATGCTACCATGATGGCTACCGGCAAGTTTGAAGGAGATATGCCTGAAGTACCACCTCTGAGGGAAGATTGCGTCTGGAACTTTTGAGAGCAGGGCTATTTTAAAAGCGTTCGAGGGTGACTGACATGCATTATATAGAATAGAGTGGCATTTATCGACTGGTCTGACAGGAATAGGCTACAAGGTTTGCGGTCTTGAGAGGTGGTAATTAGATACCCTGGAGTTACATTAAGATGGATCACGAATAACAGAATTGTTCACAGATGACAGGAAGCGATCAGTTAGAATATTGGTCTCGTAAATTGGCTTAGGCTTGGATTATGCTGCAGCGTAGTTCCCGCAGGCATGTGTAGTTGCAGGCCATCTCTAGAACGCAGCTGAAATAACACGGGTATCTTTGAGTCTAAGTAATCCTTCCGATACCCATCCGCCGTTTTGCCTTTTCTCATTTCCGCATCCTGCTTTAAGCAGCAATGGTAACTTCGACTTCGACACCGGCCTCAATGTTAACGATGATCTGCTTGACGGTCTCGGTGGGAGCGTTCAGACTGATCGAACCAGTTAGTATTTCTTGCTAAGACACGATAAAAGCGCAAATCTCGCGAGAAGGCAATCGACGTACTCAATCAGGCGCTTGTGGATGCGCAGCTCGTAGCAGTCCCAGGTCTTGGAACCCTCACCACAGGGAGTCTTTCGGGTGGTGACCTTGAGGGTCTTGGTGGGAAGGCGGACGGGGCCCTTGACGCGGAGGTCCTTGCTCTTGGAGCGCTCGATGAGCTCGCTGCATACCTTCTCGAGCGCGGCGACCTTGCGGGAGCTGAGGGTGATGCGGATCTTGTGGGTCTTGGCCTGCTCGCCGGCGTAGTCCTTCTCGGGCTTGTTGTACGACATCTCGGCGTTGGGTGTTGTCTGTTCTTCGTCAAAGGGAAGGGATTTGCGTATTTGCTGCGGTTGGTTGGCGCTAGGAATTTGCCCTCACGACTCGAACGGTATGACGTTTCGGCAAAGTGATGAAGGCGACCTTTGGTGTTGTGGTTTTTTTTGTAGAGGGGAATCAATCAATCAAAAAAATAAAAAAAAAGTTGGCGATATTTTGCGAAAAGATAATGGACTCGGATTTCCCCAGTGTGGGTTCGGATAAGGGCTAGAGTGGGTCTAACTTTATACATAGGTACCTACCGATAGTGGACGTGCAGACAGCTGCTTACGTGATGGCTGTACATGTAGATCCTGTGTCTAAGTAGGTACTTAGGTACCTATTTAATACGTTACCTAATGTATATGGACATTTTAGGTATTTCATTGATTACATGTACATACCTACCTAGGCACCTAACCTTATGGTTGATCTCATCTAAAGGCCAACGTCTACAAAGAGTCATCCGGTGAACATCCTTAATGTGGACCTGACAGACTTCCAATTTGGTACGAAAAACTTCTTATTTAATATCTTGAACAAATTCAAGAAGCATTGGAGGGTACTTCGTACACAACATAATATGTCTCCCTGAAAACTCCAGTCGAATCGTTTTGTTCACTTCGCATGTCATGGCGGCTCTCCCTCAGTTTGCCCCTTTTCCAGAAGCGCCATGGAGGAATCATATCGTACCTGAAGAGTGGGAAACCTGCCTGGCCAACTGGCTTGCACTGGTAGAGGCTCACCTTTCTTTGTCCGAGGACCAGTTTACCAGCTTATCCGCCGGTGATGGAACATTACTATCGTTTCTCGTCTCTTTTGTGGCAGAAGTCTCAACAAACGGTGCTACCGTGCTCGGCACCTCACAATTCGCAAAGCTTCTATTCCGCCAATGTTTCCTTCTAGTTGCTAGACTACTGCGAATGCCTTCTCCCCCTCCCCCGCTGCTTCAGTGGGAGTTCCTTTCCGACTTTAGCCGCCTATTTTCAAAAAAGAGAACATCCGTTCTGATCAACCAGATCTCACAGAAGCTACAAGTGACAAACTCGTTAACCGTCCTTAAAAAATCATTGATCGTAAATCTTGATTCGGGCCTCAAGGGTGACCTCAGAACCTTAGAGCCTCGGCTGAAGAGACTTAACCACCTCATCCACGCATCTCCTGGCACGGCTGCATTCTTCTTGGCCGGGAGTGATTTTCTCGATGGACTCATCAGTTGCTACAAGATCATGAACCCTCCTCTGAGAAAGACGATCGTGACAACGGCTTATTTATGCCTGATTGGTTTGACTGAGGGTAATCCTCCTAATTTTTCCATGCTGACCGACCAACTCTACTCCCTTAAAGCTGCTGCCGACAGCCACAAAGCAGGGCCGTTGAACGTAAACGACTCTATGGTGGCTGAATTAGTTACAGTTACTCCCATCCTCAAGCAAGTTCAACAACGTTTTGAGGAGTCTGGCTCAAGCACGACACGATGGAAGTCAATTATTGTTGCGCTGCAAGGCTTCCGAAAACCCGGTGGTAATGCTAGACCCAGGAAAATAGTTAAACGGAAGATCAACAAAGGAAAGGGAATTATGACCGAGGACGATAATATCCTCGGAGAGATGAAAATACATCGCATGAGCCAGATATCCCAAATACAAGACCTATTCCCAAATCTAGGTTCTAGCTTCGTTTCAAAGCTACTGGATGAATACGGAGATGATACCGAACAAGTTATTGCGCACCTGCTTGAAGATTCCCTACCGGCTCACTTAGCCGCTGCAGACCGCACGGAGGAGCTGTTAGTCTACATGGAATATTCTATCTTCATCGTATATGCTAATTCATATATAGGTCTCAAGACAGAAGCAGGAGGAAAAGTCGCGATATTGCACCCCGGCCGACACCGCCGCTCTCGCCTTCTACGCGCCACAATGTATTTGATGATGACGAATTTGACAAGCTAGAAGTTGACATGTCTAATATTCATTTCGGAAAACGAAATCCAGAGAAATCAGCAGATGATATTTTGAATGATAGATCATCCGCTCCTAACAAGGCTGCTATCCTCTCTGCACTTTCTGCATTTGACGCAGACGATGACGAACGCGACGACACGTACGACGTTGCAGACGCCGGGTTGGTAGTAAACGACGGAAATCCAGAAGACGCAGATGACCAAAAACGAAAGGACGCAAGTGAGGAAGCTCTTTTCAAAGCTTACCAGTCAGATTCAAAGATATTCGGTAGAGACGCAGCTACGAGACGAGGCCAAAGCAGATTAAAGCTAAAACAACAGACGGGAATGACTGACGAGGCCATTGAGGGTTGGGCCTTGATGCTAACGCGAACGCCGCATCAGATGAGACAGTTGGAGATGAAATATAGCGCGTTTAGCGGCGACCAGCCTGCTTTAGCCCCAACTGCTTGGCGTGCGGGCCCAGCAGAATCAGCAGCAGAAGACTCAGAGATTGACGGCGGAGGAAATAATTCCAACAATTCCCGAGGCGGATTTGGCAATCGTGGCCGCAGCCGTGGTGGTCGAGGACGAGGTAGAGGCGGTGGTCGTGGAGGAAATGTTGCCGGACCATCTGGTGATAAAGATACCGAAAGCGCTAGAAGGCGTAAGGAAGCGAGCAAGGGGTCCAGGGCTAATCACAACCGTCGAGACCAGCGCGCAAAAAAGATGGCACGTGGGGGCTTGGCCGGATAGCCAGTTGACACTGTTCAGAGATGTCTAACTAGATCCTAAAAAGGGGTTGGTGCTGGCAGGCATTACTTTTCGCCTTTTAGTTGGCGGTCGGCTATTAGTACGTGCCATTAGTCTCGGCAATATACCCGCTGCGGCCTCATCGGTTTCCGGAAATCTTTCGTAAAGGTCATCATCTTTTAGAGCGTGCGCATAGGGACTTCTCAACTCGGGATTGCCTGGGGAGAGGGTTTGTGAAATTGGATAGAAAGCGTGGATCGGCGCTGGAGATACCATGCCACTGAATGACGGGCTCGTCGCTTCAAGTCCTACGTTGCGAAGCAAGTTCGAGGCATCTCCTGGTGTTGCCAACTCTGATACGGATGTGACTTCGTTGTCAGTATCTCCGGCTCTTCCATCGTGCACCCCGATCATAGACATCAATGACTCTCGAGAGCTACGCCGACTTTCAAGATATTCGCGAAGTTTAAAACATCGTTCACAGACCGGATAGACTGGCCAACACTCTGCCTCGTCGCGGTATGATGGCAGCCGGGGCTGTCGTTCCTCGCCACACTTCTCTCGAATGTCGTCTAAAATGTCATATACGGGCGTAAAGAAAGTGTGCCTCGGCCCAGGGCCGTAGTACTTATTTCGCCCCCAAAGTTGACCGATCATAGCGTTGGTCCCAGAATCGATGATGGCAGCACCGCTATCGCCTTCAACCCCTATACCACCGCAAATCCAAGCTTCTTCGTCGTCGTAGGGGTAAGGTTCCTCTACGTACCATTCCCGAGATGCCTTGCCTGTGCCGTTTCCCAAACCATCGACATACGCAGGTATCTCACAAACCTGACCTCGTTGAAACCCCGAAGTACGTCCTGTAGAGCACACTGCTGCGCCAGGCACAACTGAGCTCATCGAAATTACTGGGGTCTCCTGCTTTTGGTTGGTGGCAGGGAACTTTCGCAGCATGTTAGCCTGTTGGCACTTCGTAGAGACCAATGCCCAATCTGTAACGACTAATGGAGGTTCCTTGTCACATTCTTCCCAATACGGATCGTGAGAAACCCGAGTAGTCTCTAAGTCGAACCCGGAAGTTGCCGTCAAATTTCCAATAAAGAAGTTGAGGTCGCTATCATTCAGAGCTTCATGCTTCTCGTCTAAGCACCTTATACGGTCCGCCGGAGACGGGTGCTCGATAGGTACTGGCTGGGTTCCCTTACTCACGTCGATAAACGGGTGAAAATTAACCAACCAAAAATTCCCGCCGTCAACTGCCAGACAGGGTCCTAACGTTGCTGTAATCTCATCGCCATCCTCTGATATCGCTCCAATACTATCCCCCATGCACGGGTTCGTATAGCAGAAAGGATTACGCGGGAGGCAAATCTCATCCGGCATATCCTTACTTAAACCTCGCGACCATGCGCGGCGTACTTCGCCAACAGAGAATACGAATGTGACTGAATTATGGTGATTCTTTGGCAGCAGGTCTCGTACGTGGCTTGCAATGACTAGCCTTCGAGCTCTAGAGACATTTTGCTTCGTCATGATGCATATCCGTCTGGAATTGGGCTTCCTCCCACGCATCACGGAAATGACATGACCATGGCCACACCATTTCGGGATGAATTCGACGAGAAATGGGAGCACGCCATGTTCCCAAATAACGGGGAAACTAGCTGATTCTAGTAACTTGGAAATGTGATATTTAGAATCTTCACCAGTTTTCGGTGTGCCGCCTAGCATCACTATTAGCTATCGCTTTTATTAAGCTGACAACGTCTGTAACTCACCGTTAGCTTTCTTTATCCTCTTCTCGAGCACAGCTTCCAGTCGGTCTCTGCAATGCTTCTTCGAAACATCGAGAGATATATTCATTCCGACTGTCTTCTCCATGGCGTTGGGGTTCCTGATCGAAGTTTGAGTTTGGCTACTCACTGCCGATTCTGACGGTGCTGGTGCTGTTTCGAGAAGGTTGACCGGCTTGAATGCGGCGTTCTGGACCACCGTCGCATTGCGGTGGGCATAGTTTAGGTGACAATCGAGGACATTTTTAGAAACGAAGGTGTCTTCTGCACAACCGGGGACCGGGCACAGTAGTAGGTGTTCGCGCTTCACATGCCAATTAAGCTCTTCTGTCGTCGCGAATCCTGCACTAGAGCATGGTCCCTTATTACCCCAAAGGCAGATATGTCTATGCCCAACACTAGAGTGGATTTCAAGGTCTCTTTTGCTGATGAACTTGGCTCTGCACGGATCCCTAGGACAGACGTGATAACCATCTATCTCAGCAGATATCTTATCCTTGACCTGTAGGGGGCTAGGATCACACGGCTTTGGCGTTCCTGTGGAGAAGATGTCGGATATGAAGTCTGTCTGGATGGAGGACAATACCGATCCCTGGTATGAAGAAGGGGGCGAATACCTCAAGGTACTGGCAGTGTCTAGGACACATTGTGGTAGAGCTCCATGTGAAAAATCGATGACTTCGGTCTCGGCAAACTTGCCACCAGCGCCGTATAGGTTCCCCGTTTCTAGAGGTATCACTCCGCTACTACCCTCCGCCCACGACGGATCTCGCTCAATGGCCCAGAATAACGCCGTGTTTTCCAAATGAAAATCATTATCATAACCTCCAAACACGGCCGGCTCGATATTGCTACATTGGGAAATTCCATTCGCATGCGAAGCCGTCTGCGCAACCCACTCGGGATGTCTCATAGCTCCGAGTGTGGATGCGGCCCCAGGCGTAGGTTTCCGATTAGCACCCATGCCGGACAACGGGCGACCGCGCCGCGGCGACTAGTAAGATGGCTAAATGGAGAAAAGCCAAGTAGAAATGAAGCCGGTTGCTAAGACGGTATAGCCAGGAAGATACCTCGTATCGTATTAACGTAACGCTCCTAATTCCACTATAGCTTGGAGACTATGCTGGATGCGAGTCAATTGAATTGTCCATGCTCGAATGGGGTTCCTACATAGCTGGCGAAGAGGCCTCCCTTGCATCGAGGCAGCAGAGTAGTACCGAGGCGCAGCAACTTATAGTTCGCGAACCGTCTTCACCACCTACCTATGCCGAGTTGGGGTAATCTGGTTGCCTTGCATGTGTTGTGGAAATCAACTGTTTTTACTGTTCTCAAAATATCAAACTGCCTGTACACGTAAAGCTGCTTTACGCAGTTTTCGGCGAGCAAACTCGTAAGCACGAAGCGGGATCAAAGCAAACTATTAAGATTTATTTTATAGTCAACCTAAATAAAGGTATCCAGCTAGGTTACCCATGTATAATAGCATAAGGATATTGTTCTGAGATGTCTTCAAGTCCAAGCATATGTAACTTTAATAGAAAAGTTCCCGGGAGAATCATTTAGACATTGATTAAACTGAAAAAGAAAGGCTGGCTAACTTAGGTACCGTTTAGTTAGTTAAGCTATACTTCTTAGCGGATGCCTATGTACATGTCAGTAAATGTCAGACCTTTTGCTTTGTATTAATAATTCTATAGCTTCATAATACCTATCCCGTCCCTTTACATCCTCTCTAGCTGTCACCTCTATCTAGTTAATGGCTTTAATTGTAAATGACAGTGGTCCTTACGAGAAAGCATTCGATCACATCAAAGTGCAACCACATAAAACGCTAGAAGACAAGCAAAAAAGAAAAAGGAAAAAAAAAGGAGCAACCATTCGTATGAATTGGCAGCGTAGAACTGCAGTATATCACTAATCCTCTCCAAACCGTCCTAATGAAGACGCGACTATGGACTTTACCCGGTCCACCTCGTCCCGCCTCCTTCGAGTCCCATAACAAAGTAAATGTGCTTTTTGTATAACCACCAGACAAAAGAACGCCTTAGATGCGTATGCCCACTAAACGCACTCCTAAGAACGCCAAGCGCCCATGCGTCGATATTGATACAAGGTACTAGTTAATTCGTATCGTAAGTTTCAACTTCCCCCATGACCTTGATGATTCTCCTCCACGTCTCCCTGAGGAAGAAGAATTGCTCCCTCTCGCGATATGTATTAGCCGGAACGCTGACCTACATAATATTGGGTAGTCTCGGTTTCTGGCATGCGTGTTTTATTCTCCGTTACCTCTCCTCTTCGCTCGCACTAATTCGGCAGCAAGTTCGTTATTCTGCCGCTCGCTATCCTGTATTCTCTGTCTGGCCGCTGCTCGGTCCATGTGCCTGGCTTCTCTCTCCTGCTTGAGCTTAGACTCGAGCTCCCGCAGCCTAAACATCCACCGGTTGTCGTCGCCATTCTTTCCGGAAGAGCTATCGCCGTTGGAAGTACCCAGTCGCTCTATCTCGGACGCAACCATAGTAGAGGCGCTCCGAGACATGCTGCTCGATCCGCTCCTAGCGCTCAAGCTAGGCGTTTCTAAGTGAGTTGTCTTGCTGCGCGGGAGTTTTGATTCTCGGTGATGCGGCCCAGTCGGCACAGACGGTGAAGGGCTACCTCCGTCGATCAGATCCTCGCGTGAGCTTTTGCTACTGGCCTTCTTAGACCCCGTCCAACCGGCTCCGCGAGTGCGCGCGTCGTTGGCACGCTGTAGAGTGGCGTTCTCGATTTTGAGAGCCCGGTATGCGGTCTCTAACTGAGATATTTTAGCGTGCGCATCGAAGTGGCCGGCTGCAATTCCGGTGCGAACGATAGTCTCGAGACGTTCAAGCTTCTTAGACTTCGCGTCGAGGCTGCTTTCAAGAGACTGGTACTCTTTCCACAGTTCACGCTCAACCGATTTTATGCGGGATTGGAAATTGCCTACTATGCCCTCGATAGTCTTAACGGCGCTCATCAGGTTCTTAGCGAAGCCAGGGAGCATCGTCGATACAGACTCTAGTGAGGGTAAAGCGCGTCCGTTGATGAGGCTGTTATCATGAGCCCAATCAGTACCACAGAGCGCTGAGAGGCGAGTCCACAAGACCAGCAATAGATTATTGCGCTCGTTTAGCTGTTCCTTAAACGAAACTTCGAGCTGTGCTATCTTCTTCTTGTCTGCCGCACGGTTGGTCTCGAGCTCTAAAATACGTGAATCCTGGCTCGTGACGGTCCGTGATACGTGCTGGTGCGTGCGCTGAAATGTTTCGAATTGATTTTTCGTATTACGGTGAGCTTGGCGCTCCTTATCGAGCATCTCGCCTAGCCTCCGGGATTCGAGTCCGTGAGACTCGAGAAGGGCATCACGCTGCTTAATTATGCGATCCTTTTCCAGCATAGAATTCTTCGCAACGTCAAGCTCCCGAACCGTGTTTTCAAGCTCTCTCTGGAGCTTGGCGATGGACTATTAATAGGTAGGTAGTTAGATAAATATTCCAGAAACCTACACCGCATCTCGTGAATACGACTTACCTTCAGAAGGCTGGACCTAGTTCCATTCAGGTCGCCCAAAGCCTCCCGTAGATTGTTCTCTAGCTCCATAAGCCTCTCTTTCCATTCTGTAGCCTCAACCTCCCTACTTGTCAAGCTCTTACGGAGCCGCCTGGCCTCGTCCTTAGCGGTCGAAACTTCCCGATTGAGCTCGTTGACGAATTGCTGAACCTCTTCCTTCTCGCGTCCTGCTACGATCTCGCGCTGCTTTCGCTCGTTGGCCAGCCGCTGCTCCAACTCCTTAGTCCGATCGCGCTCCTCCCTAAGACCCTGCTCGGCATTAGCAAGCGCTGCTTCGAGATCGCCTATTCGAATCTTATCCGCCTCTTGCTCCTCGCGTAAAAATGCGATCTCGCCCTGGCTAGATTCCTGCTGGACCCCGAGACGCTGCGCCTTATCGTTCGACTCGAGAAGTTTAACCTCGAGATCTTCGGATTCCTTGTTAGACTCGGCAAGTTCCTGCTCCAGCTGTTCTATTCTTCTTAGTTTCTTCTCCTGCTCATCTTCTAGTCTTATCAATGCCTCGCTCATCTGGCGCATCTCCTCCTGAAGGGCGTCGAAATTCTCCGATCGGTCTTGCAGCTCAATCTGCAACCGCTGGATCTCTTCGGTCTTCTGATCACTCTCGGCCTCTAAGGAATCAATTTCCTCTTGGGCCTCTTTCCGTAGAATGTCGAATTCAGCTTGGAGGTCAGAGTGCTCCTGTAGAACTTCATCACGCTCCCCTTGTATCTGTAACAAATCATTCGTCGTGTTTTGGAGTTCCTCTTCCAGAGCCCCGTTGTGGTCTTCAAGCTGTCTCTTAGACTCGCTAATATTATCCAACTCCTGCATACACGTCTGTAATTCACGCTGGAGCTCTTGCTTTTCAAACTTGAGCTCGTTAATTCTGTCGCGGTGCTCGGCAAGCTTATTTTCTAACTCTTCGCGATCGGGATCCTCTTCTACCGTCATAGTGAGTCTCGTACGGCCACTCCCCCGGGAAGCCGAGCGTTCATGACCGCCCACACGCGACGCCGATCGGTCGAGGAGGCTATCGATAGTTGAAGTCGCTGGACCTCCGCGACGTTGAGCTAGCTTGAGGTCTTCAATCTCCTGGTAAAGCCTCTCCTTCTCGCGGTTACGGGACGTCAACATGGAAGTCTGCGCGCCGACTTCTCTCCGCAGCTCAGCGTTCTCGTGACGTAGCTGTTCGCTTTCTCTGCGGAGTTCATCGACCAGGGTTGCTGACTGGCTAGACGCGGTGGTAGGATCTATCTCCCCGGACAGGCCAGAGACGGGACGCGATCTTGATGGCGATGTTGGCTTGGCCTTCCGCGTGATATTATATATATTTGTTGTGTGGTGCATGCCACCTGGGGCAGCCGTTCCATTAATCTCCTGTTTTATCCGGAACAACTCATCCCGCAGTCTCCGGTTATCATCGTCAGCCTGCTCGCGACGAGCTGTTTCTTGCTCGAGGAGATCCTTATATACGTCAGCTTCCTCCTGGCGACCTAGACTCTCGCCGACGCGCTCACCGGCGCGGTCTCCCATAGACTTAACCGTTTCGGCTAGTTTCCTCTTCTCAGCCTGGCTAGCCATATTCTCATTCCTGAGCCTCTCTATCTCGGTTACATATTCCTCGACGCGCTCCCTCAGATACAATAGCTCCTCTTCTCGTTCTTGCGCGTCAGGATCGAATGCTGGAGTCGTTGGCCCGTCCGAGGAATATCCGCTCCTCGCAGTGCTTGGCCGGTCCTCCTCGTCGCGAAGTCGCTTTTCTAACTCTTTCACACGCCGCCTGAGGATCTTATTGTCCCGCTGAATAACAGCTAATGACGTCCTAAGCTCAACATTCTCCGAGATCATTTCCTTAACACCTTCTTCAGAGAGTTTGTCAAGACGATCAGAAAGAAACATAACCTTGAGTTTAAGATCAAAGTTTTCTTTGGACAAACGCTCAATCGTGCTAGACTGTTCTTTAAGAGTAAGATTTTTGCCGCCACGAGTGTTGGTGGTGGTGGTAGTGCTAGTATTTGCGGGCGTATAGCTAGACAGACTCGAAACCTTCCTATAGGGTTGTTGTATCGGTGTTGCCAGGCCACCTTTCGTCTTATATTCCTTAGCTAGAGATTCGGGTACCTCCACGTTGCGGACGTGTCTAGCAATGACCGTGTCAGTAGGTGCCATTAGAGGGCCCTTCCTCGGCCTCGGAGTTGCAAGCAGATCGATACGACGGTCAGGCATAGGGCTTTCAACTTCTTCCAGAGGCTCTAGGGCATCCGGTCGAATAGGGTCCGGAGACTCGTCAAACCCGGACGCCATACTACCGATACTTACGGAGCGAGATAGAGTATTGCTGGCGCTCCGCGTTAAGCCAAAGGCAGGCAAAGCACCTCCAGACTGGAGGGCATAGTCAGCACCTAATCCGACTGTGGCATCGCTTTCAATATCTTCATTACTGAGGAAGGACGAGGTTGAAGAACGCTGACTACCGTTCCTACTGCGAAGAAACCTGGGACGCGTGCCAACCTGAAGAGAAATCGACGGTGTGCTGCCATTGTCGCCCGGTAGTTTACTCAAGTCCTGATCAGAAGTTTGCTGGTGGAGACTCGAAGGTCTGGAGAGCGAACTGTCTCTAGGTACACCGATGGCCGAGTTACCATGTAATGAAGCATCGCGATCGTCATTTTCGCTCGGCGTCTCCTCGTTGGTACGTCTGCTAGCTACGGATATAGCTCTCGATACGCTACGAGCCGCGGCAGCAGTCGTAGGAGAAGATAGGTTCTCCAGCGCAGAGGTAGTATTCCCAATTTCGACAGCGTTAGAATCGTTGTGGTGGCGTAAGGGAAGGGGGCTGTGGTCAGGCGTCTGACTTGTTATGTCAGGGTCGATCTTAGCGGGGGTCGAGTCGGCGGGTATATCAGGATGCGAATCGGGCTGGTCATGCAAATCGGAGGGTTGAGTCGCCGTATTGAAGGCGAGGGCGGGAGTAAAAGAAGGCGATAAGAAAGGCGCGGACGCCGTAGGATTCTTCTTTGTAACATCGAATAGATATGTGTCATCGATTCCTTTCTCTGGGCTGGCGAGTTGAGTTGGCGAAGGAGGTAAAAAACTAGATTCGACATCTTCCAGATGAGCTCTGACTTGCAGCTCTTCGGTGACCGAGTCGAGATGCTTATCGTCGTGGTCAAGTCGTGTGGTATCGACAAAGCTACTATCATCTGGTGGCGTGCGAAGGAGTACGAGCGGGAGATTTTCCTTCTTAGACAAGGGGGTGTCCGTGGAAATGTCTGCGGAAGCGGTGACGGGATCCTGAGGGTTGGACTCGGGGGGTGCTCCGGTCGCGTCGTTGGTCGCTTCGACGGAGGTCGGGTCAATGCGACTATAGTCTTCAGCCATGGTTTCGGCGACTTGGTTTCGGCGACTTGGTTTCAGCGGCTGGAGACGCGGCTAGAGACTCGGCTAGGATTTGGTCTCAGGGCGGGCACATCCAAGTCCAAACCCGATAGCGGTACCATCGACCTAGGAGTAGGTAAAATGAGGATATGTAATATTGTAATTATGGTTAGCCAATGCCGTCAGCATACAGTGTAAGGATAACACGCTGGCGGCTCGGAGCAATGTCATATGGGTGGTGTTGACGGTATAGACATATGTACCTAACGTATGAGGTAGATTTTGAGTTAAGGAGATGCGAAAGTGTTTAAAGGTGACAGGTTCAGAATAAACTGCGAGGCCGAAATCTTCTGAGATCGATAAGTACCTAAACCTAAAAACTATAGGGATGTCATTGCTGCCGCCCGCTACTGCTTGTTTCTTTTCTCTACTTCTACTTTCAACATTCAGGAGTAGGATGCAAAAGTAAAAATCGCAATGGGAACTTTCAACTTGGAAGTTCCTATTTCATAGCTTTTTCTTCTTTTTCTTCTTCTTTTATTCTTCCCCCCTTCTTACACATTTCTAACCTAAGTTACTATGTACCTACCTACACTGACGCTCAGAAGTCACCGCTCGGTCCCCTGGACCGTTATCTTAGCGCTGAAATGTCCCCTGTCCTGCGTTGCTAGGACACCAGCGGGAGGATCCACACGGGCATCCGGTGTACATTTCAATTGCCCAATTATCCCTGAAGATGTAAGTACTCTCCCACATGTCCACATGTGGCCAACCCACCAGACGTCTTAGATGTTCCGCATTTACATTAGCTTGGTACGGCATGCACGTCCACTTCAATTATACGCCAAAGAGTTTGCTACACATGTAGGTACCATTGAGGAAACAAATCTCGAGCTTGATACAAATACCTAACCTAGTAAAGTTGCAGGCCGGCAGGCGGATAATAATAGATTGTGAAATTTGAATACATAGTATAAGGTCAGTGTGCATACTGTCGATTTTATTACTTGATTCCCGTTACTTACATCTTCAACTTGCTCAGTATTAACCTGTACCAAAGATGAGAGATTCCTAGCTATAATAACATGCTTAAAGTACCTAATTTACCGGAAGTTCTAGTCTTTCTAAACTATTCATCTCATTGGTTACCAAGTGTTAAAGGCTAGGTTAAACCATCGATTCGGAAATATTTACAGGTAGGTATTACATATTAATCTACAAATTATTTACGATGTACATAGTTATTAATATAGTATGCCAGTAATTTATCCTTTGATAATAATCCCTTCGCTATGGATCACGGACTTATAGATTTCCCTAATTAGCAAGTGGGGTTGAATGTCGGTGGTTTCTCGAGATCCGCGCGATCTTCGTCCTGGATCTCTTTATTATTAATGAAATTAAGTGCTACCTCGACTTCCCAATTATTATTAGGTAGCCTCATTATTATCACATAGCGAGGACGAAAGCTACAACGATTACAGCACCATTCCCATATTACATATTACCCATCATCTACCGAATACATACTCCAGGTAGTTACTAGGTTCATATTTTCATTTTAGAAAGCTTCTCCTTATTAAATCTCAACAATGGGGTGGGCGTCTTGGCTGTTCGTCATGGAGGCAAGTCGATATGTTCCGTGACACTGCATAGTGAGCAGCACTGATATCTGTCTACAGGACTATATTGTCGGAAAGGTATACTCTAGCCGGACCATGTTATAATGTAATTAGTTAGGTTAGGCACCTAGCATCCTAACATGCCTCGTTTCCTAGCTTCTGCGGTCCCCAACCTTCCAGCGAGGCGTTCGACGCATCCACAAATCCGTAGAGGATTATAAATACGGACGAGACCCGAGTGAGCCCATGCGAGAAGGAGAAGCTACTCGTAAGTATTATTATAGCTCAATAGCGAAACGGCAGGGTCTGATAGGATACGAGTAGGGCAGCCTACGAGGTTAAGCGGGTTTATGTCCCACTTCACCGACGAACTCCGTAATCAAGTTCGCGATACGACAATTCGCCGTCCTAAAAAGTGAACAACATTGAGAAAGGTGATGACCATCTCGATGGCCATGAAAAACATATATATCGTGCACAGCTAGACGGTGAATTATATCCTAGTCGACTAGAACCCGGGGGGTAGCGTCGGTTACTCAGTTTAGGAGAACTTGTGGCTCGTTTCAATTGCCAGAATCGTCACATTACAAAGGCGTTCGGCAACTAGCATAAAGCTACTCTATCACAGCAAAAATCGGCCGTGCTTGGCTTGCTGGAGTCTGTGATACGATTACCAAAGTCACTTCGCGGCATATTTAACTCGACAGTATGATTCTAGGAGGTTCTATAGGTTCCTTACTATTTGCCGATACTGCAGTACAGGGCTGCCTTCAAGCAAAGCTTTTCGCCACGCATACTCCGATAGTATATTAGGAGATATCGAACATAGCACGCCGCTTCAGCCTAGTCACTGGTGAAGCCAGGTCTCAGAGGCCTAATTCATCAGAAAGAATGGTTAATATTTCATAGATGTAATCGGGTGTTATTTGATATATTGAACTCAGAATACATTTAGAGAAGATATGAAGTTATGATAAATGGCAGGCATTTATCAAGGACATGCATCACTTTATCATAACGCGTCCCTTGTCCCCCAACAGTAACTTCGGAACACCAGCCCCTACTTGCGTGTGCTTTTAAAGCGGAGGTGTACATGATAAACTGGTGGCAATATTGCTCTGGAATGCCAGGCGCAGGCTCACGATGCTGCTATAGCAGCCCAGTGCACACGTTACCAACGCACCGAGGAAGTAAAATATGTTGAATGCGTTGAAGAGCGGTTTTCTCATAAATCCTCGTCTCCATCGCTTCCACCCATGATCCACGTAGTTGTACGTACCAGTCGCTGGGTCGAATCGTTCCTCGCCCTCGATCATTGCGTCCTTTTTAACCCAATAGCCGACGGCTAGCCAGGCTGGAAACGTGTAAGTGAAAGATAGGATAAAGAGCGCGCCGACCAGACCGACGATGTACGAAAATTGCGGCACGGTCGCTGCTATGATAAATGCAATCGCCCAGTATAACGGAATTAGTGCGGCCCACCATATCTTACCCGACCTAGTTGTCAACTCTGGAAATCCTAGGAGCTCATGGAACACTTCTATGTAGACAACCTTGAGGCCGATATTGCTGTATAGCACGGCCGCGATAAGGTTGCTAATCAAGCTCAACACATTTCCAGCAGTCTGCATGCCGTATGCCGCAATACCTTGGACCGATGGGTTATACGTATACTGGCCTTGGTACGAATACATGAAGATGCCAAAGAAGATATACATCCCGTAGATGAATATCTCAGCGACGATTAGACTCTTCCAGAAATCCAAGGGGTGTCTAGCCGATGTTAGCAAGACTGTCATGATTATGAGCTACTGCTCGATTCACAAAAGGGAGATACCTCATCTCAGCCAGGAGAGCTGCGAACAGCATCGCTCCCCCGTATGCATACACGGCTACATTTAAACCGTTCAAAGAAGCGACGAATCCCACGCCGCCTGTAGCCATTCCCGGAGGTGGTGTCCCGGCATACTTTTGAATCGGCATACCCGGCGGCAAGCCGAAGCTCGCTTCCACTGCGGCATAGTTCGGACCATACATCACGGATACCATACTTTCAGTCTCGTGAGTAAGGGCAAGGCCACGCTAGTTTCAAATGCTTCTTACCATAGTAATACAAGTGTGACATTTAGCCAGACGGCAAGATTCGCAAGCCAGCCGAGCCGTTGGAGAGTTCTGATCTGACCCAAGATGAAGCCAGCGGCCATGAATATAATCATACACGCCACGAAGCAAATACCCTGACTCTCTCCGGACGAGCCGCGGCTAATTTGCGAGATACTCTGCCCGTTGCTCAGAATGATAACCGAGACGGTTAGCAGCAGTTGAAGCGCCTGTGCGAGGTTGACGAAGTGACGGGCCCAGGACCCGAACATGCGAAAGAAGAAGTCGCCGTATCCTCTGATAGGATATCTGTCAGAGTCTAGCCCGCAGAAGACCTTCCAGAGGATCCAACCGGAGCTGAGGTACCGAAATGTCAGACACGGCGGAATGCGGCGAGTTGTATCATAGTATGTTTCAACTCACTAATACGACATGGCGCCGAATACACTATACAGCGCAACACCCGGGCCGTAGCCCAGTTGCGCAAACGCCCAGCTGGGAGAAACTCAGCGTCGGTTCCCATCATGCAATGCGTGGCAACTCACGGGGCTCCCGTTGGACCCAGTATGTCGGTCGTAATAAGATAAAAGACGGTACCCCAACTCGCCGTCCTCAATGCTCGATTAGCAGTCTGGCGCTGAGCCTCCGTGATCCCGTAATTTTCGGTGCTTTCGGTGCTGCCGTTTCCGGTAACTTGGAGCGCATCGTTTCCGTGGCCTTTCTCGTCGGTTTCTCTGGATATCGACCCGACTACTTCGGCGTATGCGTCTTGTTCCATGTGGCCTTTGGAGAATCTACCCTTAATCATGCCTTTGAACGTCTGCGGACCACGAGCGGCTATGTATCTAGCATTGGCTTCTTTTTCCTGGGCCCGCGTGATCGCAGCATGGTACATGTATTCTTCGAAGCTGACTTCTTGATTGTTGGTATACTCCATACTTGCGGTGCCGCTTGTAACGTCTCCTGCCTGTAAGGACGGCTTTCGAGGGTCGCCGCCGTCAAGGGCAAGATTTGCTGGGGGGTTAGTAGCCATTATGATCGGTCACGGTCACTATACGGATCTAAACTGCAAAGAAGAACTAAGTTTGAAGTTTTCCGGCCGAAGCGGCTCATATGTATTATTTACTTTATCTTTCCGGACAACGATTGAAGGATAGGAGGTGGCCACACAGAGACAGTCTAGAGACGGTACTCCAGATAGATACCTACATAAATACCTACATAAATACCTACATAGATACCTACATGCTGCATAATAGAGCCGGGTATAGACATATTACGCGAGCTGAGCTATACTGCAATAGCATAGTAACCTGCATAGTCCGGCAGGTATAATGCAGATAGAGTCGTGCGAGCCTCTGCAACCTTCTTGTATTAGTATTATGCGCCGATAACTGTGAAATCCCGATTAGCAATTCCAAATCCTATTTGCTGCATTAAAAAGACGGGAGACTACCCCACGCTTCTTTTCTTGCACTCCCTTATCAGCAACGATTACTATGTAATTAACCTAGGTATTTAAGACATCTAAATTTCCGTGTAACCCTTCTATGGCTAGGTAGTCTTAGCTACCTGCTAGGAGGTAGATTAGGTAGGTAGGTACGGTACGGGTTTATAGATAACATTATCCGGAACGGCCAATTCCGGGGTTCCAATGAAACATACCTTCTGTTTCTACCTTAGCTGGGTTGGGTACCTAGGTACCTACCTAACATGTTACTTACATGTCAATTCACGCTGTTATATTTATCTTGATACGGTGATATTTAACTAACAAAATCTCATTTGTTAACATAACTACCCGGCAGTTATGTTACTTTCTCAAAATACTAATCTTAGGTGCTCATGTAGCTTCTTTCTGCTTCTCAGGCTTTAGACTAGCCTCAAGTCGAAGCTCGCGGGATATATACTCCCCTATATTCACAACAGTCCGACGACATCGAAAGAAAAATCTCAGCTGAGAGTCATCTAAACATGCCCCTAGAACCCCAGGATCTCGTTCGCCAGCGAAGTAACTGTCTTTGCTCCGCTAGTGTCTGCTGTGGCTGGGTCGAGTTTCTCAAACCCGAAAGCTCGTAACCCATCAGTGGCGGCATATGAACGAAGATGCGATTCGGTCTGCCTATTGACATGGTCGGCTTCGCCTGGCCCGCCCGGAAAATCAGGGCCTGGGGTGCCGTTTAAGAAAGCGTTCTTCTGTCGTGCGAGATACCTGGCATTTACCTCGGTTAATGGGCAGACCGGTATATACAACACACTGGAGTCCGAATTTCCCTCGTGTACTTTGTCGACGGCATGTATGGCTAACCAAATCATCAGTTTTTATAACGAGGAAGGGTACAGGTTTTTTTTTTTTTTTTTGCTTACAATCACAATGCCACACCACGTAGTCGCCCGGCTTGATACGTGGGACGTGTACCATAGTATTTTCGAGGTCCAAGTGTGGGTGGAGAGTGTTATCTAACTCTTGCCCATGTCCAGGAGTCGCGCCGTGGAGTTCACTCGTCATGCCGGCGCCGGCATATTCCCAGGTCTCGGCAGCAAGATAACTTTCTGGGGACGCTTGATCAAGATCCTTAATAGGCCGGAAGAACGGACGAAGCAGCAAGTATGCCGTTGAGAGTTTGATTGCCGGATTCACCATAAGGGTTCCCTCGAACGGCTGTGTGATGCTCATACTTAGCCAGCCTTGAAACATTCGGAACATGGAGCAAGCGCCCAGCCCGTTGTAGTTATTAGCGACGGCGGACACTCGTGTGCTGGCATCCCACGGATCGTACTCTTCCCAGGAACCTTCAAATACCTTATTATACACGCCACCACGGCCGTACCCGTTCAATTCCCATCTTTCAACGCTGCCACCATCAATATGCGGGCCCAAAGCAAAGTTTGCATCGCCAGGTTGCCTGATACGAAGACGGTCGGCATATGATAATGGCTGCAATATAGAAATAGGGCTTTCGGGATTCGATGTGCGCCACAGTTTCATAAGCGCCGCTTGGACTTTTAGCATGTTCGGATGCGCCCGAGCGCGGAGTTGCGGTGCAGACCAATATAACTCATATACTTGAGGATCATGCGGCGGGAAGGCTGGTATAGAATCAGATAACAGAATGTGTTTGGCTAGGTACCTATTGCTATGGTGGTACCTTTTGTTTGGGGATTCTGTCTCACATACTCCTCGATTTCGTCCTTAAATGACCGAGCTTCGTCTTCCGGGAGCACCCCCCTAATGACAGCGACACCTCTCTTCTCAAGCTCGTCGCGGAGTTTAGTAATATCTGTGTCCAAGTCCTGAAAGTCGAGACTAGGAATGATTCCGGGACCTCCTCTGGCGATTATCTTATTCTCGCGTTTCAGCTCGGCGAGAAGTCGATTCCAGCTATCAATTACACGACCTTCATGACCGCTAACCAAGGTCTTCTTAAGGTTAAGAAACCGCTGAGGAAGAAGTGGTCTAGCAGCGCCGGATAATGAGACAAAGGAGTCGGAAATATCACCCTCCCTTTTAGTCTGAGTTTGGGTTGCTGTCCCCGTGACTGATCGTATCTGGTGAGTGTTTATTGATAACCGTCTCGGAACAGTGCGCAACATGATATCGGTGATAGTAAATAGTATATAGGCAAGTATCTGATTGACTTCTTCTCACGCTGGAGGATATAGGATATAGGGAGCAAGTTGGCAACATCTACCTTATAGTCCTTATTGAGACAAGGCATAAAAAGTCACGAAGGAGAATGAGTTTTATCATACTGTTTAGGTAATGCTATATATGGTAACTCAATCATCGATTCTACTTGAACATCTTAACTACATCTAGGAGAGGAGAGTTGCCGGAATTTCCCATTTAGGTTCCTTGAATTCCGACAGCAAGGTGGCGGTTTTAGTGCAACGCACCAAGAACAGGTATCACACATTATACCACGTATAGAAGCTAAGAGCGAAATACCTATACGGATATACGTAAGTTGGTATTTATCGTGTTGCCGCGGACCTAATTACTAGTCAACTTTTGGAGTTTTGGAGTGTCAGAGTATAAGAGCCGATATAAGTCTCCTTGTCGACCATCCAATCACATAACGTCGGAGTTCCCATTGCTACAAAGATTCTGGAGCGGGGCCGTTTGGATCTAGATACGGAATTACCAGATTGAGTAAACCCGACTCCGCCTCTCCTAACGTTCATACGATGTCTACCAACAGCACAACGCTTCTACAAACTTACTGATCGATTTGTTCACAAGAGCTTCGTAAGATTTACAACACGTATAGCGCAGACGGTGCTTGTTTTATATGTGAGTGCCTCGCTTAAACAGCGATATCTTTCAGGATCCGTTCGGGCACTACCTTGTTAGGTTATTCGCCGACATCCTGGTTCGCCTTTTCTTTCTCGGTCCCGCCGTACTAAGAATGCCATGCTAAGGGCTTTCCTCTCTTAGAAGTCAATACTAACTGTGATCAGCGTCGGAGTTGACGTTCCTGGGGTTTCGCCGCGGTTCGTGGCCATGGTTAAATTCATCGAGTCCGACTCGACAGGTTTACCCCTTAAGAGGAAGCAGGTCGCCCAGGCCTGTGCTAGGTGCCGACGCCGGAAGAAGAGATGCTTTCATAGTCACGATAGCGATACCTCTAAAGACGGTTCGCCTAGTTTAATATCCGGGGGTGGGGATACCACGGTCCGTAATCCAACTGGCCATCCTACTCCTCCACGATGCGAGCCTCTCCGTAGTCCCAATGACGCTCAGAGTCCAGAGCGACATGCTTCCAGATTTGTTGGCGACCTGAGCCCCGAAGCAATTCTCATGGAGGCTACGAGTCTTTGCTCAACTCGCGATGTATCAGTGAGGGGTGGCTTAGGGATATGGCAACCTCGAGCACTCGGCTTAGATAAAGCCGCCAGTCCCCTTTTCTTGACATCGCCATCGCGACAAGCAGTTCAGGACATGCTTAGAGTATACGTAAGGAGTCATTGCCTTCCTTGCTGTCCTCCGCCTTCAGACTACGTAGTTCTCCGCCGTATCTACTTTGACAAGCTGGATACTATCTTCCCCATCCTCGGCCACTCAATAATTCAGTCCGATGACGAGATAAAAGAGAAAGTGTTAAAGCAAATAGTTAGTCTTGCGGCTGCTTCCGATCCTGAAGCTTCGCGTCATCTTCGTTTGAACCCTGAGGGTTCAGTCCTTTCTCGGCATAACTTCTGCACTCTGCTATCGGATGCAATACAAACGACTATCGACGCCGGCCTCATCACGGACCGTATCTTTCTAACCCGCATACTAGCTGCTTTGTCATTATATATGCAGCCTCGCAGTTCTGACGAAGCCGACATCCCAGCATTGCTTAACGGCCGTGCGGTTCATCAAATGCATACTCTGGGATTACAGATGGCCTCGGAAGAAAGCCATTCGAATATCCAGGCTACTCGTTCCTTGTTCTGTTGCCTCTGGGCCTTGGACCGCCTTAATGGCGCATTTTACGGGCGAGCTTGTCTCATCCATGAACGAGATATCGGCTGGAACCTGGAGGATTGCATTGTAACGCAAGCACCACTCTTTCGACTGTTTCTGATGATTATCGGCCTCCTTGACAAGGTTATCGGTTTGTATCGTCCCGGAAGCCGGAAAGAAAAGGAATTCATTATTGAGCTACCCATATTTGAGCAAATGATCATCGATGCCGGAGCGGTTCGGGCTTCAAGCTCATGTCTAGGTAAGTAGATGTCTTGACGACTCAAGCAAGTTGTGCTCATGTGTAGTTAGCCTCTCTTGAAATATTTTACCACTCAGTTGCTATACTTTCAAGCCAGTCACCATCTGAAAATCGCTCCACTGCCCTCCCGGCGCCGGCAACAAACAGCCGTCGATCTTTGGCGGCCGACCGAATCACGTCCATCGTCGGACGTGAGTTTCTGGGGCAGCTATCATACTTGCCTATAATTCCGTACGGTGTCTCTTTGTCTCTAAGTGTGTCGTATCGGAAAATGCGCCATAGCAATATCCCCATGTTTAGAAGTAGGGGCAAGCAGTCTTTTATAGAAAACACGACACTACTAAAATCAATGGACGACACGTTCTGGACCGCGAAGACTACAGTGGCAATGGCTGAACAGGTTCTCCAGGAAATGAACAAGGCGGTTGCGTCGATAACACAGGAAACCGGTTTAATAGATGCTTCAAAGAAGGGCGAGTCGGCACCACGAGACCGAGAACTGCCTCCTCCAAGCGCGGACGATGCTCTTAACAATTACAATACTCACGGTGCTGACTTTTCGATTCTCGAAGAAGTTTCGGACCTTGATGTTTTCGGTCATTTTGACCCAACCTTCGACTTGGGCGCGGTAGACGCCGCCCTCGAAGGAAATCTCGATTTCGGAACCTCCTCCAACTGGTTTGACTGGCAGCAGCTATGGGGTTAGATTCCGAGTGGACGCGGATCAAGGGAGCAAATTTCCTCTGGCATGATGCGTTTATATTAAATATATACGGTACATATATACGCATATAAATATATAACACGAGGTTCGTATGAGCTTACTTGCCTGTAGGTACTTTCATATCACACCCCCTGATTCTTACCTTCATGTTCCTTGCATGTGTAGATACCAACGTGACAACGAATCCCTGCCTTATTAAGTGCGTGCTGCATGGTAACTAACTCGAGTCTAGAATATATTGCAACCATGCCTACCCAAGTATCCAAGAACACGCATGGAATAGGTGGTAAATTAAGTTAAGACTATATACTATAAAGTGGCGATGATGGAAAATCTGCGCTCTAATCGCAATGTGATACGACAAAACCCCGCATCGCCCACAGATTCTGCGTCCTGTAACGGAGGCCAAGAGTTATTAGGGCATCACCTAATATATCTAAGTTCCTGGTAGCTACCGTTTCTCGAAGTGATTATCTATCCAAGGTGCCTAGGTAGGTAGCTTATGACAGGGGCGAATCTACAATAGATATCTCTTCGAGACGTTCAATCTCGTCCCTCGCGAAGCTCATCCACGAGGATGGTATTATGTTTAAGCCACAACAGCTCGGCCTCTACTCAAAAAATGGCAACGCATACGGCCGTGGCCGTAAGTCTCGCGCAGATCGCCAAAGTCATCGACCATTCCTTACTACATCCTGCCATGACCGATAAAGAGATCCTTGCCGGCCTCGAGATAGCTAAAAGGAATAAGGTCGCAGCGGCATGCGTCAAGCCTTACAGTATTTCCGCGGCGAAGGACGTCCTTGACGGGTCGGGAGTTCTTATATGCGCTGTCGTTGGATTTCCTCATGGGAACAGCACCACAGCTATCAAGGTCCTCGAAGCTGAAGACGCCGTTAAGACGGGAGCCCACGAGATTGACATGGTAGCCAATATAGGCAAGGTTCTCGGGGGCGACTGGGAATATGTGACTAATGAGATTCGCGCTGTTAACGATACTGTTGTGAAGCACGGCGCCATTCTCAAGCTCATATTCGAGAACGACTTCCTCCAAGACGAGCACGTTGCGCATCTGTGCAAGATCTGCACGGCTCTCCCCGTGGCCTTCATAAAGACATCGACTGGCTTCGGATTCGTGAAACAGCCCAACGGCTCATATACATCTAAAGGAGTTACCGTGCCGCGTTTACGGCTAATGAAGGCCAACATCGGACCTCACGTACAGATCAAAGCCGCCGGCGGGATACGAACGCTAGACGAGGTAATGGGGGCTATATCGCTAGGCATTACTCGAATTGGTACTTCGGCTACTGCTGCTATTATCGACGAAGCTATCCGTCGGGGGATCAACAAGCCTCCGGGCTTCGCATTGGTGTCTCCGCTAGATCCTCACGGCTGAGCGCGTCGATTTTGAAACGTATAAATATGAGGATGGTATTGTCGTCTATATCGTGCATCCAACCAGTCTTGTCTGCTTCAGCAACACATCAGACGATTTAGGTTACTCTTTAACACAATCACTACTACGCCCAGATATGATATATAGGTACATGGGGTAGGCTATCCAAAATCACCTTGCTACCCTGTAGGCTCCCCGTGTAGGTTTCGTCTTAGAGCTACGTATATATGGTAAGATGAACATTCCAATCGAAACGAAGCTGTGGAGGCTATTACGCATCTAGGTAGTATTTAATAAATATTCTGATGCAGGTAACAAGACGTCCGAGATATAATGATTGTCAGGTTTTATTCAATCTTCTCTATTTATACCAAATCCAACCATATCCTACTCTTTCATACTCCTACTTATACGTATACGTCTAGACCAACTCCCATTCTGCAATTTGGTGCCCCAGGAAGTCGAGCTTGCCCAATGGCACGCCTTCATGCCTTAGAATGTCGTAGAGGGTAATAAAGTGGAAGTAGACCGACGGCATGAGGAACTTGGTTACATCTGCGAAGTTGTTAGCATAGACACCTTAGGTAGGTAGCCAAGCCACCCGATTTTCTTTCGTTCACGTACTACAAGCATAGGTTATGTAGTTAGCCTGTTGCTCTCTAAAAAAACAAACACGATATCTAGATGCAAGACTTACCAATCTACAGCCTTTGCGCTAGTGTCCTTCCCAGGGCCCACGTTGAACGAGAGCACGTCGGATTCCTTCCCGTCGACGTCCTCGGGCTTGATACCCGCCAGCAGCTTAAGCGTGTCGGCGATGGCGCTGTAGTTTTCCTCGAGCGACCACTCGTCCAGCTGCGTAAGCACCAGCTCCCTGCCTGCCAGCAGGTGGGACGCGACCCTCGCAAAATGCACCGTGACCCCGACCTGCTTCGAAAGCGAGAACATGTCCGGGGCTAGACGGGCAGCGACGAGTTTTTCCACGGACGTGCCGGTGCTTTTGGCGTACTCCTCGGCCTTCTTGAGAAGCGTCACCTCGGTTCGGAGGGCCCGAGTTAGGACGGGGATGGTTAGCTCGTAAAAGGATGCCATGGTGGGCTTTCGAGGAAGTTATGAGGTAGTTAATTTAATACGAAAAAAATAAAAATAGCAGTGGAATGTGTTGGGCTGTCAAGGTGAAGTGTATTGAATATGTTCAGGCTGAATTGCAAATTGTCCTTGAGGTAGCTGGCCATTATAACCTTATACCTTTATACTGTTACTTTTATTTATCAGCTGCGGCTTCAGCACGACTACAAATATCAGTAATAGTGGTTAGTCGCTATAGTCCCGCCCCTGATTCAAGAAGCGAATGGAACATCGTCATCGTGAAGCTACTATAAAACTGCATCAAAAGCATCATTTCTAAGCTAACGCTTACTAATTCCCCGGTTAAAAGTCTCAATTATTAATATTATTCTATTCTTCTAGATTACATTACAAATTTCTTTTTTCTTCCTTCTTCCTCCTTCGCTGATCGTTTATTTCTTACTGTTCACGGCCGAAAATCATATTTGGCACGGCGTAATTGGGCCATCCGCAAACCGAAGTAGTAGGTAAAGCTAGCTGACGTTCAAGGCTAACGACACGGTGCGATATTCTTGAAATAAGCCTACGTAAGTACCTAATTTTATAAGCAGCGCAACTACCGAATACCTGGCTAGACTAGAAACATATATCGCTTATTGGCGCGCTGATCAAAAACATCTTATAATAACTGTGCAAGGTAACCCCTATGAGGTACATATAAATCCCCAACGAAAAAAAAATAAAAGCGGTCGCGATGGTCCTACTTATAAATCAGCATCTAGATACGCATGCTGGGTATTAATCCTTTGTAATCCAAAGCCAGATGACCGGCTTCTCTCCCGTGCGTCCCGTCCGCGAACGATCCCAGCCTAGATCTCTTAGCGTCTTATTCATAGATTCACCGTCACCAGAAAATGTGACACCCCTGTACCACTTTCCGTTACCTCCCTGAATCACTTCGGTGACCTTGTTCTTCTTTGGACAGGGGTTGAGAGCGCCAAAGCCCACTAATAGCTCCGCCAACGTCGTGTTGACAGGCACATGGTAAGCGCCAAAGTTCATCGACATGCCTTCAGGGAGTCGCCAGGGGGCGGTCGACGATTTGACAACATGAAGTTTCGTGTGTTCGGGCGGGAAAAAGTAGTTGTATCCAGGCTCGCAACCGACACCACCAGTGGAGTTGTTCAGGTTCAAAGCCGGGGCGTCGAGGTTGACAACAGGATGGGGGTTCGGTAGACGGGGTCCCTGGCTGGGAAACACAGGGACCGGGTAGTTATGTCCATTCGGAGGGATAACATACACCGGGGCCTGGTTATTCGGTCCGGGGACGACGCCGCCGGGTAGACCAGATATGCCCTGGTTCGGGAGGTAGCTATAACTACTGGAGCCGGTATAGACGATGCCAGGGATGACGTTGCCAAAGGAAGGACTAGCATTCGCGTTTGCAGTCTGGTCCGAGCCGAACTGGGGGTGCCATCCGTTTCCGAACGTCTGGGCGGCCATGATCGGTGTAAAGGCCTGCGTATAATCCGTGTAGTCCCCGGGATAATGGACAATGTGAGTAAAGAAGTTGTCAAGGACCTCCCCTTGAAGTTCAGTACCGTTGTATTCGGTAGGGGAGTTATTAAGGTTAAGTTGTGTTTCTACGCTATCTCTAAAATATTCGTCTCCTTCGTCTATTACAAAGGTCTCTATTATAAAAGTTAGTACGGATACGGATACAGGCAAAAACCATAACAGGGGTAATAACCTACCAGTCGCGTTAGATACGTTAGATGTTAAGGACTCGGCAAACTCGGTAGCAGTATTATCCCTGTAGCCGATAAAAAGTTCGATATGCCAGAGCTCATGGGCCTCGGAGTCGTAAAACGAACCGACAATCAGCCAAGCCCAAGAGCGTCGAGATGGATGAATCCAGAAGTATTGGCCGACGATGAGTTTCGTAGCCGGGTGAGGCAATTCAACCAGAGTCTGTAGAGAATCCAGCTTGAAAGACGAGCAGAAAGTGTCCGCTTAAATAAGTTGGAACCAGAGAGTTGAGTAGTATTGCTGTAAGTAAGAGCCTTTGCGGGGAGTAGTAGTGATTTGTAGTGAAGACTGTGCAGTTTTCCGCTTAGGACAGTGTCACGGCTACTGAATTGTTGAGATAGTGTCGTGTTTGTTTCTATCACAGTACATCCAGCTACTAGGAGACTCAAGCGTGAGATGGTAGATTATATTCATCATCACCAGACGAATAGGGGGGCTTCAATGGTTAAGGGCATTCCACAAACAGACTCGGTGATAGAAGCGAAAAGTGAATCGTCCAGTAGATTCATCATCTGCTCAGTCACCCCCTTACACAACTCGTCTCATGCGATCACCGCTCTTCTTGGGATGGAAGATTGTAATACATGTACCAAACCAGTCTAAATAATCCCGCGTGCGAGATTACAGCGTAGAGAGAAAGATACCATAGAGATTTGACGTATGGTCGCCTTTTGGATTAGATAATGGTTATCGCGTACTGTAAGAGAGTACGTCAATGTAGCGCCCGACATTGACACTATAATTCGGAAGCTGAAAACGGCAAACCATTCAATGGCACTGCGGGTGTACGAGAAGGCGGCAAACCCTAAATCAGACTGATCTCTGTCTAGTCACCCAAAGTCAGTGCCCAGTATTGACGCATTTCCAGCAAATGATACTGTGAGTGTTAAGAGTAGTCACTTGCGGTAGACGTGGGATATGACCGCGAAACTACTGCGAGGGTTGGTCGTCAGGGACAAGGCTGTTTGAATGATATCATCTTCGTGCCACAGGCACCATTTTCGCAGACCTTGTCAAAAATCAACCGGAATACCAGATCCAGTGGTAGCACAAGCTTAGGGCTGGTTAGAAGTTTGCCAGCTCGCCCAAAATGCGTACGTAAACATGGGAGGAAGGCGGTTCCATAGCGCTTGTAGAGGCGGGAGACTCGGTTCCCTAGCTAAGCGTCGTAGAACATCGTGAGGAATAGTACCGACGGGCCGCGCGAGTAGATACTTCGTCAATGTGTAGTCGTACTAAATCTTAGCTTCAGTCTACCACGTTGATTTCTTCTTCGACCATTCGGACGGCGCCTCCCTTTCTCCCTTCCTCTACCTCGTTTTTGATCCGCCTTCGCTTCTCAACCTCAGAGACAAGTCCTTTGAGGTAGACTTCAGCTTGTACGGTCGCGCTGTAGGCGATGGCGGTCCAACTCCAAACATTTCTCTTCTCGGGGTCGGCCCCTGCAGCAAGCAGAGTCCGTAGAACGAGGAGGTTACCGTTGCTGCTGGCGAAATGTAGAGCGGTATTCCCGTCGAGATCCGCATTCTGAACAGCATTTTGCGCCCCTCCAGGCGCATACGTGAGAAGAATCTGTAGCACCGTATCGTGACCTCCCATGCTAGCCTCCATGATAGCATCCCTACCTCGGATATCCCGTCGGAGGATGGATGCGGGATCGCTCTCGGCAAGAAACAAGACGACTTCCGTATGACCCGCGGCGGCGGCTAGCATCAAGGCCGTCTGATGGTCATCGTTCAAAGCCGGCGTAGGAAGCTCGTGACCGTGAGTAACTAAGACTTTGCATACCTGGAGGTGACCAAGGCTGGCGGCAAGGTGGAGGCTCGAATTAGAGAGACCAGTTGCGGAATGGTCTGGGTTATGAATTAGACCTGGGTGAGATTTCACAATGCGGCGAACGAGCGAGGCGTCGTTGCTATGGACTGCTCGTCGTAGTCTTTCGGATGGCTCGATCCTAAGGTCCGCGATACGTATCAGATTTTGCGGGTAATTACCTAGGTATTAGGATGTAGAATTGCTATGTAGTTAGTAGAACTGTACTTACATGATGTTTTAGTATGCGAACGAATATCCACTAGAGACGTGAGGATGTGGTGATGCGCAGTCGACGAGTCAGACTATGGCACCGCGCGGACGCCGGCGCATACGGCAACTGAACCTAACCTCCAACAAGCAGATAACAAGCAGATACTTGCGACCCGGATTTTTCTATACTTGGTTGACTAACGAGATACCAATATTTCAGGGACTAGAACTGATGAAGAATTGAGAATTGGATGATTATCGCGACGCTTATTCAAGGCAAGGCACAGTCAGACAGTTTTGGTCTTAGACAAACATAAGCAAGCAGGAGCTGACGTCGTCCTGTATGTCCAATTAGGTATTGTATTGTACCTGATTGATAGATCCCCCGCAGAGGTAAGCGCAAACACTTATCATGGTACCTCTATCTACCCCACCTACGTAACATCGTTTCAGGTTTGACATGTTTAGGTACATGTAGGTAGGTTAGGTACATATGTACCTACCCTTGCTTCCCGCGCACCTGCTAGGATATATGTACCTTAGGTACCTAGAGATATGCACCCCGAATTCGTAAAGTCTTTAATGTTTCTGTCTTGTTATATCATGCTGTATTTATTGCTTGCAAGAGCATCTCTCTGATAGAGTACAAATATTGATTAGATGCCGTGCCTCCGAATTGTCTTATATCCGATTCTCAGCATTGTTGATTAAAATGATAATGATAGGTACCTCCTAACCTAATGATAAGAAATGCAAGCTAAATAATTTAGACCATCAGGCGTCAGACAGTCTCAGCTCAGCCCAGCTTGATTCTGATAACTACCTACAGATTCTGATTAGAGCAAATTCATGTACCATCTTAGTAAAGTCCACAAAATCAGTCCACAAAATACAAATCACAAATTCTATACCAGTTCTCTTAGCAGGCCTGATAAATACATGTTTAAAACTCTACCTCGGTGCCGAAATGATCCAACTAGGTATAACGAGATACGTAAAGCCTCGATTGAAGACAGATAGGACAATGACAGAACTCCGAAGGGGCAATTATGGCGTCAATGTACTCTGATGTCTTCAACAATATGTAGTTTATATTTCGCTGAGCGGTCTCTACGGTTCTTTATAAAATACTCTTCCATACTTACGTGAATATTGCTTTGTGAAAAAGTTCTCTGGCTACTATAAATGTAACCTCTATAACCAAGACTTCGGAAATGGTAAACTCTACGACTATGAGTATAGGGTCATAAGTTCATCAACATTAACACAATATTTGGTGTCTTGAATTTAGCATTGGCTGCATATTATTTTGTTACCTTTGATCGAAAAGACGCGGTTCAAACATAACCAATACACTTTCGCAGTTGTACTAATATAAAGAGTCTGAAAGCTAGGTAATCTTTAGGAATTGATTAAGTAAAGTTTTATAGCAGACTTGATTAGTTTCCAAATGGCATTGTGAGTTATGCTGTTGACACGTCAAGTCTATGCGGGTAAGACTAAGCATAGGTAGTTATTAACTAGGTAGGTTAAGTACCTAACTAACTAAGCATTATATGTCTAAGTTGAAGCCGGGCAAACCCTCTTCAAGCTCACTACTAATTAAATATCCAACTTTAATTTCAAGTATTAATCAATTCGGATAAGATGACCCTGTTAGTCTATCCCCCTCAGAAATCACTTCCGTAACAAGGCTTAGAATCAAGGCGTGGGTTACGTTTTGGAGAGACGTCGGAAATAAAGATTACAGTAGCTTTGCTGAGGACCTTCCCCTTCCCGCACCCTGAAGCAGAATCGGCTTATCTAGAACAACTTATTAAACGGCATCGATAAGGTGGTGCCGATTGAACGGCTGAAATAAATTGGACCGTCCACATGAGGTGAGCGGTAATAATCGTATCTACTGCTATTGGGCTTCCGGATCTAGAGTGCCGGGGAAATATCTAGATCTATCTTTGATTGAGGGTTTATCGACGCTATTACTTAAGATGATATCGTATTGCAGCAATATAACAAAAACTAGAGAAAGAGGTCATGCGAGAGAGGAAATGTGTGTCATGAGTTGAGAATGCGTCGGCTAAGCTGTAGCCATTAAAAGGAAAGTTCTGGTTAGAAACGGCTTTGCTCGACCAAGCAGCCAAAGCAGGATATAAGATCATCGTGGGGAATTATGTACGTAAAAGATTTAACTATCTAGCTTATACTAGGTTGTATAGAGGAAAATACAGGGAAAAGCGTTAGTATTAACCTAATGGAATTTGGTATTTTTCTTGTACGCCGATGCCGGTGGTTGTTAAGATCTCTACTATAGTAGGGGGACATATTGGTGATGACGAGTGCGGCCGTAATTTAAGGACAGAAATGTTTTTATTTCTACCATTTTACGTACTACATTCCTGGCACTTAGCATGGGATAATGCGCCTAAGGCTTTAGGGCGAGGTAGTGGCTTATTTAGGTAGGTCTAGGAGCATATATCTCCATGTGGCTACCCGGATTGATTAGATTATAGTGCATATAAGTGCAGTTCTTACCTGTAAGCCACCGATATGCGATACCTATCAAGGTACCTAGTTGCCGGTAGTTTCCACCCTAACCCCCACCGCTCGGTATACGGGTTAGCCTTTAAAAGCTTAGAACGTATAGGTATGCACCCAAGAGGGACGCGAAGGGGTAGTGGAAGAAACACAAGTAGCGCCGCAGTCATGTGCTAGAAAATTTATAAGATATCGGGCAGGTAGGACCGACATTTAAGCTTCCAACAATTCCTCACTTAAAAGATTCTTGTACTCATAAGACTTACATCTTCAACACGTACACTCTAACATACTCTTGTAGACCGGCGGACTACTTATAATAACCATCTCCCGACTCGATTATACATCACCAACACTATTCCTCCTCAAAACTATATAGGAAACGAGGCTAGCAACAATGAACACCTCCATGGTCAAGTCCAAGTTTCTTTCCCACCCCGAGGACCTCGGCGTCGTAGCCGTTGGTTTCTCGGGTGGTCAGGTATGAGAAACCGCAATTGAAACCGCAATTGCTATACACATCCCCTCGGAATATCGCAGAAGCTTACGAGATGGCTATTCTTCTATAGTGTAAACCTGGAGTCGATGCCGCTCCTTCGGCTCTGATCGAGTCTGGATTACTTAGCCAGCTTCGAGACGAGCTCAACTATAAGCTACATGGCCACGACACCGTACACTCGTACACCGATCTTGTCCCGAAAGAAGACCCTCCTTTCCGAAATATGAAGAACCCCAAGGCTGTAAGCAGCGTCACCCAGCGTCTCTGCGATCAGGTCTACGAACATTCCAAAGCAGGAAGAATGGTTTTGACCCTAGGTGGCGACCATTCCATCGCAATCGGCACTGTCGCCGGTTCAGCCAAGGCTACGCGGGAACGGCTCGGCCGTGAGATCGCGGTTATCTGGGTTGACGCACATGCCGACATTAACACGCCCGAGACGAGCGATTCTGGTAACGTCCACGGGATGCCCGTGAGCTTCGTGACCGGCCTTGCCAAGGAAGAAAAGCCCGAGTACTTTGGCTGGCTAAAGCCTGAGCATCTCGTCAACGTGAAGAAGCTCGTATATATCGGTCTGCGAGACGTAGATGCGGGCGAGAAGCGGATCCTTCGCGAGAACGGCATCAAGGCATTCAGCATGTTCGATGTAGATCGGTATAGACCCTCCCCTCCCTCTCCCCTCTTCGTTTATTGTCTAGAAACGTGCTGACATGCGGCTGCGCCTTGGTATAGATATGGTATCGGTCGCGTCGTGGAGATGGCGCTAACGCATATCGGTGAAGACACGCCAATCCACTTATCCTTCGACGTCGATGCGCTCGACCCGATGTGGGCACCCAGCACGGGAACGCCAGTCAGGGGAGGATTAACGCTGCGCGAAGGAGACTACATCTGCGAGAGCGTTCATCTGACAGGAAGCCTCGTCGCCGTAGATCTCGTTGAGGTCAATCCGAGTTTGGCACCGGAAGTCGAACGGGGAGCTCACGAAACGGTTCGTGCAGGATGTTCGCTGGTACGATGCGCTCTGGGTGAATCTTTACTATAAATTGATTAAAACCGCGAATACAATTAGAATCTATTCACACCACAGCAGAAATGAGTATGCCGGTCCATTAGGTATGATACTCGGATCATCAAGGCGGCGGTTTAGTATATATACGGGATACATATGTTAACACATGGTCTGGGGATTGGTTAAGCTAGACTAGACGGCGTCTACTCATAGAAGAAATGGGCAACACGCCTTAGCAAAGACGACGAAATGAAACATGAACTCCAACATTGAAGTATATTGGTCGATGGGTGACTTAAGTAGCTGAAGTGAAGTTAGGCATCGAATCATCACATAGAAGTAGAATAAAACGTATAAGGTCAGGCAACACCTTGGTATAAGTACATCAAGTTATATGGTACATCTATATGTACATGTATGTATATCCAGGGGTAGGTTGTCCCCAACTTTGAAGTAGCATAGTCTGTCTTGGCAGCCCTGATGATCTTGTATCTTATAGGAAGAAATCACAGCACGGTTTTGCGCCTTATAAATTACCAGCCACCACAGTTTCTTATCACATTTTTCCCCTTCTGCGATTTGATAGGTGCTAAAGAGAAAGAGCGTTACAATGTTCCTCATACAGGTAATTACCTCGCAAATACGTATTGGGGTAAGTAACGTAAGGTACATGTATGTAGAATTTGGTTATTAGGCTAGGTACCTGCCTGTTCCCGATGCAAATCTATAAGCGCTAAATTATTATCTCTTTAATCTTCCTTGAATAAACAATTCTCTCAATTCTCAATTTTCAAGCTATATCTCATGGTTACCTATACAGCATTTATCAACTACCTTAGGTATCCATTGCCGATCCTTTATCCTGGTCCTAATAGTACATACTTAACCAGGTATAGGTACCAGTAATTAAGGTACCAACGATACACCAACAGGTCCCGCTCATCCCTCTCGGTGTCTCGGTGCGCTGCCGAAAAAAAAAAACCACCGCCCAACGCCCTGTTGGCTATTACGAATATTTCGTATCAGCCCGTGTAGCTGTAGTTCCAATTCCACAGTCTATCCCTCACGCGACGACAACGACTCGAGGCTGTACCACGTATTTCTTTTCTGCGCGAGCCTGTCTGACTGTCTGACCATCTGACAGCGCACGATCGAAAGCGGATGCGCCCAGTCTCGCGGGGCTCCGGCACCTGCATTTGCTCAGAAAAGGCGACCCAATCAGCCCTCTAGCACATCGATCGACCGCGTGCGAAGCAGCTCTGAGCTGGCAGTTCGCTGTGGTTCTACTTCGTCAGGCTTCTGCGAGTTACTAAGGCGATTCGGGAAATTAATACAATCACAATTGCAATTAACCCATGCCATATGACGACGCCCCTCGACTATTAGAGCTGTCGCCGTCAGAACCGCCGTCGCAAACCCAATTCCTGTTTGGACAAACGACGTCTTAAGGAGATATAAATATTATTCCTTGTAACGGTCTAAGACACAAACGCTAGGCGGGACGGGCCCGGGAACGACGAAGACGAGGTTGGATATAGGTATATTATCGGGTCGAATATATCGAGTCCTCTTAGAGAAGACGCTCTTGTCGAGGAGAAGAGCGCCAGTTTGACTTCGTCTTAGGAAAACTAGGACAGGCGAATTACTAACCTCCGGATTGCAAGCCTTCGGCGTGGGAGGAGACGAACTCGATAGTCAAACGCGCAACCGCAAGCAAGCAAACACAACCCCAAATCTATAATGGCTGCATCAATAGTAACTGGTTCCGACTCGGTCATCTACGAGCGCCGGATAGCCCGTATTCATAGATACCACTGGCCCGCTATCCAACTTAACGTGTGGATGCTCATAATGCTGGTCGCGTCGTGCTGCATCATTGGTGTCTTCGCTACCTTTATCGGCGTTCAACAACAGCTGGAACTCTATGTTCCCTGGTGAGCAGATCTTATATCACTCGCCCTCTTAGTTGTAATGGGGTGGATTGTTTTCTAACCCATGTCTGTTCTCGTGCAGGTACTTCCCTTATTTTATCACCGTCTCAGCATTAACAATAGTCTACGTCGCTACGCTGCTATGGCTCATAGCCCAACGACGGCTCCTCCCTTCTATAGTCATACTCGGTTCCTTCATGTTCTTCGTGCTCTGGATGGTAGGGCTCATCGTCGTCAGTATTGAATTATGGGGCCCCGTCGGTTCCGTCAGCTCGAATTGTAACCTTTTGGTATGGAGCACGTCGCCGACGGGAAATAACCAAGGGACATTGGCGTGGCTAGAGCAAAGATCTATATGTGAGCAATTCCCAGGCTTGATCCCTTCTAATAAAAGTCGTTTACTGCGCGTCTACCCTTTTTGGTTGGTTGTTTGCTAACACATCGTCGGAAGGCCAATCGTGGCAAGCAGCTTTTGCTTTCGCTCTGATCGGGTGCATATTTTTGCTGTGGATTATCGTGATGGCAATACAAGTGTTTTACGATGACGCTTAATATTTTTTATACGAGATGTACGGTTCAACGTACGGGTTTATGTGTTTATGTCTCATGGTCTACCTCTACTACGCGTAGAGCCTGATTATTTACTAGGGCAAGATGATTGGCTATACGACGAAAGTTCCCGGCGTCTCGGTGTACAAATGTTGAGTTTGAACTTTTTATTTATTTAAGTATTTTCTATTTGAGAGATATACCATCTTTCCGGGAAAGGTTAACTGATAGCCCATTGCTTCATACACTTTCTTCGGTTAAGGAACGACGAGTTACTGGACAATCCAGGTGTCAGTTATAACCATCTATAGGTATTTGTTGGTAACCTTTCCATGTGAATGATCGATTAGATATTATATCAAGTGTATAACGTCCCTCATAATTCGACTGCGCAATGTTCGCACCTAGTTGGAAAACTTGGAGTTGACTTTGCTTCTACATGTCAACCAAGGTTAGTTTCCCGTGATCAAGAAATTAGGGGTGGGATGGCCTTAACGTACCCAGTCGCCTTCTCGTACATATCACGAGCCTTGTCTGTGCCGGTCTCTAGTTGCGAGTCGGAGAGCTTGCCTCCCTGTTTCTTGTTCATGAATTCGGCGACTAGAAAATTATAATGTTAGTGCATCCGACTTAAAAGAGACGACTTGCGCAAATGCAATGCGACAACTTACTCTTGTCTCCGACATCTTTCTTCTGGCCAGTCTGTTGGGCATTGGTGTTGCCGGTGTTGCTAGTGTTTTGCGAGTTACCGCTGGCGAAGTTCTTGAGGGCATCCATAGTTGATGAAGGTTGAATACTTGTTGCAAGTAATATAGATGGTTAAGATTGTTTAGAATAGAAAGTTGTAGTTGTATTGAATATGTATTGAATATGTATTGAATATGGAAGATAATTGAATACTCGAGAAGATATCCCCAGCTTTATACCGTCGTAGGTAGCTTCGACTCTTTTTACAAAGCTCGCTGCGTCCGGCATGTCTGACATGTGTGATGACGTCCACCAGACGCCAAGGTACGTAATTCAAGGAACAGACTTTCCGCGAAAGGCTTACCTCGCCCACCTCAATTACCTTAGTTCTTTCTTGTTTTGCATCGTCTCGGTTTTATCGGATAAAAAGGCACAGAAGCATCATCAGAGAGACATCATTGTCTTACCATTGCTTCCATGAACTTGCCCAAGTCCTGATTATGTACAATACCTACTAAAATTGGCGGGTATTATGTACCTAATTGTCGTAAGGTTGTAGAACATTGCCGCTACGTCATACTTACAACATACCTACTACCTACCTAACCTATAGTTACCTACCTTACTCATATGCACCTACATCCGTGTCTCGTGTTTTCAACTGCCTAAAGGAAGTATAAAGGAAGTAAATATATCCTATAACACGGAGACCCCTGACTATACAAGTGAATATACAAGTTTTAGCACTGCTAAGATGCCATTGTTCCGAGTGAGTGCATTGGTCTAAGACTATTATAGACTATTATAGTCGTTGCCATTGTTGAAGGGGAAGTGAAACCCATCATATCGACCTCTCCAATGTCATACTAAGTCTACGTAGATGTAAAAGAGAAATACCTTCAATCGTCGAATATAAAAATAAAATATCGAGGTACTTTCTTAATTTTGCTACCTGCGGTAGCAACCTAGAGACTTCCATGTTCGTCTTTAAATACACCATCCAACGCCGGTTACCGAGACCAATTGGCCATATGCTCGCGAGCTCATCTGCTCCATGCTGGCATGCCAACATTTCAATGCCTTAACCCACCCTAACGCCGTCCTCTTATTGGTATATCGACGATGTTATGCACTAAAGCTCGTCATCTAAAGGGTATGTGTCATGATTAGTTACTTTCGTCCTTCGTATCTCCTCTTCACGACAACAAATCGCCAACCCAGCCCATGGTTTCTCTTCGGTCATCCGCGATTCGCGCATACTCCAACAGCAACCGCAGCACATAGATCTGCATATCTTCTTTTCTGAGCACCTTTTCGGCCCAGGCCTTTCCGTCCATCGCGATCTTCTCGGCTACTTCGTCGTGTCCAGGAACGCCGTCGTTGTAGCCGAGGAAATATTCCATGATACCATAGTAATCGCTGAATCGGTTATCCATCGGCACGAAGTGCTTCCAGGCTACCAGGCGGCTGTCGTGCCACTCGCGCCAAAGCGTGCTCTTTATGGGCAAACTCGTACTTCGTAGGAAGCCGAGGTAACGTCCCGAGAATGAGTTGCCATCAATGTCGGGAAGATACTTGTAGTAAAACTGAACCGCTAGCTTCTGGCCGAGTACGGTTTCGTAGTGCTCGTCAGTATATATACAGCGCCCGTCTTTCTGCTCGGGCTCTATGTCAGGGTCACAGAACAGGTCGGTGAAGCCAACATCGGACCACTGCTCAACCCATGCACCCAGCCGCCTCTCCTTTTGCGCCGCCAGATTATAGGTCGTGCTAGGCAGTTCAAAATTGATTGGCGCCTCGGTATCCTCTTCGGCGCGCTTCAGTTTGGTTCCGTTGTTCATCGAGACGAACCGATGCCGCTGAAAACCCTTCCAATTCAATTCAGTGTTGCGGCCGCCGGTAGCCACGCCGCGCCAGATGAGAGGGCCGATCTTGCTATCCCACGACGGCCCGTGGTCGTCTCCTCCGGTAAACCTTTCCTCCTCGTTCCAATACATGGGAGCCGGAAGAAGGATCTCGTTGTTAGTGGCCAGCTTGCTTCCTCCAAACATCGGGAAGAGAACCTTAGTCGCAGATGTTGTGAGGGGCCGTATGAAGATACCTTCAAGTCCTTGTAGGTCGGGCTGATGGCAAAATTCGGACGAGAGCGTCGAGTTGGCCACATATCCTTGGTATTGATGGGGTGTTGCCCACTCCGGGGAGAAGCTAGGTTTACCGTCGAACGAACTAAGGGCGGGCTGCTTGCGGGCAGGACTGTCGGGAGGACAACCTCGGCGAGCGATTAACCAGTACGGGTCTATAAACTGTTAGCATATACGAATATTCTCCATGTCTGCCCTGGGGTAGCAATGGATGGGTTGGTCCTACTTGTGTCTTCCCAGTCCTTATCGACAGTATGAACGGACTTTTCGTCGTATTTAACCGGAGGTGGCAACTTCTGGAACTCGTTGACGATACTTTTAGCGGGATTCAAAATTCGGCTCTGCTTTTCCTTCTTCATGTAGGCATTGATATCCTCCCACGGCACTACAAGTCGCGGCTCGTCCATTGCGTTTAGAGCGATATCCATATCGGGTAGCAAATGTTCGATAGTCTGAATCATATCTAACCAGATCTGAGTCCAAAACCAGTCGCTTTCGGCACTCGCATTGCCGTTGCGTATGTTAATAACCATCTCGTAGCCCCCTGCCTCATCGCGAATGTTGGAAGGTTCTAGCCCCCAAAATGGATTCAGGTCGTGATAAATCTGATCAAAGAAATCTTCGACTAGGATTGCATCATTCTCCTTGGCGAACTCGTACCACTTATCGAAACCTGGAGGCGGATGCCGCCCGCGACGTTTACGATAAGCTTGGGCAGCTTCGGCCAGCGTGTTCGACTCTTTAGCTAGTAGGTCTCCGAAATCTTTATCAGCAACTTTGATTAGCTGGTCGATAGGGTGGTCCGTAGCGGGTTTTGGCGGAGCGGGTTGGACAGGTTTCGATTCGTGTACTGGCTTGTCTTCGTCGTCTCGATTTCCGTCGTTTAGATCTCCGTGGACGGGTTTCTGATTGGTGGACGGATTCTTGGCGGGTTGATCAACAACGTCAGGTGTCCCATGGTCGTAAGAAGCGGGGGGAGATGACGATGATGAGGATTTAAAGGAATCGCGATCGGAGGTTAAATAGGTATTAGGTGAGAGGGCCTCTTGGGGCTTATTAGATAGGTAGTAGAAGATACCGAGGAGGAGTACAGCCGGGAAAACATATCGGACGAGGTGAGAGGGCCTCCTCGGTGGAAAAGCGGGCGAGCGCATGGCAAGGGAGAGACGTCGGTCGCCCTAAAGACGGCGCCGGGACGTCGACACTACTTCGAAGATGGGACGAAACGTTTCGTAGTGCGCTCGAATATGATGGCACAGTTCGAGTAGAGTAAGATGGCGAGGCTCCCGGTCTGGCTTAAAAGTCAAATGTGTCGGCAACGATAGAAGGGAAAATCGGTAGAACAATATCAAAACTTTGTTTTCGGAACAAACGATTGGATGTCAAATGTTGACAAGGAAAGGCTAAGAAGAAAAAATGACAGTGGAGGTAAAAGACAGACGAGAATAAATTAGGAGTAAACAGATTTAATATTTGAATATGTAGGGGAGAGAATAGGACTCGAGAGAAATTATTATGAGGAGACAATATGATACAATTACTGAGGCGGAGTGGTGTAATTCAGTGGGTAGATCTGGGTGACAGGTTTTACTAACCATGTAACTTGACTACATGTATCTCATAACAGGTACAAATTGCGCTTTGGCTTGTCGTTGAACATTGGACGAAGAAACAGTTGGAACAGAGTTTTGTAAAGTTTGCAGAGTTTGTTAAGTTTGCGAAAAGCAAAAAAAGAGACTTCAAATTGTCTACGGGTTAGGTACAGATGGGCTTATTGGGGGAAATTTGATAAACTCGCGAGCGAAGACGCTTCTAGGCAAAGGTGGGTTTAGTGCGTTCGATACTGCATGTAAGCTCACCTATATTGGTACAAAGTACGATACAGTTAGGTACCTGCCTAGGTACCTACCTACCTACCTATGTAATGTACTGTACATAGAGGTATATCGCACAATACGGGTCTTACCGTACTGTACATGTTACGGACCGTGGGGCTAAGGGATGCAGTAAAATTGAATACCAGTCCCCTGGGCCTTACTATAGTACAGATTAGTACAGATGTCCTTATAGATATGCCGGGAGGTTGACCGAAATCTGTATATTATAATTCCGGGAAGATAATAAGGGTATCTACGTGTCCTCATACATACATGCAAGTGCCTAAGGTATATACATTATGTATTAGTATATGTCAGATATTCTTATACAAACAGATACGTACCTAGGCATCAATCTGTAACGACACAAGGTTATAATTTAATTATTCTACATCTTATCTTAGAACCACCTTTGGCGCATCACACGCATATGTGGTTCTTCTAATCTCTACCATAATAGCTGGAAGCGGCACAGCTCCGTGCGCTCACCTAATAGCGAATACATATAAACAGGGGCCGATACCGTATTGAAAAACGTGCAACATTCCCAAGTCCCCATATTTCCGTTAATCTAACTTGCCTCTGCTCATCACTTGGCTTATGTGCATCCTCTGGGCGGCCGATCGATTGAACATCGCTGTACCAGCCCGGTGGGAAGGGGGAGCTTCCACTGCAACACCTAATCATCACGGGGCCGAGCCGATCATTGGAGACCACTTCTCACGGAGCTCCATCTCCTTTCGTCTTCTTGTTTATAGACATATAAAAGGAGGAGAGAAATAATGGAGAAGTATCTAACGTACCTAAAAGTACCTAACTACCCCAGACAAAAGGTTATATAAAGTTAGGTACATGCATATACCTTATGTGCCTCCTATATACATAGGTAGGTACCTAGGTAAGCTTAACGTTCCATTCTCCAACTGAGCTAGCACCGAGCTAACCCCGCGCTAACCTCAATTTCAGATGCACCCCAATTCCATCTTTTAAATAGCAGCATCAACATTCCAGAATCTCAATAGAACAGCTCGTTAATTAACAAGATAAAGTTTCGGTTTATTTGGTCCATTTATAGTACCCCGTAGAATGTCACTTTTTTTTAGAATCATATCTAAATCTAAATTTTGATCTTATCATTGGTAGGGTGGTATTATCGATAAATTAAAACAAGTCAGCTTGTAGTATACTTAGGTAGGTAGTTAACTGTAAGGTATTCTTAGCAGCTTAGGAAAATGTAACATTCCGCTCGCATATATATACTACAAATATAAACCTGCATCGGATGTGTTCAATTAATTAGCGTAGGTCAGATGTAGTAACTATACGTTGTTGCACAGCTCGTCTGGGTAAGTACCTAACCTAACCTAGGTACGTAAGTAAAAGTGCTGACTTTTATTAGTTACTCAACTATGGGCCAAAGGCTAGGTAACTATAAGTAACGTTAAGAAAGAGAGCAGATAAATACATAGTAACCTTGTTGACACTATCGAGCCTACTGAGGCAAATATGACTCTCCTATTAACCCATTTTACGACGAGACATCCTATCGCAACGACTTAAACCAGGGTTACACAAAGCCAAGCTGAAATCGTCAGCTTGTTGAGTGGGTTCATTTTGCTTCGGGCAGCTCCAGGGTGCCAGCTCGTAAAAGTAAGAAAAGGGGCGACTCTATAAAAAGAAAGGTTTCGCGTTGAAAAGAAGGGTTCTAGAATTGTATCTCGGGGTTATGAAACTTATTAGCAACACCTCGCCGAACATCCCGTCGAGTCCTTTCGACAACGGCATGTATGAAACTAGAACGGCACGGAAACGGCTTGCTGGCTATCTAGTATCAATGATTGAGCTCGCATCACTACAATCCTAATTTTATAGAGCTGTAAAGCTGATATTAAACATATAAACGTATGCTACGAGGGTCACGTTCTCTTCTGCTCTGTCGTCTCACGATAATGTCATGATCTGGCAAAGAATACGAATATCTTACCAGGTGGCGCAGAGAAGTTGGCCGTAACCCATCTTGCCAACACTTATTAACGTCTCTATGTAGATTCTTACAATCATACATTATTCGGTCTCTATAGGTACGTACGGCAACCCCATCACCTACCGTAGGAAGCCTGGATTGCGAAACGCTATCTCTCATTGGAATCACTCGGGAGCCATAATGTTATCTTCTATGGCTAACTCGTCGTGGGTGCGAGCGACGAGTTCGTAAAAATCAGGGCGGAAAGGCCACTCCATCCAGAGCTCTATAAGCTCTTCCCACTGCCGCGCATTCAGCAACCTCGGTGTCAGCCCCATAGCTTTTACATTGGTAACCACTCCGCCGTGTCTCAAGTCTCTGGCGGTCCTCCAACGGGGCATGATGTAATCGGCGGCCCCTGGCATGAGAGCATCCAAAGCTTGGCTGATGGGAATGGTGCCGTGGCTCATCAGCGAGCTTAGAATTAGTTCGAAGCTATCACCCGCCCTATTCGAACCTTCTCCGGTCTGGCGGAGTAACGGATTGACTCTTTTCGGTTGGATATCTAGCAAGCTGCATTCAATATTCGGGAAGAATTCTTCAGGCTTTATAACCATCGGTTCGTATGGTCTGCGATCCCAAAGGAGCAGGGGCGGGTCTTGCCTATAATAGTGAAGATTGTCCTTGTAGGTGACAAATTCCTTAATAAACCCCTTGGGATTGTCCTCTAGGTTTTCCTGTAATTCCCTTTCAAGGGCTTCGATTTCCCCGGGCGCCGCCTTGCCCGATCTGTAGAGAGTATTGATAGCATCGTAGTTCTTTATTAGATCAAGCATACGCCGGTGCTTTTTTTCCTCCCAGTTGGCCCTCCACCGATAGTTCCGCATGCTCTTGTAATTATCCGAATCTTGGGTGAATATTTCTATCTCATGTGTTGTCTCGAGCTTATCCAATACATCCTTGTAGGGCCTCTTAAATACGGGGATCCTTTTTCCGGGTGTGAGATTTTTCCTTGACCTCGCATTTAATCGAGCCTCCTTCAGACCTTCGGAAGACCTCCCCTCAGGTATTCGCATCTTCGCAGTACTCATCCTCTTCCATGTAGCCAAGTTACTACTCTCGTCGAGATTGCTATCGCGGACGTACCAAGAATTATCGGGACCTTCACGACCGCACACCTCGTGCACCCATTCACAGCAGAGCTCGGTATCTAAAGCCAGCTTCTTCCGCTTCTGCATCACCTTAGGGAGTATTCCGTACTTGTCATCGTGCCGAGTCCATATCAGCATGCGGACGAGCCCGTAACGTTGAAATAGGCCGCTAATTCGGATATTTTCGATAAATTGGTAGAGAACCAAATGCGCCATGGACGTAAAGGACAGAAAGCGTTTCTGAGGGTGAAAAGCAATATTTGCAGTGACTAGCAGAGTATCGTTGCGTCGAGACAACTTAGCCGCGTCAGGTATGGTTTGATGCGGCAGGTATTCTGGGGTTAGGATAGAGTTGAGCTCCCGCCAGACGAGCCCGGACGCCGGAACGAGCGTAGTGTTGGGCTGATCCAGGAGAGGTTTGAGAAAGGGTTTGTATAATTCTGCATCGGGTTCCATCAGGATGTGAGAGCGCGGCTCGATAAAGTCGTGTAGCTTTTGGCTCCAAAGCCCGGCGCCCGGGTATATATCGATGAGGTCGCATCCTCTATGTCGCCTAAGGGACTTCCCGACGTATGAGAAGATATTGTCGCATAATCTTTCGCTGACGATGTTAACCCTGGTCTTGTCACCAGTTGGCTCGCGTTGCGAGGTCTTGTCAGATTTCTCTCGTGAGCCCTTTGGTGTCCATAGGTTCGTAGCAGCGAGCTTCTCAGCTACAGGGCCTGATGCTGTTATTGCTGACCTATCGAGAGGTGTTGAGGCGACAGTGCGCCTCGTTAGGACAATAGTGGGCGGTCGATAGAAGATAGAGCGGGGATTGAAGGTGTACCGCGCATTACCACGGAAATGAAACATGTGAGATGTGCGGAAGGTTAGTAGAGCATACAGTTCTAAGGTCGATCTGAATGAGAAATCTTATAATGCGGACTCATAGCATTCATCCACAGGAGTTCCGTAAGTTATCGTAGCCTTCCAGTTATATGTAAGTGAGGTTAGTGATTTGGTGATGTAAGTGAAGAGCCAGTCGCCTTTTTTTTTTTTTTTTTTTTTTTTTAATCGCCTCGAGATTTAATTGAGTGTCCACTCTCAACCTCAACCCCTGGCGCATTACATAATGTTAGTTACGTCAGTACATAGCATATCCGGTATGTATATCCCTGTAATGCAGTTAGGTAATTTAGGTAATGTACCAGGTACCTATGTAAGGTAGGTACCTAAGGTAAGTACCTGATTTTAAGGCTGAACGCAACGCGTGTTGAGCGCATCAGGGCTTAAGGTTCAATATTAAAGACATCAATATTAAAGACATAAGTATACTTACTCTAGTATTAAAAGTTAAAAGAATACTATTATAATCACAAGACTCGCACCGATGGATAGTGGTACAGAGATATCAATTTTTCCAACACTCGAATCATCAGTTTGGGTATCATTGCCGGAGTGATTATTATGAGACTTCCTCCTTGGTTCTCTCTTCCCTACCCCGGAGAAGACCGAAATGTTGACCTGTGATTCAGCGCTGAATTCGATGTTAATACTTAGGTCTAGCGACGACGACATTAGAAGGTGTAAAGCTTACCCGTCTTCGACAAGAACAATATGTTCGACCTCATGCGAGGCAGCATGGGCGGCCACTGGTTTTGGAGAGGTCGGATCGTGTGTCCTGACGTTATCCAGCCATGCGACTCTGTTGACTTGGGCATCTCCCAGCCCGATTGACAATAAACAAGTCGAGGCCAGCAATACCTGGAGGATAGACCAGTTTTCAATCATTTTTATGACGATATTATATCTAATCGCAATAAGCCAGCTAGAGCAGGTAGAGCAGGTAGAGACGAGAGATTTGTAGGTAAATGATTTATATTAACCATTTATAATGAATAGTGCTAAAGCATGCCAGCGCATAATCAACACTAATTATAGGAATCAGAAGCGAACAAGATAAGGATTTTCGTCTACCTTGGCATGGCCCTGACGTGGAGTAGCATGGTATGCTGCGTGACGAATGTAGTTTTACCTAAGTCGGTGTTCTTGTGCGGCTGAGATATTCACTATAATTTAGACTATGGGATACATACCCTTCGACTATTCGTCCAGCCGGTGGTTATATCTGACTAGCTAATCTTGGTCTCCAGCAGTTTCCCGGTTTGATGGGACCAGTGGTCACATTACCCCTACCATAACCCCCCCAGATGATGCCACATGGCCAACATCAACATGGCCATATTAAGAGGTATCTAGCGACGCGACAGTTTAGGCGATAGTACGAACAGGACCAAAACCAAAGTGTACAAATATCTGGTTCATATCAAAGTCAATTCAGGTCTTGAGGTAGTCAGCATGGCTACAGGATCTACAGGACGAAGTACCTCATGGGAATTGCCAAGCGTTGCTGGCGATTTGCTAATATAATGATATGATACTTTAAAGAGTTGATGGACTCTTAGTTCCGACTAATTTCAGTGTTTCTCGTCATACGAATTATACCATCTATACCTCTTATAGGTGTTTCTGAAGAACTACCTAGAGTGAATTCAAAGATCACTCGCCGGATTTTGGGACATTAGTCGTGATTATGACCCCTATGGCTATATCCATAAAGGTTAGGTTTATATAATGGCTTTTAAATACCCTCGTCTCTTGTCTTATATTCATCCCATATTCACCTACAGCCCCTGGGATACATAGGTATGTAAAACATGCACCAATAGTAATAGGCAAACACGGGAATTCCTCACAGCTTGACCACCTACCTGAAATAGGAATATTCACGTCGCTTTATTTGGTTAGGGATATGATTCATATTTGAGTACGCTTCTATATAAGATACTGAGTGTAAGTAGTATCTATCGCGACTAGATCAGACTCCATGTACAATATAACAAGACGTCTAAAAACAAGGATGTAGAGGGAGATCATGTTATAACCATACAAGCTACTCTAACTACCCGGGATACTTTCCAACCCTAGTGATATGTTAGCCATGTTCGCACATCTGTAGTAAATATGACTCACATCCATCAACATCCTCCACTGCTGTTTGAGCCTTGGTGCACTTCAGGGCCTCTTCCGACGTCTGAACCTTGAGCTCACTGCAGACAGCGTTGTTGCATCGAGCATCAAGAGCGCGTTGAAGGGAATCGTCTTTCCACCCGAAGACGTAATCACCGTGCTGCGAATATCCAGTTCTGTACGTGCCAATTTAGTACATGACAAAGTTCTAATATTTCTTGGAAGACTCACTCATCATTTGTGCTCCAGAAGAATGGCTGCGAGCCATCCTCGGGCCATAGCTCCGGGTCGTTGAAAGGCGTCGTCTACGAAAAATACCAATTAGCAACAATCCCTCGGAACAGTCTATTACTCGATATATTAAGACAGCAAAGTTGATGCTTACATCCCACATAACTTCGTACATCAACTGCGGTAGCCTGACGGGGTGACTCTCCGGACAGCTGCCTACCGATTCGAAGGAACCCTCGCTGGGATAGGCAACGTGACTATTGTGATCTGGGCTGTCTATATTCTTTCCGTCCCAACAGGTAGGGAATGTAATCGTCGTGCGAATACCGCCGGCGCAGGGCTTAGGGGGTAAGCTCTGCGTATCTGAACCGGTACACGGCGCGCCACCCGTCGATCCAGCGGGGCCGGCGCCGTCCGCGGTTGTGTAACAGCGGTGACATAGCTGGCGCTGCATACCATCGGCTTTGCGAAGCGCGGCGTCTCCGACGAGCATACGGAAACCCGGCTTGAAAGCTGTCACCTTCGTCTTTCCGTCGTAGGGCGGGATATAGTAAACTGTGATTCCACCATCTTGTCGGAGCCCTACATTCGCAAACTGCGGTACGCGCTTATATGTCCCATTGCGGGCCCTGAAGTATAGAACCGCCGTCCAGTAGTTGGAGAAATCTTCGGAGAACGTACAGCTGGTACAGGTAGAGTCTCTGACTAGATCGTGCACTGCCGGGTCCATGCTCGAGTTGAACGAGTTCCCACCCACGATCTGATGGACGTGCGGCGACGGCAACGTTCCGGGGTTGACGAGAGGGTCTAGACGCTCAATGACAAGCTGGGAGCAGCCAAAGCGTATCATCTGCTGGGCGGCAACATCCCCCGCAAGAAGCGCCAGGGCTAAAGCCTTCCACTGCATCTTGGACAGAACTATCTAACCAGTCTACAAAAAAGGGTTGCGGCGATGGGAAAGCTTCAGACGGAGCGAAGCCAGACTATTGCTGGCGCATATAATCTGGACCCTAATTCCTATATATGAGAGACTTGCCCTCTTCTCAAATCAATGCCGAGATACCGGTTCCCAGACTTGGTTTTCTGACCTGAACAATATCGAGGTATATTGAGCTAAGGGAAATTGCCCATCCTAACGAATTTACCCGGGAGTATCTCACATAACAAATCCCTATCACTCACTCATTGCTCTTGGCAGAACCCCGTTTTCGATCGATGGCATGTATCAAGACATATTTGATTTCTGACAGTGAAACTCCAAGGTGATATAAAGGGGTAAATTAAATCATACTGGTGCTGTATAGTCTTTGGAATCAAAGATATAAAGTACGCCACCTCTGCACACTCGCTTACTTTCGAATCTTCACCTCATGTTATAATTTGTCCAAGATAAGAGGTGCCTAATATATGGGTGATTGGAGATCTTCTCCTGCTACGGCAAAATAGGGTTAATCTTCCACATACTCTTCCAGATTGCAATGTAACGGCCTAGACGTCCCGGCATTTGATCAAGCCGGTATAACTAAAAGCCAGATAAGATCACCCGTACCGAACTATACACACTCCTTTATTACATAGAAATCATGCCTACAGGGAAGTTTTAATCGCGATTTATATTCCTTAGTACGCTTAAGTAGTCCAGGCCAAAAAAAAGTCAAGATGCGAAACGGTGTGTTAGCCTTTGCAGCGGCGCTGCCGCTTACTCACGGAGTAGTTGCTTCTAGAGTATGCGGCACCGGCACGAACGCGTCCTCGGAGTACCAGTGGCATGTGGGCGCCGCAAGGTATGATGGCGCAGAACCTGGGAAGAAGGGAGCCGCAACGATAGCCGTGAGCATAGCGCCTGGCAACCGCACTATGGGCACCTTTTTCGAGTGTGTTGCAGAGTGGCCCGAATCGTGGGAAGGTTGGTACGAAGACGGAAATATCATTTGGAGCGATTGCATCTGGGCTGGCAACGGCCAGACTTCAGATACCGCCGTCTCGTTTGCCTTGGACTGGAAGAATAATCGTACAATGTATATATCTCATACGTTTACCTGCTCAGACAAAGAAGGGTAAGTGTTGTCTAATATTTGCTACGGTCTTTAGACATAAGACGAAGCTGACATCACGGGGACAGATCCGACGCCTTAGCTATAGGATCTTTCCATCTAGATCTAGATTGCACGACGAGCGAGGAGGATGGCACCAGCTGCATGTTAAAGGGTGAAGGTCTGAATATTATTACTACAGGAAGCCCGGCTCGTTTGGCGGCGGATTCTTGCGCGGATAACGCAAGAAGGTACCAATCGTGGCAGCTCGAGAACTGGCTACGTCGCTACGAACAAGTTCCCGGCTCGCCGTCCTCGAGCGCGCCCTCGTCTGATACTGGTCCGTCCTTCATCTTGAGAAATATGGCCAATACGGATGTTTTCAACTGCACGACTTCGGGAAGCCAGAACAATACTCTGACTGGGTCTTGCGAGTCGGATGCGGAGGAGAGTTCTACGACGACGGCAACTTTCAGCTTCGATCGGCAAATAAACGTGTTGACTATTAAGCAACACTGGAACTGTAGCGAATCGTAAGTGAAAAGGGGATTTTCTGTTCTGAGAAATAATGTTTAATGTTTCTGACAACGCGGCAGGTCATCGTTCGATGCTATTGGTGTTGGTTATGTCCAAGCGACGTGTAGTCGGCAAGGAAATTTCCTCACCTGCACTTCAACTCCGCTCTGGATTGGTACGAAAACTGTATGATGATGCCTACCTACCTATATACATGGAAAATATCAATGGTGTATAGGTTAGATTAGGTAGTTTACCGGGCTAGGAAAAATAACTATTCGGATATTTACTTGAATATTCGCGCACCGCTTATCGACACTCACGATATTCTAAATTAAAAGGATGTTGTATTGGGAAATTATTATGTAGCTCCCCAGATCTAAATATAACATGCCCTACAATGCCTCTCCCAATTTCCACATCTTCTCATTATTCTCAGTGGTAGGTCGGCTCGTGCGAAAACCCACTAAAGACTTGTACAAGAACGTGGGAAACCCGGACGGGAAACCCGGACTGTCGCCTTAGCTAAATACATATTAGGTAAATACCCACGACGCACATTGACGATCTCGTGGCTGGGCATAGATCCAATCTTATTCTGCGTGACGTATGTTACTATTTTCAGACTCCAAGCCGGCAAATAAGAACAGCGTAGCATTCACCCCGCAGAAGGTTCTCAGGGCAGTCAGGGGTAACAACTCCATTCAAGCTTAGTCGTACATCGTAATGAGAATCTTGTTATTACTAAAACATCTAATCGTAGCGAATCGAATAGTAGCCAAAAAAAATATATGACCCCTCATCGCCTCGTACAACGCCCAACACTAGATGCGAGCCTTTTCGGTCTATGCAGCTACTTTACAAGGTTATGCACCCATCCATATCCCAACAGTAATCTATAAAAATAAAAATAAATCGTTATCCAGAAGTGGTAGACAAGTAGAGATGGTCTATCGACTATAGCTTGAATCCGCCCGTAACCAGATTCTGGAACATCTGGCTTCTGTCGTACTTCTTGCTGGCGGCCTTGAGCTTGTTGTAAGACTGCTGCCCGTAGTTGACGAAAGGCTTCTGTCCGGCCCAAGCGTCGTTTAGGAAGACGAAAGGCAGATGGACCTTGCGGGCCTTGGTGTAGCTTTCTACTGCCGCCAAACTGTCCTGGAGGATCTTGTAGACAGTTGCGTCGTCTTGCGCTAATGACCAACCAATGTTGATACCGACCCCTAAGATTGTTAGCATTTATACACGTGCAGGGATACTCGGGAATCCTGTTACTTACACAGTTGCGCCTTGGCCTCTACGTTCATGGGGTCAGCGCCAAGGGCTCGCGACTTGTCGACCATGCTCTTGGAGATGGGCTGAACCATGGGAGCAAAGGAACCACCGGTAACCTTCTCGATGCGCGAATTGAATTGAGTGAATACGTCGATCAATCCTTCGTAGGTCTCCTTGCTGTTGTTGTCAAAGGCTAGGGTCGTAGCAGCGTAAGTCCACCTAGGTACCGCGTAGGGGAGGTCGACTTGGGCAAACTGGTAGAAGCTGTCGAAAACCTGGGTAAAGTCTGCGATGATGGGGATATCGAAGAACGGCTTGAAAGCATCAGGGCGGACTACGCCATCCAAGTATACAAAGGTAGCGATGATGGTGTCGTTGTTGATGCCGATGTAAGGGAGGATGGCAGACTTGGTGTCAAATTGTCCCTTAGCCTGGTACTCAGCCATAGCAGCCATGAACTGCTTCGAGGAGTTACCAGGGAACTGCATGAGACCACCCCAGACCTTGCCCATAGGGTAAGTGCGCTGGACGATGTGAGTGACGATACCAAAGTTGTTGGATCCGGCCTTGGCGGCATAGTACAGGTCCGAGTTCTCGGTAGCGCTGGCCTTGACGTGAGAGCCGTTGGAAAGCATGATTTCGTATGCAACAACATTCTGACCAACCCATCCCCATTCGTTTGAGAAGTGAGAAAGACCGCCTCCCGTGGCTAAGCCAAGTCCGACCACGTTTAGACGGCCACCGACAACGATTCGTCCGTAAGGAACAAGATGCCCGTAGACGGCGCCCCAGCGGTTGCCCATTCCAGATCGCTGGGTTTGAGTAGCCTCATCGTATGCCAAGTCGTTAATGTTAGTCATAGAAATCAGCAGGCTACCGTCGATGCTAGCCCAGTTAGAAAGAGGCGAGTGACCACCGCTGCGGACGGCAAATTTGGTGTTTGTGAAACCAGCGAGAAGAACGGCGCGTCTTAGATCTTCGACGTTGTTAGGTGAGAAGATGCAAGAAGGAGACTTCCATGCCGTTGCCGACCAATGAGCGTGTGCCTCTTGAGTGTAGAGATCGCTGTCAGAGCGAGCGACGTATTGAGTCTCGTTGGCGCTATTGCTTCCGTTGTTGCCCATAGTAGAGAGGACGGCACAGGTGAAGTCAATGCCGCTCCGGTTCTTGAGGCTCGCAGGCACCGAGCTTGGATCTACATCGATAGATCTTAGGAAGCTATCGACCGATGCCGGATTGGGGGCAGCCAATACTGAGGGAATAAGGGGTAAACCCAAAAGGGGAAGCCAAGACACGCGCATGGTGAAATGATGATATGAGAGAAATGGCAAGGGAATAAAAGATCGACTATATGAAAGACGATGAGGAAAATAGACTATGAGGAAATAGACTATGAAAAGAAACCAGGAGGAAAGAGACTGAGGAAACCGAACTCTATGCTTCTCTTCTTCCAAATCTTCAAGCTATGCTACGGTGACGTCCATACTTATATTATACCGGCTACTTCTGAGATTGCTAGTATCATGGTCCCTCCCTTGTGGCCCCGGAATTACGCCTCCTAGAATAGACCGAAATTGAGCTATCGCGCAGCCACGCCAGCGCTCTCTTACTCCTACGAACCCGAACCCGGATCGTACGAGCCTCATGGCGACGGTTAGGTTTGCCGCGGACGCTTCCGCTCCACGCGAGAATCCACACTAGTAAGATGAACTTTGCATAGATCCTTCGCGTGGTTCTTTTTTTTAGAACTGACTGCAGCTTTGACAGCAATCTCAAATGTCTACAGCTATTGAAACGCACCAAAAGAACAGCTGAAATGGGCCGAGGCGTGCGATTGGCTTACTCACAACAGCTGATCCTTCAGCTAATGGACTAATGAGGCTGAGCTAATGTGAACGGCCCAGATCCTATATTACACACGGCAGCCTACCAACCGAGATTTATCGGCCGACGATAAACATGACCCGAAATTTATCGGGGCTCGTACTCCGCCGCAGGGCTTACATGTAATCGGGTCGTGAGATTTTGAGAAGAAGTGGGATTATGAATCGAAAGATAGGGAAATTTATGAGATAGATATATGAAAGAAATACTAAGTCTACGCGGGAAATTGTGGTCTCGGGAAGCTCGACTCTAGATCACATTTACTCGCAGCACGAGTAGACCATCTTCGACATGCTGGACCGAGCTTTGCTTCTTGCTCTCTGGGCACTAGTATGCTGGGTATTCCTAGCGATATACAGAATATACTTCCATCCCCTGTCGAAATACCCAGGGTCTAAAATTGCCGCTGTATCGGATTCGTGGTGGGAGTTGTATTGGAATTATTATCGAAATGGAGAGCTGCTGTTCGAGATCGACAGGCTTCACAAGCTCCACGGTGAGTTAACGCCCCCGGTCTGATTATCGTGCGCCACAAGCTTACGCGCATCTCAGGGCCTGTAATTAGGGTCGGCGTGAACACCATACACATTAGCGACCCGGAGGTGTACCAAGATCTAGTGAGAACCAACTCGACTTTCACCAAGGACCCTCACTTCTATGTGAACATCTCGTTTCCGGGCACTTTGATCGGCGAGACAAACCCGGCCAGGCACCGCGTCCGGAGAAAGGTCTTGGCCCCGGCTTTGTCGGGCTCTAGGGTGCAAGAGCTTGCTCCCGCGATTTTGGCGAAGACGAAGCAGCTGGTTAAGAGGTTTGAAGAAGCGGCCGAGAAGGCATCGCCGATATGCGTCACTTCTGCCGCAAAAGCCTTTACGATGGACATCATCTCCAAGATTGTCCTCGGCCATGAGTTGGGTTGCGTTACGGAGCCCAACTTTCGCAACCAGCTCACGGAATACCTTGAAGCGGGTTTCAAGATAGGATGGGTTGGCACTTCGTTCCCCACGATTTCAGCCATCGCGCTGAAAGCCGCATCCATGACCACATATATCCTTTTCCCCATGCCCCTATTCAGCTTCAAGCGTGTAAGTGCCTGGATTTTACGTGCAGTCTTCCAGCTTATCTGACTCTATGTACAGGCTTGTCTTAACATTACCGGGAGATATCTTGAAACATTCAATCCGCACCAGACCGGAGGTCCTCTGAGCAACGCGACCCGTGAACTGCAAAAGAGTTACGGCGAGCGGTCGGCCGTTATAGATATGCTTATGGACCCAAAAGCCGCCAAGGACCACCAAGTTCCCAATCTCGAGGAGCTGAACGACGAACTCGTCATGCTTCTGACTGCTGGAAACGATACCACCTCAACTGCTTTGATTTACGGTCTTTACCAAGTATACACCAAGCCCGCAGTCTACGAGAAGATATTTCGTGAACTTTCGGAGGAGTTCCCGTCGCTCGAAGAAGAGATCACATACGAGCGTGTTAGGAAGCTACCTTATCTGGTAAGATATCTGCAAACATGTTGCAGATGAAGAATGATTTTCTAACATGCACATTTGGTAGACTGCCACCATTAAGGAAATACTGAGAGCTGGAAGCCCTCTACCCGGACGTCTTCCCAGAACCGTACCCGAAGAAGGATACCAGCTCTACGGCAAATATTTGCAACCAGGCGTAAGTAAAACAACCATCTGTATGATATAGCATATTTTCTAACATTGCGCCATGCGCTTATCAGGTTAACATCCAAATGTCCCCCTATATCCTTAACCGCCACCCCGATGTCTGGGATCAGCCGAACGAATTCATTCCCGAGCGATGGTTGACCGACGATGTTGCTAGGCTCGACAGGTATCTCGCCACCTTTAACAAGGGGGCTCGTCAATGCTTAGGCAGAGAGTAAGAGATCCGCTATCCCTCCCTAACGCATTGTTGAGTAAACAGGATTGCTAACAAGGATATAGACTAGCCTGGTGTGAGATGTGGGTTGTTTTCGGAAACATCTTCCGACGCTTCCAGATTACGCCGCACAACACAACCGACAAGGACATGGAGTGGAAGGATTTGATTCTCGTAGCGTGAGTAAACTCGTCAAACCGAACTTTAGATTTTCTCTAACCGTTGTGTCGTATAGATACAAGAACAAATTCTACGCTACAGTTGAGAAGCATTCGGTATAAAGTATGGGTAGTTATATGGGAGGTTTAGTTGATATAGGAGTAGGTATGGGTATATAGCGACATTACGACAGGTATAGATTAGGGAATAAAGAGGGCGTATGTAGAAAAATGTACCATTTACCATAAACCAATTCAAAACTGGTTAATGGAATTGAAGCTTACTCCTTACTGTATAAATATTTTATGGCAGTGATTTACTTGAGCAATTAGGTTATCATAGTAAACGTAAAATATAATGTTATGAGGCTTGATAAAGTAATTGTTTTACAGATGTTAGAATTTTATGAAATAATATTTGCATTTTATTTCTTCTTTTCTGTCTTTTGCCCTTTTCATAGTTTACCAAAGTTTTAAAATATGTAACTACCAACTATTATGATCTCATTAAAAAATGAAAAGAAAAACGGTTATTATATGAGCTTATAACTATCAAAATTCTTGCTGGTAAGTTATAGGCTGAACTATCTCCCAGTATGAACTTATAACGGCTTACAATGGCTTATCTTGGTTGCATTTATTGCTTATTCCAAATCATGGAATATAAAAACAACCCTAGCTCAGAAATTACAATCACACAAGATATTCTTCAACGAAACAGTAAGTCCTCAAAATGACATAGCACAATTTAACCAGCTGTATGTTATTCGTATTGTACAAAACAAATGTAGCCAAGTAGTAACAAAACCTAATTCGGGATATATAATCTAATTGTCACTATACATGCTTCAATACAGGTCTATCCTAAGTACCACCTTGCGCCAAAACCAAACACCGAATCCCACCCTCCCAAGCAGAGCTAGGGAACAGGATCTAATACTGCACTTTTCCCAGACGGATAAAGCATTGTCGCGGCGTGTGCGCAAGTCCATCCTTAGCAGCGTAGCTCGACAGCGAGGGAGGAACAGAGAGGAGTTCGAATTCCCACAGCATCAGGGTAAGGACGATTCTCATCTTTGTGTAGGCGAGCCTACGGCCGGAACATCCTCGCTGGCCAAGGCCGAAGGCTAGTTGCGGTCCGGCGGTGGCGTCAAACCGGACCTCGCCGTCTTCACCCCTCGCCAGCCAGCGCTCGGGACGATACGCGCGCATGTCTTCGGCTTCGTTCCACTGCCTTACCCTAGTCGCCTGGGAGGTCTTGCTGCGCTTGCTTTCGGGTATCTCAAATGATGGGGAGAGGAAGCTCGGCCCGTTGGACAGTAGAAGAACAACAGTTCCTTTCGGTATGCGATGTCCCAGGAGTTCAGTGTCGCAGGTTGCTTCCCTGGTTATGGGCATAGCACTGAGACGCAACATCTCATCCATAGTGGCGTCTAAATAAGGTATGGTAGTGTGGGTGATCTCGTCCAGGGTGGGAAGACGCTTCTCCGCCAGCGCCGCAGGGTGGGCGGCGTGAAGTGCGGAGCGAAGACGTGACTGTGCCGCGGGATTATCCGTTAGGAACTTCAAACCCCATACCAAAGTATTGGCCGTGGTCTCGTGACCTCCAACGACGTTGAAGATGATCTAATTCGCGCGAGTGTAAGCAGGGATGAACATCAAATTTCCAAAGGGATCTCGAGTTTTCTTACCTCGTCGTTCATGCTAGGACTGAAGAATTGAGGTTCTCGGCCACTCTTTTCGGCTAGAACAGTCTCGCGCAGAATCATGTGGTCAACGGCAGAGCGCACCCAGGAATCGTCCGCGGTGCCATTCGCATTCATCTTCTTTACGGATTTATCAATTTGATCCATAACAAACCGATCTTTAGCAGCGAGTGTCTTCCTGAAAGAAGGCCGCATATTCTCCCACCACAGCGTAAACTTAGGAGCAGCAGAGTTCATCAGCTTTTCAAGGACGTGTCCCGCAGTCAAGCTAACTTCAAGATTCTCGTGGAGGGCAGCTTCGGGGAATCGAACGGGATCGTCGATGTCTCCCTTCAGGGCCGACTTCTGCTCGGGTGTTAAACTCTCAAGAAGATCCAACTGTGGGCGCACGGCTGCATATTCAAAGCTAGCTCCAAATGAAAACGCGCAGACGGAGTCGAGGATGGTGTGGTAGATATCCGTCTGCGCGTGAAAAGGCCTGCCTTCCGAGAGGTTCTCTTTGAGTTCCCAAAGGTGTAAAAAGTCTAGGACCTTGGAGTAAATAGCAGGGGCAGCGACCTTGTGTAGAAACGCAGGAATCATCAAATCTTGAGTAAGCTTGCGGGCGTCCTTCCACTCGCTGCCGGTACTCATGCGAATATGGTGATGCTCGATTGGGGCCATCAAGTCCCTTGTGAAGCTTGATCGATCGAAGTCCTTCCGCTTCATCAGAACATCCTGCGCCTCTCTCCAGTCCGCGAGAACGAGTGTAGGGTTAGATAACGGGCGCAGAAATATCTGGCAGAGGGGCGCGTTCATGTTTTCCGACTGTTTCCGCATCCATGCCATAAACTCACCCGTCTTCACCGTCTCCTTTAACATGCTAGGCGCATCGCCAAAAAGGGAGCGCGTAGCCTCGGGATTATACGGAATCCCGGGGATAGGCTTGGGTAGAAGTCTAAGGTAAACTCCATAGACAAGCACAACAGCGCCGGCGAGAAGGAAACCAACGGCTGGCGAAAGGTGGACGTTGCCGAAGACGTCTAACACACCTTGAGCTTGAGACAACATGGTGGTCAATGTCGAACAGAGAGCTAACACAAAGAAAATTGTACGAGCCCAATATTTTTGAAATTGTAAGAGTAAAGAATACTAAGCGTACAAACAACAACTGACAGGGAGCTACAGGCTATCATTTCAAGGAGATTTGTCTTTCTACTTTTCCTTCAAGATTCATCAAACCAAGACCCAATCGTAAGATTCCAGTGATACGATTCTAGATTTCGTGATTTAGTGGACCGAATTGTTCGGCCGAAACTCTTAAAGAATTGGGATTCTAGCTGATGGGCTAGACACTAAAATATGACTTTGAAGGATATCCAGAAATATCTTTTTTTGGACTTGTAGGATTTAGCTCTAGTAGGTGATAGGTGATAGGCCTAGGGGGTGATAAGCCTACCTAGTAGGTGGGTATACAGCTGGTGGGTCTAGGTATAGGTATACCTATTAGCCGCCTCGCCGGGTTTATAGTTCTGTATTGACCTATCTCCGGACGCCTCCACCTGAAATAATAAGTAAGCGGATTTACCTAGAACCCTTATAGTAGAGACCTAAGCAATTTAGGTAACTAAGATATTAGTCAGAACTAGAGCAGTATAATCAGCTTGGTGCACCACTACAACAGGAGTATATCTTAGGTAGGTAGACACCTAATATTACAAAAGTCCTGATATCTCCACGTATTTCCGCAATAAGATAAAAACAGGTAGCCACGTCAAAATCGACACGAAACAGGGCAGTACACAACAATCCTAGCGCTTCGTATGAGGACGACCAAGAATTAGATAAGAAGGCTTTGTTCCGATGATCTCATCATCCTTATCATCCTCCGTGCCTTATCTTACTAGTACGCGGTTCCTTCTATAAATCCTCCGATCTCTGTGCCTTGTTTCCGTGCCTGCTTCTTGCCTGCCGTAACCAACCCGGGTGTCTTTTAATTTTACATAGCAATATCGAAAGGACCAATCTTCCAAGGCTGGCTACCTAGGTAGGTACCTAAGTTACCGTGCACCATTGTGGCACTCGATCTATAATACCCCGCTGTACCTAGGTAACTCTCACTCAGCTGGTGCTAGTGGATATGTACGCTGAATGTAGGATGTTCGTACTTACATAGGACATGGGCGTAGTATACTGCATATATTTTGTAAGCATGTATAGGTACCTACATACATATACATTCAATGCAGGCTCCTCTCTAGCGAATTTCGGCCATTGGAATCGGGTGGGCCCTTCATTTGGGTTGTAGGCTGCGTTCTGGAACGCACCACGAACGCACTTATAGATTAAAGGTCGCATCGGAAGGACTTTTCAGGTAGCACGGGTCCTAGCAGCATATCTTGCAGGTAGGACTGACAACCTGCATACGTGTACTTATGTATTTGTGGCGCTGAACGTTGTGCGGAGTAAGCACCCTATTGGGCTGGATGTCCTAGCTGAACTTAAGATGGGGCTGGCGCGTAATGCGGCTCCTCTAGACCCCTGTCGAGCCTGCCTTTATGTACCTTGCCGGGAGCCCTAGCTTGCTAGTGCGGGCTTGGCATAACCTTGAACAGTGGATATGGTGTAATGAGTCGGTCTGTCCCCACGTGTATTCGCATATGCAAGGAGCACGCGGGGGTGGGGGCAGTGTTACAGTAGCACCAAATGAGTAATCGTATCGGGACGACGATGTGGGTACCTATGCCATAGGCAGGCTATAGGCACGAAGGAATAAAGCGAAATGATAACTTAGTAAGCTGACGTAGAAGGGAATAGCTCGATAGAAGATTCCGAGACGAATCCACCCGGCAGTCGGAATAGAAAGTCATTCTGGGCTGTTACTTGAAAGATGCGCTGAACGGGGGTTTGTGTAGTTGCATTTATCGGGACGATCTTCATACCGGGTTAAGATGTAAGTCCCGTTCAATACAATGCAAGTAATATTACATAGGCGGTTACCTACCTACCTATGTATCTTGAAGGTCCCAGAGAATAAAAAGTATGAGGTCATGATTTCCAGCCAGATAGCTTTTGATAGATCGGATGCATAACTCGTAAAGATCGTCCTATGTTTAACCCAATCGGATTTTTATCTCTGTGGTGGTGAGGTTGAGGTGCAGTCTACTTGCATTGACATACCTTAAGTGACAAGTAACTTATATATAGAATGGAAAATAATCATAAGAACAAAAGGAGAAGGGGGAGGAAATAGTTGAAAATATTGTGAATAAAAGGATATCATTGTCTCATCTCTTTATTGTTTAACTTCTAACTATAGAGAGTCTAAGTCTATTCTAGGCTCTAAATATCGGGTAACTAACTAGGTAGTATGCAATCAAAAGTGGCTAAGTTCTATATCGACATTGCTTAGCGATAGTTGTAGATCCGAATCAGACATTCCTATGATTGATGACCAGTTCATGTCCTCGCTCATCAAGTCGATGTCTGTATGCGACATCTGGAATTTTGCGATCATCGGACCGCCGCCTCCCGTTATAACGTGCGACATCGAGGAAGAAGACGGGGTATCTAATATGTCATCCTCCGGCGTGCCGCACTCTCCTATACGTCCTAGAAGCCTGCCTAGGGTTTTTGCTCCGGCTTCTGCCATAGCGTTGAGGTCGGCTAGCATCTGTAACCGCTCGTGTGCTTCTCTTATAGCCTCCACGCACCTAACCTGACTAATATCCATAGATCTCGTCGCCAGGGGATCAACTAAGCGGAAGAAAGCTGGGAAACCCGAGCCGTCATCGTCGTGGCCTATTTGCGTGGGCTCCCCATCATCGCCGTAGTCGGACCCGCCGTTTAAACAGAGACAAGAAAGGAGCACCGCCGCTTCGAAAGTGTGAAATATTATGTCGAATAGGCGTGTGTGAGTGGCGCCTAGTAATCTGTGAAGTGTTGTGATAGCCTCTAGCATATTTAATGCTGCCCGTGCTAAGCTTCTCTTTTGATGTTGGAGAATGGCCTGCTTATACCTTGGAAGAGCAGAGACCTGCTCAGGCTCTAGTCGAAGCAGCGGCTTGAAATTATTGCAAACGGAATTATATATAGCAACGTGAAATAGTTGTCGCTGCCGCGCTAGATTAGGAACACCGAGGTCCCATTCTTTATTTGGATCCAAACCAAACGGAGCGGGAATATTTGTGATAAACTCGGCGCAAAATCGTTCGTAACGTTCCTCTGCGGCGCTGGGATCGTAAGATACCGAAGTGTTACGACTGCCGATGAAGCTGTTCCAAAATCGGGCTAATCGAGCTTGTAGAATCCGTTCCATAAACGCCTCTGGAGCGCCACTCTTTTCAAGATCTGCGATCTGGTGTACCTTTGGTAAGCTCGTGGTACAAAACCCGTCAGAAAGGAACGGAAGGCGTTCGAGGGAGCTGGATAGGCGTCTTTGAACCAATAGTTAGCAATGCGTATTCTTTGAACAAAATAAGATATTAGAGAATAAGATATGCAGGTAATACTTACGCATCCCAAATATAAAGATTGCAAAATATCCGCCGCCTCATCTCACGCTCGAATTCATCCATCCCTTGCGATGCAGCGCCTGTAGGTTCTCTATGAATTCCTATCATCTGCGCTACCCCAATAGCCGAACCGAATGTCGCCCATGAGAGCTTTATGTTACCTTCGCACTGTTGGTTGAGCGCGGCGAAGCAAAGATGTTGCACTCGGATTAGAGAGCCCGTCGTGTCTGCTTGTGCACATATCTTCTCTAGTGCCTGGGCTGTCCGGGTGCATTGGTATCGTATCTCAGTTAAAGAGACGCCACGAATCATATCGGCTGTGTGGGCTGGTGAGGGGAGGAATTGCGAACAGTATGCGCTGATACGCAAGACGAGAACGGCAAACTCGACATCTACTAGACGAGTTACAGGTCTCCTTGTCCACCAATCTTCATACTCAGCCAAGAAACTTGGCGGATGCACGAGTTGATTCATCCAGTTGACCTCATGGATGAAATACTGAAGAAGAAAGTCTAAAATCGGCCTCGCTGGTATCTTTCCCATCTCATGTTGGGCAGCATCCAAGATTTCTCCAGACAAGTTTGTATAATTCGATTGCCATGGTCTTGTCTCTTCTACTTTCAACTGCTTTTCGTTAGGTTGCGGACTTTGAATAAGATATTATATAAAAAGATATATAAAAAGATATATAAAAAAGATATAAAATAAAATAAAGATAAAGCATACGGGTTAATACTTACTTGTCGTAATAATCCAAGCGTATTAGAGTCACTGTCATCGAAATACCCAAAGAGATCTGCTAGAGAAGCTTGCTGGTTGCTCTCGAATTTCTCCCTCTCTGACATGGCTGCCAACTGCTGGTGTGACTCTACCGGTGGCGTCTCCAATAATCTCTGGTTGGACGGTGCCATGCCATCTTGTCCCGTATTCGAACCCACGCTTTGTCTCGAGGGACTTAGGCGAGGATTGGAGATGTAAGTGCATTCCTCCGGCCGACGACGCCGAGTGCAGTGGTTGCAAGGATATTGTCGGTTACACTATTCTGATTAATATCTAGTTATGTGTATAAGAAAGACTACGGGATAGTTATTAGGTATAGGTACCTTTTGCTTTTTCGAATAGCACGGAATGCAAGACGAGACGACACGCTGTTTACGCTTTGGAGTTGGTATCATCATGATAGAGTATTAAAGATGGTTAAAGATCGAGATCGGTGGTTTGGAAATGATCTGCGTAAACTACATAAGAAGAATCATAAATCGAATCTTGAACATGAGATTGGCATTACAAGCTATAAAAAACATGTGCATGCTCGAACCCTCCTTTCGATGCCATGCCCTTATATTCATATTAGTATTCATATTGACTTATAAGTACAAGTATGTTATCGAGGAATCCTTCAGGAAATAATGAGCCACATAGTTTACTAAGGCTATCGTTGATCAGCCTCTTTGTTTCAGTGGCCGGTTATTTTGGGGAACTAATGCCGTCATGCGGCACCTGAATATTTGTCAGATACTAGCGCTGAAAAGGGCGAGCCAATAGCAGAGAAGTGTCGATATTCGACAAATCTATGTACAATTCGTTTACATTTTATACGCGCTTATGTTCATTCTCAAGTCATTTAAGCTCCCCCCCTCTCCCTTTTTCCAATCTTACCTTGCATAGTCCATTAACTCTAAGAAGCTCTTCCCCCCCCCCTCCACGAACAAACAAGTCCTGGTATAACTTACGAGACGTCCTATAGCTTAGCTTGACAACATACGATATATTTATTAGTAGCTTCGTCGAGCTTACAATCATGGGCACCTTTCCTGGATTTCTGTACCGACAGGTTACCTTCAAGCCTAAGCCGCTGCCTAAGAGCCTAAACCTCAGCGGCAAGACGGCTCTGGTAACGGGTGGAAATGCTGGTCTCGGTTTTGAGGCTGCCAAAGAGTTGACTTCTCACGGACTGTCTCGAATTATCCTGGGAGTTCGCAGCGTAGCCAAGGGCGAAGAAGCAAAGAAGACTCTTCTCGCCCTGAACCCCCAGATCGACGTCCAAGTATGGGCGATCGACCAGGAGTCTTTCGAGAGCATCAAGAACTTCGCCGACCAGGCGGCGAGTCTCGACAGGTTAGACATCGCCATCCTCAATGCCGGTGTTAAGAGCATGGAGCACGTCAAGTCGAAAACAGGCCATGAGCTGAATGTCCAGGTATGAAACAATCCGAACATCTAGACAATCGCGCGCATCTAATCCGGGATTTTCGTAACAGGTCAACCACTTGGGTACTGCTCTACTCTCCCTTCTCATCCTCGGACCTCTCAAGAGGACGGCCGCGGCAACGGGTTCGCCGTCGCGCCTGACAATCGTCAGCTCGGAGAACCACTTCTGGGTGAAGCTCAAGGAGATTAAAGGTCCCGATACGCTAGCGACAATGGACAAGCCAGAGACTTTCGGAAAGGGCATGGATCGCTACAACGCGACCAAGCTGCTAAACGTGCTATGGATGCGCGAGCTGAGCGCCAAGGCTGAGGGTTCCAACGTTATTATCGATGCTGTGAACCCCGGCTTCTGCCAGAGCACCTTGCACCGCACGGATTCCAGCGGATCTTCTTTTGCCAACCTCATCGGCTGGACTTCCGCGCAGGGCGGACACTGTCTGACTGACGCCGCAACGCAACACGAGAAAGACGGCAACGGCGCGTACATCAGCGAGCAGAGCGTTAAGAGGTAAGAAGCCCTGCTACTGTTTACAAGATAATAGATGCTAACCAAAATATATTGTAGTCCTTCTCCCTTCGTGCTCTCGCCAGCCGGGCGAAGCGCGCAAACCAAGATCTGGAACGAGACCATCCAACTTCTCAAGGACGAAGCGCCCGGCGTCGACCTACTTGCCAACCTCCAGTCTTGAGCTCGAGGCCACACAGTTTGTATCATGATCAAAATCGCATATTGTTCGTATATTATTAGCAAGCGCGGCAGGTAGCCGGGAGGAGTATCTGGACAAAATTGTTTCAAGTCTAGTAGTTTAGCTTTCTGTACCCGATTATTACCCATATAGATTTACCAATACCATTGACATTGAATGTTTGTTGAGACTGTCAAAGCTCTATGCGTGTTTCCAAGTGTGTTATGGAAAAGTTTAGAGGTAGTGTTGTATTCCGTATTCCTAGTCAAAATTGGTGTGGGGTTACGGGGCATTGAAAATTGAAAGTCCTACATAGACTAAATAGACTAACTAAGGTACCTTGGAGACTGTTTCATTAGCTAATTGGTCAGAACTTGAAGTTTAGTTTCTGACGTTAACTATAAGGTCTTACAATATTTATGCAGTCATTATCAAGTCTTCAAAATCATGGAAAACAAAGCCAGCATTTAAATGTCTAACGTCTTTGATTAACCCCCTCCCTCCCCCCCCCCCCCCCGATTTTTATTTAAATTGATATTGCCGTTGTAACAAGGGCATATCTGTATAATTGCCGCTGTGCATTATTTCAGTCTCGGAAATGGACATTCGGCACGGCAAAGACGTTGAGTGATTACGTATCGGTACGTTCATCAGGTACAATAATACAATGCCTAACTTGGGTATTAAAGCCTTGTCTCAGATCTTATAGGTTCTGGCCTCATATCAATCGGCAACCAAACTTGGCATCCGAATGGTTGCCTCGATCTTACCCTGCCATTTAGCGTAACTGCTAGGTTAGGGGTGTAAAAGTACATAACATATCGCTTAGATAAGATATTGCGGGGGAGACACATTGAGCCACTGGGCTAGTTAGAATTCCGAGTGGCTGAGATAAGGGCATAAGCGGAACTGGACTTTTGTCGACAAACACCCTTGTCGGTACATACCTAAAGTACCTAAAAGTACCTAATGTCAGCACTTTACACCCCAACTAGGACAGGTATGCAAAGCATAAGTCACAAATTATTTAGGTTGTGAAACCACAAACTGGGGGGCCGTTGTATGTAAGACGCATAATTTCACCAATAAGTTGCTTAATATTTGTGCGGTCTTAAAGCAACAGCTTGAAGTTGTTGTGAGACGAGAAAACAAAGTTGAAATGAGGAATGGAACTGTACCTAATGTAAGGCTGCTGATGGTCGTGTGACACTGACATAAAGGCACCTTACTGATGATAAGGTGCCCTTATCGTAGATAAGGGAGGAAGAGATAAGATACCCGACTTTACTGGATAAAGGGGTCGGGTATCTACTATTATTGGAATATAAGAACATGCTATACCTAGCTAGCCTTAGATAGATTTTTTTTTCTTTAGATATTTTAATATACTAGTTTTAATATTATTGATTTATTTGCTATTGTTTTATCGTTATTATTGTTATTCCTATTTACGTACGTACCTATTAATAGCTGCCTAGGCAGGTACCTAGGTACCTATCCTACTTATTACCTAAGGTACCTGAAAATGTACCTAGGTATTTAAGATCGGCAACTAAAACCGTGCTAAGGACCATTAGACGACTTCTTACAATAGCAACAACATCTTATTCGTCTTTTAATCACTTTACAGCCCACTTACACTTCTCTGTCGGCACCAATATTGCCAATTTCGTATCTACCTAACCTAGGTCTTGCTCGTTAAGACCCTGAATTCTTTTCAGCACAAAGCTTGGCGCGCCAAGGAACGGGAATCATATTATTCCTGGCCGCCTTAACTTTCCTTATAGCAGGTATTGGTATAGGTTCGTATTGGTAAATACGTACGTAAATAGGAATAATAATAATAACGATAAAGTAATAGTAAGTAAATTAATGGTGTTGAGATTGGTGTATTAAGATGTTTAAGGAGGGAAGAATTTATTTAAGGCTAGTTAGGTATAGCATGTTTTTATATTCCAATAATAGTGGATATTCGATCTTTTTATCTAGTAAAGTCGGGTATTTTATTTTTTCCTTCCTTATTTACGATAAGGGTACCTTATTATTAGTAAGGTGCCTTTATGTCAGTGTTATACGACCATTAGTTCGCCTATGGTTTTGTTAATCTATAGTGGCGTATCTGGCGCTTTAGGGTCGCTAACACGTTGCGGCCATCCTAGTCCTGAGTGCACGAATGGGTAAACACAGCTTTGCCGCCAACAGGCTGAGCCAAGGCGATCGAGATGCACCCATTTCACCCCCTTACACCGATACCCGCTCCTCAATCCTCTTCCGCGGAAAGCTCATTTGGACTTTTATTGTTTAGTTTGGTGATAAGTCACTTAAGCACCGGGAATAATAGCCTGATTATTCCCGTCCGTTACTCGGCCGAGTCGAGCAGTGTATACGTACACGGGAGTTTCTGTATGAGGTTGAGGTCCATTATTGGTGGGCGTGCACTGTTATCCTCGCAGGGTGAAGTCGTTGCCATCACAGTCTTATCGTGAACGACGCTGGATAATGGTGGTAGGTAAGATGACAATCATACAACATCCCGCGTCTTTTTTCTTGCAAGATGCAACAGGCCATCATATGTGGGATATAAGCATACAGTAGCCTTATTGGCTTACAGGGTAGTAGTTTGCTCACCTTGAGAGCCTCTGACGACATTGAAGTCGATATCGTCATGACTTGACAATACCGAAGTCAAAATCTGTGACATGTTCAATTCGATCTCATTTCCTTTGTAACCATGCTGGCGTTAATATCTTCTTCTCTTTAAATGATTTTGAGGTTAACATATAATTCCTCTTGTGATTATGTTAAGACTACTTCCTAACCTAGATAAGTAATGTTTCATTTTCCTGTGACGATATTGCGGCCAGTGTCTTTTGACGATAAAGTTATTATATCATTCTCCTATGACAATACTGAAATCAATACCTCATTCCTCCGAAACGATGTTGTAATCAAAATTAGAGGCTAGACGAGCTCGTGTCTGTTACTGATAAGATAAAGGAACGCATGTAAGGGCTAGCGATCCTCTCGAAATGGAGGCAAGATGCCGTGAGACACCTAATAGGTAAAGCTGATAAGCTGGGGTCTAGTGTGGGGTTTAAGGCACAGATATGTAACTGCGCCGGCGGTTATGCTTGCGGTCCGCGATAAACATGTGCCGCTAGGCCCGGAGATGTTGATGGTTTACGCAATGTTGTTCAGGGTGGCCTGTCATTCTTCATTATTCATTCATCAGCCTCTGGTTTCGAAGGAATGATTAAGAATTGGACCCAAGTCCAAGCGGATATCGTGAACAAGAGTTAGGATTTAATGAGTAATCAGATAGACGGCTCCTCGACCCAGGGCAAGGGGTACAGCAGGGAAGATATCTCAGTAAGAAAATACTGCTTATCTCCCTTGCAAGATAGCAAAAATAGAATTACCTATAGCTTCTAGAAACCTTCGCGATGCGAGGCGAATACCTAGAATGACGATCCGTCGGGAATGGTTGATGGATTGGAGCTGAAGGCGGATGCGGGAGGCGCAGCATTCGGCAACGAACCGTCTTACTAACTCTGGCCAGAATCTTACAATCTTCGGCCGACTTTCATCGGCTTGAGTATATCGAAGGAATACAGAGGCTTAGGACTACAGACGTCAGATCCTAGATAGGAGAATTATGTCAGCAAGACGACTTCGTCTAAACTTCAAGATGAACTACTAATATCATGGCCTCCGCGACTCGAGATGAGGTTGATTAGATTCTTTAGACAAACAAAACACAGCATTACTTGGGTATTTGGGATAGATTTCGCCGCGTCTTTTCTTTCAACTTTTAGATTATCATCAGCTCTTCATTGTTCAACACACCACAAAATCAGCCAGCCATGTCTTCTAAGTCGACTAACAACGGGGCACCTGAAATGCAGAATGACTTCAGCGGTCATAACCCAGAGCCGATCGCCATCGTCGGCATGGGTGAGTACAGCTTCAAAGTCTTACTGATGGCGTTACTGACCGAGTATACTAGGTTGCCGATGGCCGGGAGACGTCCAAGATGCCTCGGGCTTGTGGGAGCTTTTGAAAAACAAGCAGACCGGCTACCGAGAATTTGGCGATCACCGCTTCCCCCTTAGCGGTTTCCACCATCCCAACCCCGATCGCCCGGGGAGCGTCGCAACTCGCGGAGGTTTCTTGTTGGCGGAGGACCCCCGCCTGTTCGACCCATCCTTCTTTGGCATGACACCCTTGGAAGTAGAAACGAGTAAGTAACATGAGCCTTCGGAAAGGGGTCAAGAACCCGAGAAGCCATAGAAGAATCGTCACTGACTGAATACTACAGTGGATCCCTCTCAGAGGAAGCTCCTCGAAGTTGTATACGAGGCCTTCGAAAACGCCGGAGAGCCATGGGAGAGCTTCTCCGGGTCGCGCACCGGCGTCTTCGTCGGCAACTTCAGCACTGATCACACTCTCATTGCGGGACGAGACCCTGACCACCCTCGCCCTTACGCTAGCACCGGAAGCTCTATCAGCATTCTTAGCAACCGCGTTAACTACATTCTCAACCTTCTAGGTCCCAGGTAAGACTTCCTACTAATTGTTCCGCGCGTTATCAAATGCTGAGACGTGACTGTTCTAGTGTTACTCTTGACACCGCTTGCTCATCTTCTATGTATGCGCTCCACCTTGCCGTCACGGCTATCAGGAGCGGCGACTGCGACTCGGCCATCGTAGCCGCCTCCAACTGCATCATGGATCCGACCGCGCAGCTCATGATGACAAAGCTTGGTGTCTTGTCAGCGACATCTACTTGCCACACCTTTGACGCCTCGGCGGACGGCTACGCTCGTGGTGAGGGTTTCGCCGCGCTCTACCTGAAAAAGGTATCGGACGCGGTTAAGGGCGAGTTCCCCATCCGTGCCGTAGTCAGGGGTACCGCTATCAACGCCAACGGTCGTACCGGTGGTATTACCCATCCCAGCAACGTGGGACAGGAAGCTGTCATCCGCCAAGCGTACCAGAACGCCGGAAACCTTCCTCTAGGCGACACGACCTACTTCGAATGCCACGGCACCGGAACACCTGTTGGTGACCCGATCGAAGTCTCTACTATCAGCGATGTTTTCTCTTCCGAGAAGTCGGCAGACGACCCGCTGTATCTTGGTTCCATCAAGACCAACTTGGGCCACACTGAATCCGCGAGCGCCATCGCCGGAATCATGAAGGTCGTGCTCGCGTTAGAGCACGGTGTCATCCCGCCTAGCGTCGGTGTCAATAAGCTCAACCCCAAGATTGATCTCGAAAAGGCCAAGGCCGTTGTGCTGCGGGAGATGACCCCGTGGCCCGCTGGCAAGATCCGCCGTGCTAGCATCAACTCCTTCGGATACGGAGGCGCTAACGGTCACTGCATCATTGATCACGTCAACAATGTCATCCCCAACTACGTCAAGCCTGGTGTGTATGCGGTACCTCAAAAGGCCCTGGCTGATGTGGTCGAGATTGACGGCCCCATCGAGACCATCTCGGTGCCGCCGCATTATCCCCTCGCAGCCGAGGTCAAGTCGGTACGAAAGGCTGACGCCACCACCCGCGACTTGGTGGTGCTCCCATTCTCGGCCCACAACGAAGCGTCTCTCAAGCTCAACGTCGCTACCTTGGCTGACAATGTTGATACTCATTCTCTGGCAGATGTCGCGTACACTCTCTCAACCAAGCGCACTAAGCTGATGCAGCGAACTTTCAGCATCGTCAATAAGGAGGACCCGGAGCAGTCTCTTAAGGAGAGCCTTGACAAGCTCGCAGTCATCTCAAGTTCTGCCAAGACTGCAAAGCTCGGCTTCGTCTTCACGGGTCAGGGCGCTCAGTGGCCCGCTATGGGACGCGAACTGCGCCAATACGCCGTATTCAGGAAGTCAATCGAGTACATGGACTACGTTCTCGGTGCGCTCCTGGAGAAGCCCTCGTGGAAGATCGAGGACATCCTTACCGGTAACTGCGAGCCTGACCGCATCCAGCATCCCGAGATCTCCCAGACTGTTTGCACTGCGGTGCAGGTTGCATTGCTAGATCTGCTATCCTCATGGGATGTGCGCCCCTCCGGTGTTGTCGGTCACTCTTCAGGTGAGATGGCTGCTACTTACGCCGCCGGTCGCATCACAGCTGCTGAGGCCATTGCCGCTGCGTACTTCCGTGGCCAGGCCGTTGCTAAGAACAAGCGACAGGGTGCTATGCTTGCTGTCGGCTTAGGACGTGAAGAGGCACAGGAGTACCTGATTGGTTTAGAGGAGAAGATCAAGATTGCTGCCGTTAACTCCCCCAACAGTCTCACCCTCAGTGGTGACGTTGAAGCAATTGAGGAGCTTTCTAAGCTTTTGGAACAGGACAGGAAATTCAACCGTCTACTCCAGACCGGCGGCAATGCTTACCATTCGCACCACATGCGACCTTTAGGTGAAGACTACGAGAGCAGCCTTACCAAGGGCCTCGCTCGTGTAGCTGACTTAGGACTCGCCGATCTCAAGCAGAGATACCCGGCAACAGCCTGGACATCGTCTGTTTACCCCGAGAAGGCTGCGATAGGTATCGAGGTTAACCCGCGATACTGGAGAGCTAACCTTGAGTCTCCTGTACGATTCTCCGACGCTGTGCTGCGCATGGCTAACTCGGAGTCTAACCCTATCGACGTTCTTGTCGAAGTTGGCCCGCACCCTGCTCTCAAGGGCCCTGTTGCTCAGATCCTGAAGAGCGTTGACGAAACCAAGCCTTACTTCTCGACTTTGAAGCGCAAGGAAGACGCCCAGGTTTCTATGCTTAACCTTGCCGGTACCCTGTTCTGCCTGAACGCCCGTATCGATCTCGGCCTTGTTAACTCAGTGGACGAAATTGATGCCGCCGAAAACAAGCTGACCCTCGTCCATGGTAGCACGGCCGTAAACCTGCCTCCTTACAAATATGCTTACGGGCCAATCCACTATTACGAGAGCCGATTCAGCCAGGAACTCCGATCCCGTAGCATTCAGAGCCACGATCTGGTTGGATCTAAGCTTCCCGGAAACGCTAAACTCAGGCCTCAGTGGCGCAACATCCTACGCCTCAAAGACTTGCCGTGGCTCGGTGACCATAGGCTTTTGCCTCACCCAGTCTTCCCTGGTGCTGGCTATATTGCCATGGCTGTCGAAGTAGCTTCCCGGGCTTACAACGAATTCCCTGAGCCTTTCCCCATCACCGGATTCTCTCTGCGCAACGTCTCCATCAGCAACGCGCTGCGCATTCCGGATGACGACTACGGAGTTGAAGTTCTCATCAGCTTGGAACTCGTTGATACGGCCACCGCAAAGGCCCCCGCCTGGACGAGCTTCTCTATCAGCTCCGTCGTGAAAGATTCAGACCAGTGGACGAAGCACTGCTCCGGTCTCGTCAAGGTTGAAATTGGCGGACCCGTCTCCTCAAAGAAGATGTCTACCGAGATGGATGCCAGGGCCGTCAGCACTCGCTCCTGGTACAAGACTTTCAAGGAGATCGGCCTAGGCTACGGACCCGCATTCCAGGGTCTGCGCGAGATCCAAGCCGACCCTGCTCAAAAGTTGGCTGTGGCCAAGGTCGCTCTTGACACGACAGCTGGTACAATTAAGGGCGGCGAGTCGAGCTACCCGCTCCACCCCGCTTCTCTTGACGCTATCTTCCAGCTAGGTCTCATCGCCTGCCACGGAGGACAGACCAACGTTACTCATACCGCGTATGTCCCGACTCACATTGACAAGCTGTACCTGAAGAATGGTAACACCGAGAGCTGGGGCACCGCCATCGCCGGTGGTGAGCTTAAGGGCTTGCGAGGAGCCTACGCTAAGATGCAGCTGGTAAACCAATCTGACGAAGTCGTCATGGATTTGCCTCAGCTACGCTGCATCAGCTACACTGAGAAGCAGAGCTCGCAAGATAATAACAAGGAGTTCAGCGCCCCGGTGATGCGCCTCTCCTGGAAGCCTGATGTCCGCAGCCTCAAGACTTCGCAGGCAGGAAAGCTTTTCCCTCCGCCGCAGGAGAACATCGACAAGTGCTACCTGTTTGACGTCTTTGACAGGTTGGCTACTCTAATGGTCGTAGACATATTTGAGCGCTACGGTGACAAGGTAGAACTGGCAACCGCGGCCGAAAACCAGCGGGAATTCATGAAGTGGGTTCGCAAGCGCATGGACGACGATAACGACTACGTCAAGGAGGCTAAGAATCTATCGAGCGCCGAACGTCAGCAGCTTATCAGTCAGCTAGTCGAAGAAAACCAGCACTGCTCTGATGTCCGAATTGCCAGGGAGCTTTTTAACAACATTGACGACATCCTGTATGAGCGCAGGTCTGGTCTCGATGTCGTTGTTCCCAACGGCATGCTTACATCCTTGTACGAGGAAGGTATTACTATGACTGGTGCTTACCCGCAAGTCTTGAAGCTATTCGAGTCTCTTGGTCACATCGAGCCCAGTCTTAACATTCTTGAGGTTGGTGCCGGAACTGGTGGTGCTACCCGTATCATCATGAAGGCGCTTGCCAACGACAACGGCATCAAGCGCTACAAGGAGTACACTTACACTGATGTGTCAAGTGGTTTCTTATCCTCCGCGCGCGAGGCTATGGCTAAGTATAGGGACATGAACTTCTCCGTCTTAAACATCGAGAACGACCCGATGACCCAGGGATTCGAATCCGTATACGATGTTGTGATTGCTTCTGAGTGTCTGCACGCTACGGCTAGCATCTCTGAGACTCTCACTAACTGCCGCAGACTTCTTAAGCCCGGTGGAAAGCTCATCGTGATTGAGAACACCAGGACCATCATTGGACACGGTCTAGTGTTGGGTAACCTTACTGGTTACTGGAGCGGTATCCCCGACGGTCGTGTCGAAAGTCCTTTCTTGACTTTAGACCAGTGGAACTCTGCCCTCAAGGCTGCTGGCTTCTCAGGAACAGACCTTTCCTTAGATGATTATCCCGCCCCCTACACGACGGCTTCTACTATTGTAGCTACTGCCGTCGAGACCGACAGCTCCAAGCTTTCTCTCCAGACTACTGGATCTAACGTGTACCTTCTGTACTCTAACGAGCAGCCCGAGATCCTGACCCAGCTTGCTGCTGAGCTAGAGCGTCGCCAGATTACTTCCGAGATTCTTCCCATCTCCCAGAGCGCTTACCTACCTCCCAACTCGCGCGTCATCGCTTCTTTGGAAGACGACTTCTTGATGATCGAGGCCAACGAGCACCACCTCCAGACTATTAAGAATATCGTCCGCAATGCTTCGAGCACGGTATCTATCACTAGCACTGGTATCGTCAAGGGAACCAACCCCGACGCCGGTGTTGCCGCAGGTCTTCTGCGCACCATCGGGACGGAGAATCCGACATCCAAGTTTTTGTTTGTCGACGTGGACCCCGCTAGCGATATCCGAGACCCTAACCTTGCCAAGTCGATCATCGACCAAGAGTTCGCGCTCCAGGGCAAGTCTACCGGCGAGAGCGAAGACCACGAATTCGTGTGGCAGGATGGCTGCCTTTGGGTAAGCAGAGTGGCGCCAGACACCGCGCTCGGTGAGTTTTACGAGAAGCTAGAGATGTCGCCGAGTCGCGCCGAGATGCTGCCCTTTGGCCGCCACGGACCCGTCCGCGCCGCATTCGAGACTCCCGGTATCCTGACTTCTCTATACTTCAAGCCGTACGAGGAGATGTGGAAGCCTCTTCCTGAGGACTGGATCCAAGTCAAGGTTGCCGCCGTGGGCCTTAACTGGAAGGACCTTGCCATCTCGGCAGGTCGTTTCGACATGAACAACTTCTCTTCAGAATTCTCGGGAGTTGTTGACAAGGTAGGCGCTAATGTCGTCGATTTCCGCCCTGGCGACAAGGTCTACGGTATGGGTAAAGGTCACTTTGGCAACTTCGTGCGCACGCCAGCTCGGCACGTCCAGCGAATGCAGGCGGGAGACGACTTTGTTGAAGTAGCCACGATGCCTCTAGTCTACATGACTGCTATATACGCATTCGAGCACGCTACCCAGCTCAAGAAGAACGAGAAGGTTCTCATCCAGTCAGCTACCGGCGGTCTAGGTCTTTGCGCTATCCAGCTAGCCCGCTCCAAGGGAGCCGAGATTTTTGCTACGGCTGGTACCCCCGACAAGGCTCGCTACCTAACGGAGAAGGCAGGAATCCCCGCGTCGCACATATTCTCTTCGCGCGACCCTAAGGATATTCCCAGACTCATCGAAGCCAGCGGTGGTAAGGGATTCGACGTAATCCTCGGCACTTCAACTGGAGACATGCTACACGAGTCGCTCAAGCTTGTCGCACCCCTAGGAAGGTATGTAGACGTGGGACGTGTCGATGTGCAGAACTCGATGACCATGGCTTTGGAGCTTTTCCAGAAGAGTGCCACCTTCTCGTCTTTCGACTTGGGTGTTGTGATGGATGCCAGCGCTGAGAAGGCCCGTCTACTGATGGAATCCGTTGACAAGCACTACCGCGCTGGACACATCGGACCTGTGAAGCCTGTCACATCCTCGGACGTGTCCCAGCTAGACCAAGTCCTCCTCGGTTTCTCCAAAGGTACCCATATCGGTAAGCTGGTTGTCACCTTCCAAAACCCTGACGCCCTTGTCAAGATGGTACCGCCTGTCCCTCGTGCCAAGTTCGATCCCGAGGCGCGATACATTATCACCGGTGGTCTCGGAGGTCTTGGAAGGAGCATCGTTCGATGGATGGTTGAGCGCGGTGCTTGCGACTTTGTCATCCTTTCTAGGAGCGGAACCCAGTCCAGCGAAGCCCAAGCTCTTGTCGCTCAACTAGACACTCGCGGTATCAAAGTGAGCTCGGTGCGATGCGACGTCAGCAAATCCGACGACGTCCGCCGCGTCTTCGTGAAATACTCTCAAGACAAGACTATCAAGGGTGTTGTGCACGCTGCCGTTTCCTACCAGGATTTGTCATTCGATAAGCTCAGCACGGAGCAGTGGACTTCAGGTCTCGCCGCCAAGGTTCACGGAACCCGCAACCTACACGAAGCTACCAAGTCGTTGCCTCTTGACTTCTTCGTCATGACCACCTCTCTGGAATCCGTCCTAGCTCTCGCTACCCAGAGCGCTTACACGGCTGCCAACAACTTCCAAGAGATGTTCGCACGACACCGCAGAAGCCAAGGTCTCCCCGCTTCTACTGCTTCTTTCGGTCTTATTACGGACGTGGGATTCCTCAGCACTAGCACTACTACTCTCAACCTGATGGCCCGTAACAAGGCTCTCGGTGTGACTGAACACGAGTTCCTGAAGTACCTCGAGATTGCCTTCCTCAACAATAAGATTGACGGAGAGGCCGAGTCTTGGAGTGGCATTCAAGAAGACCCTCTATCGGGCTCTACCATCATCACCTGCCTTGACCCCCGCGAGATGGCGGATAAGAGACTAGAGGAGATGGCTGCCAACAACGGCAACGTCGGCCCCACTCCCCGCTGGTACAGCGATGCGCGAGTGGCACAGGTGATGCGGGCATTCGAAGATGCCCAAAGACATCATGACGACGACGGCACACAAGGCAAGAACAAGGGTCACGGCAACTCGGCCACGGCAGAGCTCCGACAAAGCTTCGAAGAGGCTATCGCGAAGGGCCCCGAAGAGCGCAACAAGACTCAAGCCTTGGTCACGTCTGCCGTCGTAGCAACAGTTGCGCAAGTCTTATTTATCGACGTATCAGGAGTAGACGCAAACCGCACTGTCGCCGACTACGGTGTAGACAGCTTGATCGCAGCAGAGCTACGCAACTGGTTTAACACTGCTTTCGGGGCTGATATTAGCATGCTTGACCTGCTAGATACCAGGACAACTATGAAGGACTTGGCAGGAATGATTGTGGATGGCGCTCTACCTTAAAGAGGCTGAGATTGGAAATAACGAGAAATGTGTACGAAAGAATAAAGATTTTCTTATTGTTAGATTACCTAAGGTAACCTTGTTGGAATATGGGAGTTAAGGGTTACAATATGGGAAGGGTTTTATGGTAGATTTTTTTGTTGGATTTTCTATGATAGTCAATCAGTTCAAAGTTACCTATAAGTTCAATCTCATCGTTCGTCTATTGTGATATACATTTAAAGTGCATAAGTTAGGTACATAATGCGGGTAAGGGGTCCTAGAACGGTATAACTTTAGGATATTAGAGTATACCTATTATATTATACTATTATTAAACTCCAGGAAAGTATAAGAAAGTATATTAACAGAACTATACATACCACAGTTATTCCGTATATAGAATAATGTTAACGTTACTTCCAATTCTTCCCATAAAAATATACACTTACATTGGCCACGCATATAAGGATAATATCATGACTAAAATACCTAGTCATAATATTGGCGAGTATATGCAATTAAAAGCCCGCTTTTTGTGTTATACTTTTGCGAGGAGATAATGTCTGCAAACATACCTGCTAAGATATTGTATAATAGCCCCTGAGATATTGAGGCCCTTTGGCTGACTTAGAAGGAGTGTATACCTCACATAAGGTAATTGCTAACCTTCCCACATGTGTACGTAAACTTGTAATCTTGACGTCTCATAAGGTAGGTGCCAAACGACATCATACATGCATATAGTTAGTAAAACATGCGCAATGATGTAGGTTAGATGCTAACGTATAGGGAATCACGCGACGGCCTATCTAATGACTTCTATTGTAAGGAGGTAAGTGCCTCCTGCCACAGTGAGCAAGTGCCATACCTTACCTTAGGTAGGTACAAGGCACGCATGCGAGAAGTGTTGGCATTCGCGATGAATAGGCCATCACGAGGTGAAGCAGGAGCATTATTGACCGCCCCGGCAGTAGCAACTGACAACTGGAAGATTTATTGGAATCCTAACACAGGCAGACATTTTCATTTCTAACACACATTTTAATTATTTTCACTACACTAAATTATTTATAACTTAACACAGACAATTCATCATTTATCACTCTCTATCAGCGATCTCAACGAGCCGAGCCAAGCAAGCTTTTACTAGTCTAACAAACAGCTTAGTCGCAACACATACAAGCTGAGCAACGATATGTTCCTCTAACATTGTCTTCCGCCCCCGGTATTGCATCTCGCAGCATGTCAGAAAAGCACATGGGGATTTAAAACAAATCCTAATATGGAGGATGGCACCGTTTCTCGGAGCTCGTGCAGGGCTATTATGACGATTGTACCCAAGCAGATCGTGTTTAAGCATCAAGTTTGAGGAGGATCCGGCACGATTTATTCTCGGCCTGCGTCCTCGTCGACGCTTAATAACGCCGGCTGTACTGCGCCGACATATAACACATCATCCCTTATCGTGCGGCCGTCCTAGGCAAGACACAAAACTGCTTGATCGTCATCACTTCTAGTTTTCATCAAACCTTCTAATTTAATTATACTTCTACTTTTTCTCAATAACTTCGCCCGAGCCAAGACTCCGACTGTTAAGGCTAAGCCCTCAATACCTAAAAAGTCATTGATTGGATCCCCTGGCGTTCCATGGAACCGGTTGCTGGTGACGGTAACACCCCTGTTGAAGGCTTTATGTCTACATATGGTGGACCTGAACGATCATCACTTGCACATTCCTGGTCCGCATGGAGCTGATCAATACAGACGATGACAGCGACGAGAGCAACGCGGAAGAAATCGAAAGCGAAATTGATGCTACGAAGGAATCCATTAACGCCACCTTGAAGGAAATTCTAGACAACCAGATATTCTAGCAAGCCCTTGGAAGAATACAATCCTAACAACCAGCGAATCCGCCTTTTGGCACGAAATGCTTAAGCTGAACAAGAGGCCTAAGCACCACCACTAATACGGTGGAAAGTCCCTACCCGATGCTGTAGCTGACGAAGAAGTAGACAAGAACAACGAACACAAAGGCACACCCCCGGGCGCCGATAGCGATAACTACCAGCATGAACCCATCGTCATTCTAGACATGGAAATATAGACATGGGGAGTTTGCGCCTTCTTGATAGCATGCCAGAAAACCAAAACCCCCGACACAGAATAACCGAATCCTCGGATCTTCCTCCGAGTTCGTCCCAAACTACGAAATCTGCAAAGCATCCGATCGAAGTTGCGATATACAAGAACCCTGACAAGCTTCATGACGTTATCACAGCGTTTAAAGACATCTTTGAAGATAAAGGCCTTGCCTACGTCAACGACGATGAACTGCCGGTCATTAACTTTAGACCAGGCTGGGAGAAACTTATCCTGAAGAAATGCAAACACTATACCGTAAGCGTTTAACCAACGATAAGTGTAAACAAATCGTCGCGCGGAACGACACACCCAAACCTATAGTCATTCCCAGAAACACCCTTATGGGTCCTTAGAGAATCTCCTAGGTTAGATACTTCACAATACAACAATCATCATCCAGAATAGGAACCATGCTACAAAGATGCTGCCAGTTTTCGAGATCCCAGAGGAAGAAGCTATAGAAGCACTGCGAATATATGGTTCTGGAAAATGGGGTTTTGGCACCCTACCAACCCAAATCGAGTACCTGCTAGAGATCACCGCCTTGATATGGCTAGGAAGAACGGAACCCCGACATTTACCGGAGTTCAAGATAGACTACTATAAAGCCCTAGCAGAAGCCCAATCGTCTCTGAAGAAAACCAGACAACAAAACGCCAAGAAGGCCAGGGAAGCCAAGGCGAAGAAGACAGCATCGAGTCAGGATGAATTTAATAGGCAACTTGAGCAATTAAGGTCCAAGCCTAAAGAAGTTGTTGGTTAAGTTAAGAGCTGTGCGCAACGGGTTGAGGCTAGATCGAAGATGTGAGCTAAGTGTCGGGATTTTAGATGACATCTAGGACAAAGAACATATTCAGTTTCAGTATGTATAGCCACAGGCTCCCATGGTTAGATTAGAGTTCCTTGCGGAATAACGATGCTTACATAGGTACTGTTTAGTTCCACCTTGTGACACTAATGCCGAGGAAGTTAAGGATGAGATGATTGCCTTTTCTATCTAATGCACCTAGGGAATTCGACGTCTTAGCTAGAATTGACGACCCATTCGACCATCGGCACTATCTAGCTTGAAACGCTTCAGCGAAATGATGTTCTGCGCTCGTTCTAGCCTCCATCGCTTCCGCTTTTCTTCCTTGTGCTGAATTCTATCGCCTGCTATTCTCAGCTTAGACAGCTGCGCGGCAAGTATAGCCTCGCTACTACGCACGATTTCACCGCATCCGCTCCCTCCCCGTTGGGCAACCTCGAGACTAGGAGCCGAGGTCGTCCCCGGGCGTGGGGCAAATGAGTCCAGAGGGCGGTTTGGATGTCGGTCTGGCGTTTCTCGGTGAGCGGGTCGAGGCTTGGCTTGGGGATCTTGGTTGTCGGGATTCTTCCGATGCGAGATGAGCTTTCCCGACGGCAAGCGCACCGGCATGCTGCCGTCGCGTTGCGCCTGGTTGACCACGGCGTTTTCGGATTGTGGCATTTCGTAGAGTTCTTCGGTCTCTATGGATATGTCAAACCGGCAGTGGCCCTTAGCTACCATGTGTTGCTGGACGCCCTCGACCGTGCCCCGCCGCGTGCCGCAGCATATGCATTCTCGGTAGCCAGAGATGACAAAGTGTAGGTACTCGACGACAGTCTCGGGGTCGACGGCTAGGAATTCTTGGAACGGTATGTTGAAGCCGTGTGCAGCGGCCATGTGTGTCATGTTGTCGTCTAATATGTCGGACTCTTGCGCACAGAAGAGACAACTGCCAGGATCGAAATCCGGTGCCGATGGTTCCTCTTCTGGTTCATCTTCTATTTCGCCTTCCGTGTCGCTGGTGATTTCTTGGTCTTGGTCGCCATCAACATCAGGTTCATCTCTTCTTCGAGCGCGTGACGGCGCTGCGCTTTTCGTTTGGCCGGCGTCTATTGAAGGAGGGGGTGGCGGCGGGGATGTAACACTGCCGGGCTCTGCTGCTTTTAATCGAAGTTTGTAAACACTGCGATCGAAGCATTAGCTTAGTAGTTTTTAGGCACGGCGTGGGAACTGGCTTACTGCTCGTCGCTTTTGAGATGGGCTTTCCACGTTTGCTGGTCACTCAATTTTGCGGTACAGAGTCTACAGAAGGAAGGGGTTTTTGCAATAGTTAGGGACGGCTGATCTGGCACAGCGCTTGTGTTTGTTGTCGTTGTGCTCGTTGTTGTTGCGTCCACCATGCTGGCTATTAGCCCTCGTAGGTCGTGATTGAGTATCGTGATTAAGAGTATCGTTGTTAGCAAGATTATACAAATGTTCAAGTCAACTCTATCATAAGAGAGCGCGGTAGGTGATTAAATAAACAAATCAATTTACAGCCAGCCTTTTGGCATACTATTCTACATCTAGCCATAGCGAGGCGGGATTCGTATATGTTTCCGTATAAGCGCAGAATCTCCATTGTGCTGATGATATGATCAAGACAAAACGAAAAGTGACTCGAGAATGAACAACTATGAATCATATTTGGACCCACCGAGTATTCTTGGCTGACTAATATAACGCTATAAACAGTATCTCTTTATTAATAAGATGCTATTCCTTTGAATATTCTACTAACAATACTCTCCTCATGTTAAACTGCACATTTAATGTAGAGCATAGAGCGTATACAGTATACTAGTAGCATATACTATTGCCAGCTCCTATACTTTAACCAGTCTTTAGTATAGTAAGTTGTGTTTGGAATCAAGCAGTTTATAGCTTTGGTAGATTTGCTATGTATTCGATAATGGAGTGTCACATGCAACTTGCTTAGAACAGGGTAAAGTCTTCTGGGCTAATAAGAGTAAATGCGTATTCCATATACTATAGAGCTTTGGCGAATTCTTATGTCTAGTTAATAACCAAGCCATGAAGTATTCAATCTAACTAGCAACTATAGGTGAGTTCTTGGCATCGTAAGTCCCTTCTCAGCTAGATTATCTACTAAACTTGTAGATGTCTGTCTACGCAACAGCGATGCCCCCCATTTAAGATGTAGTCCTACTTGGGTGTTAGTACAAATTAAGACGATGAACCAAAGCCTCTTCCTACGAACTTCTAATTGTAGAGCATCAAGGCCAATTATTTAGACACTGCTCGGTTAAGTAGCTAACTATATAGGTACCTAGGTCCTAAGACTTCTCGATAGGTAATAGATCTCCCACATATATTCATTCTTTCACGGGTAACCCCTTATATGATCTCTTGAAATAACCTCTTAAATAGTCTTCCGAATTGTGCGTAATCTCTCGGACAATCTCCTTTCTCGTAGCATGCTATTAACACCACTCTTGCTAATCTATTTCTCTCTTCTTAATAGTGTCCCGGGTGAGTCCTAGGTAACCTTTCAGATAGTAGAACCTTGAATAGCCCCCCCCCTCCCCCCCTCCCCTTCCCTCCACACACACACACACACACACACAAAATGATAGTATAAAGACATGTCAAGCTAAGAAACACACCCTCTTAAGGGCGGGAAGTAATTTACCGAAAAACACTAAGAAACTAAGAAATAGTTACGTAATAAAATGGCTATATTACCACCCATCTAACTGACGATGAGCTTAGTTGAGACTAGGTAAGCACTATAATTCGAAGTGTGTAGAATCATAAGATCGGTGGCTTACATGCGGGGCCAGTATTGATCGCGCTCCCCTTCCATATCGCCAAGTACATACCTATATGAATATGAATTGGGGTAAAGCCTGACCTACTTGCTTACACCGCTGATTCAAGACATTATGGGTCGAGTAGTCAACAATCACCGACTCTAGTCGGAATATATTTCATTTGAGCGTGTAACACATGTTTATATCGGATACATCTTGTGGTTAGGCCCCTTCAGATTTCTCCTTTTCTCTCGTCAAGGACTGTAAATATGGCACACGAGAGTGAGATGTCTACCGAACAGCTCCCTTTACTCCCTGACGATGTTACAGCTCAGTGGCTGGGGTCTAAATTGGGACACAAGATCAAGTCAGTCTCGTTGACACGGACTAAATTTGGCACGGGCACCAAATTATTCTACTTCATCGAGTATGAAAATGAAGTAGCCGATCCAAGCTCACGGCCATCGCACATCTGTGTTAAGGGGGTGTTCGATCCTGTCATGGTTAAATCCCAGCCGTGGACTCTAAGTCTGGCGCAGCGCGAAGCTGATTTTTTCGCGAAGATTGCGCCGGATATCAAGCATATGGGGTATCCAAGGGGCTGGTGGGGAGGAAGAAGCGACCAGCAAGGTATCGCCATCATGTCAGATCTAGTGGATGAAGGGTGTACGTTTCCATCCGAGGCTGCGTCCTACCCTCTCGAGACGGTGCTTGAAGGTGTTTACCAGATAGCTGGATTGCATGCCCAGTTCTGGGGCAAGAGTCAGGAGGACTATCCTTGTGAGTGCAATGCCGAGCGCCTTCGAGGGCTCAGATTGACGCGTGAAATAACTGACGAATATCAAGGGATTGATAACGCTTACGATCCAGCCATGCTATATATTACGGAGACCTGGGACAGCGTCGTGCGAGAGCCTGGACGACCCAAGCTACCGGAGTATCTAATGGACGGCGCACGTGTTAGAAAAGCGCAGAAGAAGTACTATTCTCGGCGGAATCCCAAGTTCCGCACGCTACTCCACGGCGACACGCACATGGGAAATACCTATTTCACGGCTGATGGGCGCATACGCTTCTTGGACTGGTCGGCGTTTCATTTTGCCTCGTGCTTCCACGATCTTGTGTACTTTGTGTCAACTATGATGACTGTCGAGGATCGGCGGGCCCACGAGATGGAAATACTGGATTACTACCTGTCAACGCTACACAGCCTGGGTGGACCAAAGCTTGACAGGAATGACGAGGAGCTGATGATCGAGTACAAAAAGTCGTACTTGACGAATTTGATATGGCCCGTCTGCGGGTATATTTTACAACCTAAAACTACCGTGGACGCCTTTGCCGAGCGGACAATCGCCGCATGGGTGGACCATAGAGTTATTGAAGTTGTTGAAGCCGAGCCATAGAAGTAGTATAGGAATAATATTGGACCATTGGTAAATTAGCTTTACCAGATTCTATCTATAGCGAAAGCTGGGACCAAATGTCTCCTATTCCTAGTGACGAGCGACCCAAGTTAAATGTACAGGCCACTATCCGCCCTTTAGCTTAGCAGGTAGTTGATACAGCGTCGATGAAATAGAAGTCGGTTGAATACGGTGATATATGTTCAAGGCTTTTAATCTCAACCTTCGTAGATGAAAACGTACTTGCATATTGATAAGGGGTAACATCATACCTCTCGCATAGGGGTTAACAACCTAGGTTAGTATATTATAACAGGTAACCACACAGTCACTTAGTTAGCACAATAAAGACTTGAAATAGTTATAGTAGAAATACAACATTTCTTCCATTAATATGATAAATTAATTAATATCTCACTCAGATCATCTCCTGGCTCCACCTGTAGGTGCAGCCGTGGTGGTCGATGTACTACTGCCCCCATTGCCCTTCAAAACAACAGCCTGGACTACTTGCCCAGCAGCATTGAACACAATATTAACGAGGGCAGACAACGGGTCGTATTTGTACGTCTTCTGGATGAGGCCGCCGTCCAAAATTTCCTGCACGCCGGTATAGGTCATGTTCTGCTCGAAGTTGCCCACAATCGTACTTAATAATTTGCCAGCTGTGCCCTCCACCTCTTGCACGATATTTCCGAGATTGTCTACGAGGAAGTTTATCTTTGAGTCCCCGTTGACGATCGAGCCAAGCAGACCGTCGACTGCGCCGATCACAACATCGACGAGATCCGTTACTTCGTTGAGCACGTTGATGAGTAGCGGATTTAAATTTAGCGATTCCAACGTCCTGTTCACGATATCGGCTAGATTTCCTAGCCTGATTATCAATTCCAAGTTGGCGTCGACGTCGGCGATCGTGATGTTCACTTTGGTGATTCCGACTTGGATTCCTGCGTTGATTTCTACCAAGTTTGCTATTTGCGCAGCTAGGTTGATTTCTGCATTCAAGTTGTCCACGTCCAGCTCGATCCTGCCGACATGGAGCTCTGGGACATTCAAGTAAACATCCGGTGGCGTATTTCCATATGAAGGAACGCTCGTAGTGGTATCGCCACCACTGCTTCCGCCTGTTGCCGTTGCTGATGACGATGTCGTGCTGGAGTCAGCTCCTCCTGTGATGGTATCCGTAGGTGTTACCTGCGGTTGCGACGTAGTCCCTTCAGATACTGTTTCTGTCGGGCCTGCATCTGATGTTGAGGAAGCTGTCTGCGCTAGAGTGACCGAGAAGAGTGCTAATAGCATAAAGGCAATGGCCTTAGAAACGAATGACTTCATTTTGGAGAGCTAACTAGACGGCGATAAATTGAGAAGAGGCCTGGAGACGGCGGTCCTCTGTCTAGCGAAGGAAATAGTTGTTTAAAAAGCTTGATTCAAAGGACCGTACATCTCAACCAAGGAGAACCTACGACGAGGGAGGGCTGTCATTTTGAAATGGTAAAAATCTCATGAGTACCTAACATTACGGCATACACATGATAGCTAGGGCCGGCCTTCGTTCAGCTAACTTGAACAATCCCTGTCGATAGTCTAGATCGAGCAGATCGAATAATGGAGCTCGACAAATTTTTGGGGATAATTGCACGTCATAGAAACCGTTCTGGGATATTCTCCGTGTTATCCAGGGGCTATGTGGGTTTTCTAGTGGCTAGATTCCAGTCCGCCATGTTTCGTCGAATCGAAGCCCGAGAGTTGAGCTGTCATCGCATTGTGTTGCAATCTCTTAAAACTTGGAATAAAGCATGCAGACTAGAAAGGGGTATAACACTAGCGGTATTGATGATTGAATAGCCCCCATCCACTGCTTGACTTTATATGAGATCCGTGTGCCAGTAGCCCTCGGTGTTTAGAGAGCTTGTAGGATGCTGTCGCTTCGCCATACACTCACTCAACAGGAAATATGCGTAACTACTTGTTACTCCCGCTGCTCTGTAGCTCCTCGCTACTATATTTCTGCATAGCACAAGATGACGGCTATATCGGTTATGACCTCAGAAAGCGCGGTGACCCAGAGTCAGTCAATTACGAAACAGCAGATACGCCCGGCGTCGACCTCCCCCAGGAACCAGATGTATACCTCAATGCTTCCGTCTCTGTAGGCGAGATCTATATAGAGGTTGATAACATAACCGCCAAGATAAATCTCGACGCCAAAGTGTTAAATCTGCTACATTTTACAGCTGGCGTATCCGCTTCAATCGACAGAGTGGCTCTAAGGATCGAGAACGTGAGCGCGAAGGTAGAGCTGGAAGCTCGACTCGGCAATGTTGTTCAAATGATTGGGGATGTTCTGAACACGATCGATTTAAATCCCATCGTCGCGACGCTCGGGAAGAACGTAGGAAGCATCGTCGGAAACCTTACCGACTCGCTTGAGGAGAGCTCAACCTCGTCATCAAGTACGGCTGCCGCAACCAACTCCAAGCGAGACATACTCGATTATAACCTAGCCTACAATATTCTCTACTCTGTCAACGACTATTCCGGTCAGACACACACTAACCGTATTCTGGCACAGAACGGTAGCATCTATGATTCCCTACTCGACAACAACGGTGACGAGCACAGCCGCCAGGTAGTAGGCTACTACAGCAGAGATATGACATTTACTGGTCATAACCGAACCATCACTATTGATGGAAAAACGGAATACGAGCTGTCTTATGAATACAAACCCTTTCCGGGTCTGGACGCCGTCGCAAATATTTATGTGACGCCTGAGGGAAAGGTAGTGAAAACACAGGTTGTCGCTGAGGCACAAGGAGGAGGCACTAGTACGATTAGTGATGATGATGCCGACGAGGAGAAGGATGCTTGAACATTGTGTATATATAATTGTTAATTAAATACATGATTGCGGCTGAAGAAGACCTATTGACTGAAGAAGTTCCCATTATTGAAGTTGTTACGATTTACAACCGCTCGCTAGTTACAGAGTACCTCATATGTTAGGTACTTAGGTACATAATCTCTTTCCCCACAACCACATGCATTACTGGGTCTTTCTGATCGGGTATCTCCGATCGCGTCTCCGTTTTTTTCTTTTCTTTTTCATAAACAGCAAATCTCCGAGCTCAAGAACTTAAATCTTTAGCTTTGCGATACAATATTAACTTACATAGTACCGACCGTTAGCACAACCATACATACCTAACCTAAGCATTCTCTTTTCCCTGTGCACGAATAACTTGATTCTTCAATTCTGTCACCGGCAGCGTAGTATCAAGACCTAAATGCCTTGATTTACCCCTGTCCTTTTCCGACGTGTCGAAGTTTCGAAGCTTCTACGTAACTTGGCCGTGAAGACGCGATTATGACGTTTAAAAAGCAGATTACCCAGATCACACCACAGCACAAGATCTTCTCTATTCCCTATCTACCGGGTTTCAGAGCAAGCTTTATTACATACCTCCGAGTGATATCTATGCCTTCAATTATGGTGCGAGTTTCTATAATAAGACTAATGTAACAGGCCTAGCGGTCATGCCGTCAACCTATTGAATTAGGTAGTTATTAGAACCTAACGTCTTTCCATCTCATAAGCCGCAAGCATGAAAGCTCCAGCTCCCCTGTGGTCGTTTTCGACCAGGGGTATCGAGATGTAATACTTCGCCAGTCACGATCAGCATACATACATCAGTTTCATAGACATTGAGGTAGGTAAATAATATCAGAACTTACCTCGTAAGTTCCATTACTACCCAGGGAACCAACTTCTACGGTCCCTTCCCAATTTAGAGGACCCTTGTCATCTGTTTTCACGAACTTCTCTATAAGTCCATGGTACGCCTTGAGCGCAGGCTCGAGATACTCGCTCTCGTCAAGTAAGCCCAACCGGATACCCTTCAGCCAACCAAAGGTGAACATGGCCGAAGCGCTACTCTCGATGTAGTTCCCTGGTGCTCCCGGGTACGGCTCGCTCATGATGAGCCACCAGTTACTAGAAGCCTCATCCTGTGCTTTCTTCAGACCCGCCGCGAGCGTCGTGAAGTAGCGGGTGAGCCGTTTGCGGCCAGGATGGCGCGGTGGAAATAAAGGAATAACTTCAAGCAGACTCATAAAATACCAACCGACAGCTCTATTCCATACCAACGGCGCGGCACCCGTCACGGGGTCTGCCCATACTGCTTGCTTGCTCTCGTCGTACCCGTGAACCAAGAGATTCGATGTCCGATTCCGCGTGTGCGCATCGATATTATCGAATTGGCGCGCAATGTCGTCCCACGCAGTCTCGTTCTCCGCGTCAAACAAGCGCGTCCACTTCGCGTAGAAGCTGTCCGCCATGAAGATGCCGTCGAGCCACATCTGGTTGGGGTAGTTGGGCTGGCGATGCCAGAAACCGCCGGTAGCAGTCCGTGGGTGCCTGTTTAACTGTGCGCGGATGATGCCCGCGGCGTTCTTATATTTTGCGAGCCCCGTACGTTCGTACCACCATAGGATGTTGTTGCCAATCCGATAGTTATCTAAAGAATAGAATTCGCTTTTCCAGTCCTTGATTGTGCCGTTTTCTAGGACTACTGGGCCATCGATCTGCCCCCGATACCACTCTGCATACGTCTCGTTCTGAGTAAGCACATATGCCGCTTCGTATCCTGAATATAGAGTTGCTTCGCTATAGCCTTGGGTGGGTTTAACGCCGTGTTGGATAAACGAGTCTGCTGTCCACGCTAGATACGACGCCGAGGCCGTAGCCCCCGTAGCAAAAGCAAGGAATATAGACCTCATATTAACAGATCTCTACTGGAGATGTAGTGCTATATCACTTTATAAGAAGTAACATCCTTCCGGGCTTTTTTTATTTTCTAAACGATCAGGTTTTATGCCATGGAGAAATACCAAGACAACCATTTATCGACATAATTTCGTTTCGAACTATTAGGTAGCATTCACCGAATGGCCTATCGCCTACCCCAACTATGCAATTCCCACCTGTCGGCTCGCTATTTATGGAGATAACTAGCAACGTCTTGTGGATTAATATAACCTATAGGTGGGAAAATTAGTATTATTCGGAGCATCATTACGGTAATGACCTTTATCATTCTAAATATTCAACCCGGCGTCATGAGCACCTATGTGTCGTCAGATCACGGTGGTTTCCCATCCAAAATCAACAAAATCGCAAGTTTATAATTGATTCCAGAAAATAATTAAAAAACGGGGTCGCGACTTATGCTCGATATTCGACCGTAGTATATCGTGGCATCCTCTTCATCTAACCTAGGTAAGTACTCTTCTCATCATGTCTTAGCCACTTATAACTATACTAATGTATACTTTTTAGAGGGTAAGGATGATAGGAAGAGGGTTGAAGCTGGAAAACCGAGAAATATAAGTCTCATTATGAACTAAGCCATTGCCTAGTGAACGAAAGAACTGCCTGATCTTCGAGACCCTACCTATGTAGGTAGTTATACAACTGCCATGGGTGGCCTTCCCTAATTTCATAGTTCTTCACGCCTTGATAGTTGCGTAAAGAACCTTCGGCCCTTTACAAGCACTATCGAACCTTATATGAAGCTGGGTTTAGAAAAAGAGCCCGTTGAAAACGTATACCTTCGCTTATACTCTTACGGGACAACACGGCAAGGAGAGTCTATAGCGGCCATGATATCCAAAACCTCAGTCTATGGCCAATATCGATGTCTTCAAGCTTTATCGTTAAACTTGAGTATGAATTAGGTAACTAGCTATCTCAGAGGAGCAATGGAGAGATATGCGTATTGCATGTTCAGCTTAGGAACAAAGAAAAGGTGTCTACCTAACAACCATACAATCATTTTATGCCCGAGGGACATCCATAGGTTTGTTTAAACAATTCGGTTTCATTCAATAGGTATTGTAACACCTAGAGTTTTACAATAATAACACTATGACTGTAGTAACACAGTTGTCTCACAGGAGACGTGAACACACTCACTATAAGACTTCTCGGTTTGTCACGCACGTACCTATTCATCTATTATCACATGTAGTATCTCGATAATGCATGTCGGCAAGTTACGTGCCACTCTCCAGTAGCTAATTCTTCTTCACTGGTAAATATTTAAAGTTTCCACCGAGTTAATTGTTGATTCTACCTCCTCCTTTAAACCAAACACGACCGGCATCTTCTACGTGCATCTCGGGATTTCAGAGGAGAACCACATGCTCATAATATATCAATCTATATTTTAACTTCTCAGTTACTCTTCACATCACCATCAATAACCCATATCTACTAGCCCAACACAATGAGCGTCGCGGCCCTTACTCTCCGCCAACGCGGTTGGAGACTCCTTACCACTATTCTAGTAAGCCCACATCAACATCTAAGTCCTTCTATTAACACAGCTACTAACTGTCCCCGAGGCTCCCCGCGCGTATCAGCACAGATCTACCTCATGGGTCGCATGGGAGCAGCCCAACCCTGCTCTCTACACGCCACCCCATGCGGCCCCAAGCAGTGCGAGCCGGCAAGCAACCAGCAACTCCCAGGGCACACGCAATGTTAGAGAGGCCGGCACCATACCAGAAACCGCTACGATCGTGACGCGCAGCCAGGAAATATCCACATCAGGGAAAATACCCCCTCCGTCCATCCAAGCAAACGCCAGCCGTATCCCCTATTCCCACACGCGCTCTATCCAGACTCGATCCGACAACACGCCGCTGCTCCCCACTACCCTCCTACGAATCCCCGGCGTTGCCGCGACCTGGCCGGGCGAGGCGCCCAAACATCCGGACCAGCCGAGAGTTCGGAAGCATGCTAGGTAGGCAGTTTCGCCCACGAGAATGCGAGTCCTCGACGTGAAGGAGTTGCGCAATCGTAAACCCGGAATGTTTTAGAGCGTCTCGGCAGTGACGAGAAGTTGGGCTCAGGCTTCAGCGACGCATAGAGTATCGCGATGATGCGCTAGGGGGAATATAAGGGGGGAGGGGGAATGTTCACCCCCGAGTAGGCTTTTCGCATTACTCTCAGGTTGGATTCCTCGGAGGAGATACGATGGTTTCTTCCGGAATCTCGTTACATCGCGTACGTTCATTCACTTTATGATACCCCTCTGTTTTTATTTAGGGTAAAATAATGAGCGACGTTTTCTTTAGTGCAATGAACCATGAGCAAGTCAGGTACCTAAATATGTGAAGTGATGTGACAGGTATTTTCTATCTCGCATCTGTAAACTAAAAACACTAAGCTGTGGAAATCTCTGGGTGCGATTAAAATTAATGTGATCTGCATTGTAACAAACTACGGCCAAGGACTTTACGTTGCTGGTATTCACACTCGTCGCAATTGGAACCTACACTACCTGCTGTAAGCTCATCCGTCTCTTTACCTTCTAGCTTAGTCTCACACATACAACCTGACAGGTAAATCCACAATAAAACCCCCGAGCACAGAAATAACGTAGAGTAAACCAAATAGTTAGTCCTCTATTGGGTAAACGCCTACACGTCGAGATACAAACGCTCCGGTAGTCGTACAGAGTGGGCTCTAGAAAAGAAGGAGAAGATAGAAAAAAGCATAGCAATAAACCCTCATCCCTACAGCTCATACACCTAGTTCCTAGTTCTAAACCCGAGATTTAAAATACCCTCAAATACCAAACCAATTCCGATGAAGAAGAGTGCCTGCTAGACCCAGAGATGCGATGAGATAAATCTACGATTACTTCCGTATGGCGGGAGCGTAGCGAACGTACAAGCGATCGAGGAAGTGAGAATGTCTGATACCATTTGGTCGTTTGACCGCGAACTCTTCGATGGCCTGCTGGACTCCGTATCCGCAACGTTCGACGAGATAGCACACGACGAAGTAACCAGTGCGGTTGAATCCGTAGTGACAATGGACGCCGATAAAAGACTGCTCATCTGCCGCACGCTCCGCTTGCTCCACCCGGATCTGGTCCACCAATTTGATAAAACTGGCCACCTCCGTATCTGTTGGTGGGATTTTAGATACCGTCGGGAACTTGTGGTACTTGATCCCTTCTCCAAAACTTTTGGGGTCGTACACCGGATCTGCATGACTTATATCAATAATATCTTTAATTATGTCGCCCCTGAAGAGAGTTAATAAAAATCCATCCGTCGTAGTTTGCGACACATACCATTTAGCCGTGAAGACTTTAGGGGAATGCTCTTCGTCGACCTCGCGGAGTGTCTTCATCGCGCGAAAGACTCCTCCGATGGGCTTAGAAACGGGTTGGACGCTTTTCCACTTGGCAAGATTTTTAACGTCCCACTTGCCGTCGCGCGAGAGATGTTGTAGCTGCCACCCCCTATTCGTGATAAGTTAAGCAGATGAGAGAATTAGACTGATGTAAAGAGTAAACCTACAGCGAAAATCGACCGGTGATGTGATCATTCATAAAGTCGCCTATTAGCCCTGCTAAAGTGCGAACCGTGGTTGGCATGTAAAGCATAGCGTGTCCAGCTGGCAACAATGTGACTTTAATGATCTTGGCCGGGTGCTGGGGTTGTGGGGGAATACCGCCGATGGAGTCCTGGTCCCTAGGCGTGGTAGGGTCTTCATAATGCTCTTCTACGTTTGACGTTTGCTGCTGCTTCCGTTTAAAATCATCGTCGGTAATCGCCTCGATCGATTCCGGCATGTGTGCTTGTGGTGCCGATGTAGTGTTCACTGGGGCTGCGGCGTCCACAATTGCACCCACTTCGCTAGTGTTAGACATATCCTCAGGGGAACTACCTTCCGAGGTTGCCGATTCGAGAAGACTGCGAATCTTTTCTATTTCTGTAGGCGGCGTGACGGTATCATACTCGCCACCAATAAGATAGACCGGAATATTGAGGCCGGCCCAAGTGGGTTCGCCAAACATACCCCCGACGAATTTGCCGTCTTTAGAATATGTCGGCAATGCGCCCCACGCCATTCGACGGAACACCGGAGTCCGACTTCCATTATTAAACTTGTCTTGGAGCTGCCGGGCCTCGAGGTCTGCCCCGGGGCCGACAAAACGCTTAACGCTGGCGCTCTCGGGGCCGCCCCATCTATCCCAAGCCCGCCAGAGATTGAAGATGAAATCTGGAAGCGAAAGTAGCATGCGAATGTTACGCACTGCCCGCCGCGGTGGTGGCCCGGACACGGGGCATACTGCGATTAATCCCATCACATGGGAAGGAGGCCGTAAGTAGAACGCAGACTGCTTGTTAGCAATTCTTGCCGCAATCGCAGTCCCCATGCTATGGGCGATTAGGACAAGCCCTTGGTCCTTCTCCCGATAGCCATCGATGACGGTCTCGAGTAAGTCGGTCAGCGCATCTGTTGTATACGCATTCCACGATGTTGGGGCAAACTGGGATAGACCGCATCCGGGCAGATCAACAGCCAGGCAAGATGCGGAGTTGACGAGACTGGTGAGAAGGGGGTGAAATTGGGCGATGGAACCTCCAAGGCCGTGAATAAATACCAAGAGAGGTAACGAAGCTGGATGCCGGGGAAGCTCATCCGCTTTAGGATGGCGTCGATAGAAGACACGAATGCCGGGGTAAGTTATACCACTCCGGTGTGCAGTATATGAGACTACCTTGGAGTGATTCCGGAGCAGCGGGGGGTCTGTGGCGTTCGCATCTTTCGACTCGGCCCCGTTGGCCCGGGTCTTAGCCATTCGATTTCGTAGATACAGAAACCATGCACTCCCCACTAAGATGATAATGAGGCCGGGGGCGTTTCGCCCGTCTCCGACGAAAGCGTAGGCTGCGTTGGAATAAGCCATTGGGAACAATTCAATCCTGCGATAATGAAAATGTACGAGATGAAGCAATTATTAACGAAAGACACGATGCGCCCAGAGTGGCAATAGCAGTGGACCTTGACCGAGTCGCGCACCATTTTAGGGAGATGTAAGGAGATCAATTGAATACGCGAATGTGACTTACCACTGAAAAGTTCTTGCGGTCAAAATAATGAGCACGGTAATGGGAACCCACGAATTTAATGTGTATTGTAAATAACACCCGAAGGTCGAAGGTATCGTTGTAAGTGATGATCCGAGTTTATTAGTCCCTCCCTCTAAGAGAGACGAGATCGCATGCGACTCATGCAATATTCAGGTAATGTTCCCACGATAGATCGCAATATCGGCTCAAGATGATTCACACGTTGGGCTGCAACCAGCAAAGAAGATAATGAAAATGAGATAACGAGGCTGGCCCCCCTAGAGAAATATATATACGGTGGTACGATGCGAGACAAATAAAAAACAATGAATTGTCAGATAATTCGAGATCTAATAATAAGATATAACCCGTTTGGTTATAGTTGTACAGCATACATGTGAAGTGAGCGATTCAATGGAACATTGAATTGTCGACTGATACGGTACGGAATACCTTTGAAGCTAAGCTAAACTCTTAGCACCCGAGGAGCCAAGACCAATTATACACATCGCATATCGGGCGAGAGAGTCATACCTAACTCGATACCTATCCCCTTCAGCCACTGAATCGTCATAGCGCCTCAACGTGTTCCCCAAGAAGGCTGTCATTGGACTGTCACCATTAACCAATTAGAATCTTAAGAAATTGCTAGATCAGCCACAACATGCAAGGCTGGCCTAGGTTTGATTAAATGTCTAAGTCCGGGTTTGGCTTAGATGAGACATTAAGACGCTTAAGGCAACCTCAAAAGACGAAAAAGAGGCATTTGTGGATTAAATTTAAAAGCTGTGCTCTTCTAGAATATTAAATGACTCAAGCTTAAAATTTTTAGTGCTCCCCGACTCTTTCGCCAAGACGGCGACGAGCTATCCGTTTGAATCATCTTCACACAAAATCGTGGTACAATAACAAGATTCCATACGAGTTTTCTTAATATTCATATCCAGATAGGATCTGGTAGGTTATATACGATATTGGGTTTTTTTCTAAGTGTATCGATGAAATAACAGCGTTGACGATTTACTTAAACGTCCCTCCCAACTCGAGTCGTGCTAACGCGTATATCCGAGTCGTATTTGAATTTTCGTATAATATACATGCCCCATATGTAGTACAATATAGTACATTTTTGCCTCAACCTCCTGCCTATGTTAGGTAGTTTTGTTAGTTAGACTATCATATTTGCGTGTCCATAGGCTTAGACGCAGACAATGCTATAGCCTAGGATGAGACTAAAGCAACGGCCCAACCCATATCTATCAACCGAATAAGACCATCATATAAAGTGATGATACTGTAAAACGCATAATTCTTTATGCTCTTACCTCCATATCCAAGTGAACCGTACGGGCGTGACAGTTATAACGAACGACCATATGCATCGCTCAAGCAGCGCCCACGCCCTCCCTCCAGCCAATGGGTATCAGCGCAGCCGCGATATCGTTGACTCCCCTCTCCGTAGCCAGCAAGTTGTACTGCGCAGCCGCATTCCGCGTGTCCAAAATCTCTACCCTCATACCTAAGCTGCTAATATGCCTCCTCAGTTCCGGACTTATGGGGCGGATATCCGGACCGAGGCCCAGTATTAATAAATCTACGGGCTACTAGTTAGCAACAAGCTCACCGATATATAACTTAGATACCTATATTTCCCTCGCCTCTTACCTGGTCGGGGCCACAGCAGTCCAAACAATCCGAAGGTTTCATTCGGCACCTCCCACTGCCCCTTCTTATTCAGCAGTCGTTTCTCGCCGCGAGGAGCCCACGGGCGCCATTTGAAGGCTTCACCGTTAATTAAGAGGACGCCGGAGCCGTCGGAAACTCCTGCGCCGCTGTTGAGGCGGAAGCCGTTCGACATGCACACGTCTACGGAAGTGGCGGGCACGGGCGTATTGCCCAGCACATCTAGGGATGAGAGGTCGGCACGGGACGGCTCCTCGTCTGCACGGCGCGATGCGGTAGTGTGGAACTGCGATGCTGCATACGGGAAAACTCTGCAGTCGGCTGCAGTGCGGAGGGTATTATTTGCTGCGGGTAGTGGCCAGCGGCTTTGAAGGCCCGGCTGTCGTAAAATCGTGGTCAGTCGATTCAAAGGCCGACAAGCTCGTGTTGCAGAAGCCATGGCCGTAATTTATTTTGTTAGCTTCTAGTAGGAAATTCCATCGCGCTCTATTCCTTGAACAACTTGGAGTTTTCTCTCTTTCATTCGGAGGAACTGAAAGCTTGCGCAAAAAAGATGGTGGGTTGAACGTCATCATTTTGGAGAAAGCTCGTACAGTATATACACTTGTGGTTCACACTGTGCATTATCCTTACAAGTACATATCCTGTTGTGATTGTAGTTTTGGATAATTTTATATTAGATGTTTTTACAATTTTATACTAGTTAGGATATGTTATTGAATTGGAATGAAGGCATAAAGAAATAACTCTCAAATTTGATACAATATTATGTGGTGCATTTAAGAGCAGTGTTTAAAGAAATACTAGACTCATTAGATAGCGACGGTACCCTTTCGTATTTATTTCAAAGGAGACACTTATTATTCGTGCATAGGCTGTTTTGGGAAATCTAGAAATTTTCATTTACGTATTATTTACGTATTAGCTAAGCTCAGAGGTACATACGGTCTCGTAATAGAAACTACTAGTATGGAAACTATAGCGACAGGGCTCTTGTGCGTTGGAAATACTACGATTCGGGAAGGACGCTTGTGTTCTCCTTATTCGAAAATAAGGGGAGCGTATCAAAGCAATACGGACATGCCCTGAGAGTTGCGGCAACGCGGTCTAAGTTAGACTAGAAAATAGCCTATGTCTATTAAGTCGTGGTATTCGTATCACAGCATAGTGGATGTGAGAAATGAGATGAATAGTGGTAGTCCTGATGTCGTTTATACCATTCCGATCATCTAGATCATGAGAAGAAGCCCTAGAAGCCCTAGAAACAGATACAGGCTATTCGGTAGCCGTTCGCATGATATGCAGCCCTGTCCCTCTGAACACCAAATCAAAGAAGGCCGAACCATTCCATCCCAGAGTCATTCGGTACTTTATTTCTTCTTGGAACCCTCGCTCTGCTCCTTCAGCACCTTCTTGACAATCTTTTGCTCCTCGATCAGGAAAGCGCGCACGATCCTGTCTCGCACACAGTTACCGCATCTTGAACCACCGTACGCTCGCTGGACGGTCTTCTTAGGGTGGGAGATCTGAGAGTATTCACGGGGTCGGAGGGCAGGAATCTGGTATAAGTAGTTAGTATTGGTTTGATAGGCTCGCACTTGTTTACATGGTGGTCCTGGTAGGTGATTTGTCCAACGTAAAATCTATGTTCTAAGTGGAAAAGAGTTGCGCAAATTCGATCCTGTGCTGGTAATACCGAATTGTTTCGGCCAGAGAGAAACACGATAGCTGTTGTTGCAGGAGTCGGTGTTGATTCGAATTTTCCTAGGCTCCCTTCTCGGTTTCCCCCCTAAGATAACCAAAAAATAACTGAATGTACTTACACCGGGGAGCTTGATACCACAGTCACCGCATTTCGGGGCGGTTCCTCGCTTCTTGATGTGAAGAGCTCGCAACTGACCACCGGGAGTCTTGACGACACGGGTCTTGTTGGAGGTGGTATTGTACCTTTAAGCGACATGTTAGCTTTACGCGTTCCTAGGAGTAGGAATTATTCGGATTTTATGAATATTTCAATCGAGTTGGGAGACGTACGGGTTGCGACGGCGGTAGGTGACTCGGTTGTTACCCATTTTGACTGATGTTGCTGGTAGAATGGTTTGACTTCTTCCTTTGCAACTTTTTTTGTGAGGGATGAATTTTGGTGTTTTTACGGAACAAATGTGTGGGATGGATCTTTAGCCCGCTTATTGATTAAACCAATGGAAATTGCGATGTGGGGTTTTTGATTTAGCCACAAGCACTAGCCTCTCCTACTCAAAACGCCACCTAGTTTTATCCACGTGACCGCCTGCCGATAAAGCTCATTATGTAATCATTCTAGTCTAACCCCCGGCTTGCCAAAGTCTGGGTGGGGACCAAAAAGTCAGGAAAAATTGCCCCTACATAGTTTAACCTTTGAGGAATTCCATCACTTTAACAACTTTAATCTTCTTTTCGCGTCGGTCAATCAGGGAGACGACGCGCCCGATTACGGCCTTAACTCTAATTTTCCATTTCAGGATTGCTAGGAGCCAACGCCTGTGTCTGGCTGTATTTGGTGTTCCTAGCATCCTCGCGCGACAGATCGCGCCGCGATAGCGACAGCATCTAAAAAAGTCGCGTAATTTCGATATTCATCAACTTGGAGATGTCGTCTTTCCAACCTCCTCCACCTCCTCCTGGATGGGGACCTCCTCCGCCGCCTCCTCCTCCACCAGGTCCTCCATCAGATTTTCTTCCTCCACCGCCTGGAGCTCCAGCTCCTCCCCCCCCTGGATACCGGCCTCCAACCGACCTGCAGACCGCGAAATTTGCGCAGAAGAAGAAGGAATGGCTTCGGAATCAGCGAAATCGCTTTGGAGAGAAGCGCAAGGGAGGCTTCGTGGAGACCCAGAAGGCTGATATGCCTCCTGAGCATCTACGTAAGATCGTGAAGGATATTGGTGACGTTTCTCAGAAAAAGTACACCAGCGACAAGCGAAGCTATCTCGGTGCGTTAAAATTCATGCCGCACGCAGTTATGAAGTTGCTAGAGAACATGCCTATGCCGTGGGAATCGGCAAGGGAAGTTAAGGTGTTGTACCACGTCAACGGATGCCTCACGCTCGTAAACGAGATTCCTCGAGTTATTCCTCCCGTATTCCACGCGCAATGGGCCACGATGTGGTTGACCATGAGAAAGGAGAAGAGTGATCGACGACTATTCAAGAGGATGAGATTCCCGCCGTTTGATGACGAAGAACCTCCGCTGTCTTGGTCGGAGAACATTGAGGACGTGGAACCATTAGAACCCATTCAGATGGAGCTCGACGAGGAAGAAGACGGTGCCGTCTATGAATGGTTTTATGACCATCGGCCCTTAGTTGATACCGAGCACGTCAATGGGCCGAGTTACAAACAGTGGAATCTCACATTACCGCAGATGGCAGCGCTTCACCGACTGAGTCGCCCGTTACTAAGTGAGATATTCGACCAGAACTATTTCTACCTCTTTGATTTGAAGAGTTTCCTTACTGCCAAAGCGTTAAATGTTGCACTACCCGGCGGTCCTCGGTTCGAACCGTTGTACAAGGATATCGATCCGAATGATGAGGACTTTGGGGAGTTCAATGCCATCGACAGAATTATTTTCCGCTTTCCCATCCGAACCGAGTACCGGGTCGCCTATCCTTACCTCTATAACTCTCTTCCTCGAAGCGTCCAGTTTAACTGGTACTCTCACCCCCAAATCGTGTATACTAAGTCTGAAGACCCTAATCTGCCCGCATTCCATTTCGATCCTATGATTAATCCTATCTCTTCCCGCTCGGTTGCGCCAAAGAACATTACTATTAGCCACGAGGACGAGATATTCGGCCCCGGGAACCTCGAAGAGCCCGAAGAGGACACATTCGAGTTGCCAGCTGGCGTTGAGCCTTTCTTAGCCGATGAGGATCTCTACACTGAAGATACATCATCTGCTATTGCCCTCTGGTGGGCTCCCTTCCCATTCGATCGTCGGTCCGGTCGTATGGTGCGTGCACAAGATGTCCCTCTTGTGAAGCAGTGGTACCTTGAGCACTGTCCTCCGAAGCAGCCCGTCAAGGTCCGAGTATCGTATCAGAAGCTCCTCAAGACGTACGTTCTCAATGAGCTTCACAAGAAGAAGCCGAAGGCGCTCAATCGCCAAAGTCTCCTGAAGAGCTTGAAGCAGACCAAGTTCTTCCAGCAGACGACGATTGACTGGGTTGAAGCTGGTCTTCAAGTTTGTCGGCAGGGATTTAACATGTTAAACCTCCTAATTCACCGAAAGAATCTTACATACCTCCATTTGGATTACAACTTTAATCTTAAGCCCGTGAAAACACTAACGACGAAGGAGCGAAAGAAGTCGCGATTCGGAAATGCTTTCCATTTAATGCGTGAAATATTACGCCTGACGAAGCTCATCGTCGACGCACAGGTACAATATCGGTTGGGTAACATTGATGCTTTCCAATTGGCGGATGGTATTCTCTACGCTTTCAACCATGTTGGCCAGCTGACTGGTATGTACCGTTACAAGTATAAGCTCATGCATCAGATCCGGTCGTGCAAAGATCTAAAGCATCTTATCTACTATCGGTTCAACAGCGGGCCCGTTGGTAAGGGCCCTGGATGTGGTTTCTGGGCGCCTGCCTGGCGTGTCTGGCTCTTCTTCATGAGAGGTATCATTCCTCTTCTTGAGCGATGGCTTGGAAACTTGCTATCGCGTCAATTCGAAGGACGCCACAGTAAGGGTGTAGCCAAGACCGTGACCAAGCAACGTGTTGAATCGCACTTCGACCTTGAGCTCCGAGCCTCCGTAATGGCCGATCTAATGGACATGATGCCCGAGGGTATCAAACAGAATAAAGTTAACACTGTTCTTCAACACTTATCCGAAGCCTGGAGGTGTTGGAAGAGTAACATTCCATGGAAAGTTCCCGGCTTACCTGCACCCATTGAAAACATCATTCTCCGCTACGTCAAGTCGAAGGCAGACTGGTGGATTTCTGTTGCTCATTACAATCGTGAGCGTATCCGGCGAGGTGCTACTGTTGATAAGACGGTCGCGAAGAAGAACGTAGGTCGCTTGACACGTCTCTGGCTTAAGGCCGAACAAGAGAGGCAGCATAATTACATGAAGGATGGACCTTATGTATCGTCTGAAGAAGCCGTGGCGATCTACACAACTACGGTGCACTGGCTTGAATCACGGAAGTTTACCCCAATTCCCTTCCCAAGTGTATCGTACAAGCACGATACGAAAATATTAATCCTTGCTCTCGAAAGGCTACGAGAGGCATACTCTGTGAAAGGTCGCCTCAACCAAAGCCAGCGGGAAGAGTTAGCTTTGATTGAGCAGGCTTATGACAGCCCGGGCACTACTCTAGAAAGGATTAAGCGGTTCCTACTTACGCAGCGAGCCTTCAAGGAAGTGCAAATTGATATGAACGATAATTACAGCACTATCAATCCTGTTTACGACATAGAACCGATAGAAAAGATCAGCGATGCCTACCTTGACCAGTATCTTTGGTACCAGGCCGATCAGCGACACCTCTTCCCCGCCTGGATCAAGCCTTCGGATTCTGAGGTGCCACCCTTACTGGTGTATAAGTGGGCCCAGGGCATCAACAACTTAGAAAAAGTTTGGGAGAGTGCGGATGGCGAATGCAATGTGATGATTGAAACTGAGCTCTCAAAGGTCTATGAGAAGATAGATCTGACCCTCCTTAACAGACTCCTAAGATTGATCATGGACCACAACCTGGCAGATTACATTAGCTCGAAGAACAACGTACAGCTAACTTACAAGGACATGAATCATGTTAACAGTTACGGTATGATACGCGGTCTTCAGTTCTCTGGTTTTGTCTTCCAGTACTACGGGCTTGTTCTTGACCTCTTGCTCCTTGGCTTGAACCGAGCTAGCGAAATTGCCGGCCCACCATCCGCCCCTAATGATTTCCTTCAGTTCCGTGACCGTGAGACGGAGACTAAGCATCCTATCCGCTTATATACAAGATATATCGACAAGATATGGGTCTTCCTGCGTTTTTCGGCGGAGGAGTCGCGAGATCTCATTCAACGGTTCCTGACGGAGCAGCCCGATCCAAATTTTGAAAACGTCATCGGTTACAAGAGCAAGAAATGCTGGCCGAGGGATTCCCGCATGCGGTTGATGAGGCACGACGTCAACCTTGGCCGAGCCGTCTTTTGGGATCTGAAGAACCGTCTCCCTCGGTCTGTTACTACGATTGAGTGGGACGATACCTTCGCTAGCGTCTATAGCCGTGATAATCCAAACTTGCTCTTCTCCATGTGTGGATTCGAGGTTCGTATTCTGCCGAAGATCAGGAATCAGAATGATGAGTTCCCTATCAAGGATAGCGTTTGGTCTCTCGTGGACAATACCACGAAGGAGAGGACGGCACACGCCTTCTTACAAGTTACGGAGGAAGACATTCAGAAATTCAACAACAGGATTCGTCAGATTCTTATGTCTTCGGGATCAACAACCTTCACTAAGATCGCCAATAAGTGGAACACAGCCCTCATTGCGCTCTTCACCTACTACCGTGAGGCTGCTGTATCGACGGTCAATCTGTTAGATACTATCGTTAAGTGTGAGACCAAAATCCAAACCCGAGTAAAGATAGGATTGAACTCGAAGATGCCGTCACGTTTTCCCCCGGCCGTTTTCTATACACCAAAGGAGCTGGGTGGTCTCGGAATGATATCTGGTTCGCACATTCTCATCCCAGCTAGCGACAAGCGCTATTCGCAACAGACGGATGTTGGTGTTAGCCACTTCAGAGCTGGTATGACGCATGACGAGGAGACACTCATTCCCAATATTTTTAGATATATCATCCCGTGGGAAGCTGAGTTTATCGATTCGCAGAGAGTTTGGACTGAATACTCTCAGAAGCGATTAGAGGCAAACCAGCAAAACAGACGTTTGACTTTAGAAGACTTGGAGGACAGCTGGGACCGTGGATTGCCTCGTATTAACACTCTGTTCCAAAAGGACAGAAGTACACTCAGTTTCGACAAGGGCTTCCGAACTAGAAGCGAATTCAAGATTTACCAGCTCATGAAGAGCAATCCCTTCTGGTGGACGAGCCAGCGCCACGACGGAAAGCTTTGGAACCTAAACGCATACCGTTCAGATGTCATCCAGGCCCTTGGCGGCGTTGAAACGATCCTTGAGCACACCTTGTTTAAAGCCACGGGCTTCCCTTCTTGGGAGGGTCTGTTCTGGGAGAAGGCCTGTCTTGCTAAAGGGACAAAGCTGCTACGATACGATCACACTCAAATCGCTGTCGAGGACGTCAAGGAGGGGGATCTGCTTCTAGGTCCCGACGGAACACCACGACGCGCTTTCAATATAGTTAATGGCAAGGATCGCCTCTATCGTATTAAGGTCGGAGGCCGTCAGGAAGATCTTGTTGTCACGCCAAACCATATTCTAGTCTTCTATAAGAAGGGTCTCACTAACGAGTATGGAGAATCTAATATTCAAGGACATAGACGAGTGTACAATTCTCACGAACACAAGAAATTCGGCCGTTACCATGCATCATTCCCAAAATCTACCGGTTCAGCAGCCAGGCACTACGAAACGGTCGAAATGACCGCCGCAGAGTTTGCAGCTCTAGAGCCAAAAGAGAGGAACCAATACAAGCTCTTTAGATCTTCTGGCTTCGAATTACCCGAAAAGGCCGTTCCAGTTGACCCGTATTTCCTTGGCCTCTGGCTTGGAGATAAAATACGTGCTAGCATCACAAAGCAGGCCAACTATGAAGCAGAGATTCGAGAATTCTTGGTTAGATTCGCAGTTGAGCTTGACCTTTATGAAAATTCCGACGCCGACCTAGACCTTCTAGATATAACTAGTGAGGAAGAGGAGATTAGCTCCGGAGAAGAAGATGGCTCTGAGGATCATAACCACCAGCATGTCATTCGTCTGCAGACTGGCCAGCGAGCGTATGGAAGTCTGCAACAAGAAGAAGCAGAGCAGTTAGCTAGTCGAATTGTTAACGGTACTACGGATACATCAAGCATCGATGCACTCCTCCAAGCCCTCGGCAAATTTGGCGTTAACCAAAGATGTATCCCTTCTCTATTTATGAGGAACTCACGATCCGTTCGTCTCGCTGTTCTTGCTGGCCTACTCGACACTAACGGCTGGTATATTTCTCCGGAGAACGTGTTTGGTTTCTGTCAAAACGGTCTCGGGCAGTCGGCTCAGTTTTGGGATACTGTTTCCCTTGCACGTTCGCTAGGGTTTAGTGTCTTGACCAAGAAGCAGCACTCTCAATTGTTTGCTGAGATATCCGGAGACCTGAGTGAAATTCCATGCCTCCTCTTGCGAAAGATAGGAGCTACACAGTTCATCCCTCAAACCCATAGTTTTGCTGTCAAGGACATCGCTCTTGAGACGGAAGCTACCGAATGGGCAGGTTTCCGGGTCGACAAAGATCAGCTCTATTTGCGACATGACTATCTTGTGCTCCACAACAGTGGTTTTGAAGAATCCATGAAATTCAAGAAGTTAACCAACGCTCAAAGATCCGGTCTAAACCAGATTCCCAACCGTCGATTTACGCTTTGGTGGTCGCCTACCATCAACCGGGCAAACGTTTATGTTGGTTTCCAAGTCCAACTTGATCTCACAGGTATCTTCTTACACGGTAAGATTCCTACTCTGAAAATTTCCCTCATTCAGATTTTCCGTGCCCACTTGTGGCAGAAGATTCACGAGTCCGTCGTCATGGATTTCTGCCAAGTGTTCGACCAGGAGCTAGAGTCCCTTGGAATCGAGACGGTCCAGAAAGAAACCATTCATCCTCGAAAGTCGTACAAGATGAATAGCTCCTGCGCAGATATCCTACTTTTCGCTAGCAATAAATGGAACGTAACTCGCCCATCTCTTCTGCACGACACCAAGGACATAATCGAGCCTACTACAACTAACAAATTCTGGCTTGATATCCAGCTTCGGTATGGTGACTATGATTCTCACGATATTGAGCGCTATACTCGCGCGAAGTATTTGGATTACACTCAGGACAGCATGAGTATCTACCCATCAGCAACGGGTCTAATGATTGGTATCGATCTTGCTTATAACCTTTACTCCGCCTACGGACAATATTTCCCAGGTCTAAAGGTCCTGGTACAACAGGCTATGGCTAAAATCATGAAAGCCAACCCGGCACTCTACGTTCTCCGTGAACGTATCAGGAAGGGTCTCCAACTCTACGCTTCGGAGAGCAACCAAGAGTTCCTCAACTCTCAGAACTACTCCGAATTGTTCAGTAATCAGACGAAGCTCTTCATCGACGATACCAACGTGTACCGAGTTACTATCCACAAGACCTTCGAAGGTAACTTGACCACGAAGCCAATCAACGGAGCAATTTTCATCTTCAATCCCCGAACTGGCCAATTGTTCCTGAAGATCATTCATACTAGCGTCTGGGCTGGACAAAAGCGTCTCGGTCAACTAGCCAAGTGGAAGACGGCTGAAGAAGTTGCAGCTCTCATCCGATCGCTACCAGTTGAAGAACAGCCGAAGGAGCTCATCGTTACTCGTAAAGGCCTACTAGATCCTCTAGAGGTTCACTTGTTAGATTTCCCGAACATCTCTATTCGAGCGTCAGAACTGCAGTTACCCTTCCAGGCGGCAATGAAAGTCGAGAAATTAGGCGATATGATTCTTCGTGCTACGGAACCTCAGATGGTTTTGTTCAACCTCTACGATGAATGGCTTAAGAGCATCTCGTCATACACAGCGTTCTCTCGTCTTGTTCTCATCCTACGTGCACTTCACGTTAACCCGGACAAGACAAAACTCATTCTACGGCCCGACAAGACTGTTATAACTCAAGTGCATCATATTTGGCCCACATTGTCGGATGAAGACTGGATCAAGGTTGAAACACAGCTACGAGATTTGATTCTGCACGACTATGGAAAGAAGAACAATGTGAACGTCTCCAGCTTGACGAGTAGCGAAGTCCGAGACATCATCTTAGGTATGGAGATCTCTGCGCCATCGATGCAACGACAGCAGGCTGCGGAGATTGAGAAGCAGCAGCAGGAGCAGCAGCAAATTACTGCCGTTACCACGAAGACTCAAAACGTCCATGGCGAAGAGCTTATCGTTACCACCACTTCAAGATTTGAACAAGAGAAGTTTTCGTCCAAGACGGAATGGCGTACTAGAGCCATTGCTACCTCAAACCTGCGAACCCGAGCCAACAATATCTACGTCTCGTCTGTTGACAACGATTTGGACGACATTACTTACGTCATGCCTAACAATATCCTGAAGAAGTTTATTACTATTGCCGATCTTCGTGTACAAATTGCAGGGTACCTGTATGGTGTTTCTGCGCCTGATAATGACCAAGTCAAAGAGATTCGTTGTATTGTCATGGTTCCTCAAATAGGTAACCTGCGCTATACCCAAGCGCCTCACCAACTGCCGCAGCACGAATATCTCGCGAGTATGGAACCTCTCGGTGTGATCCACACTATGGCCGGGAACGAACTTCCGTATATGTCTGCGGTTGACGTCACGATGCACGCTCAGAACCTCGACCGGCATCAAAAGCGGGACAAGGAAAAGACGGTGACGATTGATGTATCCTTCACGCCCGGTTCCGTCTCTCTATCTGCTTGGGCGTTGACCCCCGCGGGATACCGATGGGGTGTCGAAAATAAAGATCTCGGCAGCGACTCGCCGGCAGGATTTACAACTTCTATGGGAGTCAAGCGTAAGCTTCTGCTCAGCCCGCGGTACAGAGGATTCTTCCTCGTGCCGGAGGACGGAAAGTGGAACTATAATTTTATGGGTAGTAACTTCATCGGCCTGGAGAAGAAACCGGTACACGTTAAGCTTGACACGCCGCTGCCGTTCTATAACGATCAGCACCGCCCTGAGCACTTCCACGATTTCACAGAGATGGAAGACCCAGGTGTTGACAGAAGCGACAACTTCGCTTAATTACCTTGGCTGTTTTGGGGGGGTGGCTATGGAGGGAAGAGCAAATCGCCATCTATGAATGGGAGATGATAATAGGAATAGGGATGAGATGAAATAATGCATTTCAATGGCATTTCTAAAACCGGCGATGTGATGGTGGGGTGCTTGCCAGTATTCTTCTATGGCGTTTAAGAAAAATGGATTGAATTACGAAGTTCAGGGATAAAGGCTCAGCTCTGACCTAAGAGAGCATTGATGTATTTTCCCATGTTGCTATTTCTATCTGCTTACTTCAAAGGCATTATGCCGGGTCGGTACGTACCTCATTGTAACATCAGCTATATGTTATTATATGTAGTACCTTATGTATACGAGAATGTGATAATACCCCCACAACCATGGACTCGGAACCGAAAGTGCGTGTGCGTGCGTGACTTTGCGATCACCATTATTCCGCATTGCAATATAATCTTGTTCTAAAGGAAGCTTGGGCCCTCTTTCCCCTCCCCAGAATCCTCGAGGGCTAAATGCTACCCAGGTTCGGCCCAGGTACCTATAAGGCATGTACCACGCCGAGCTCGTGCCCGCCCGTCAATTATCAAATGAGGCGGATGTGGAGATCAAGGCTGATAGCCTGCACGATTTTGACAGGCAACCCGCTCGAGCATCGATCTGGATTGCGCACCCGACTCTTGGGTGGAGTAGCGGAGTTTAGCGACTAAGTTGGTTAGGTATATCATGGACTTTTTCTTGATGGACGACGTTATTAGCTCAGGCCAAACCCGGATATGGAATGTAGATGCGGCGCAAAGTGGTTAAGAAAACGGCCGCAGGAAGTTGGTTACATAGAAGCCGTCCCTGGTCCGGTTGGTCGCATCCAGTCGTCTACTACCGTATGCAGGCACTTCGCATGAAAGCTAAGCTATCCTACCCCCAACTTTCGCGCTGATGAACGCAGCGGGGGGGCTCGGCGGCGAACAAGAGGGAAAAAAAAAAAAGAAAAAGAAAAACTGGAGGGTCTCGATCGCTGCCCAATCCCGTAGCGATGTGTACCTAAAATCCTACGAGCTGCTCGCTCACTTAAGCAAGATAGATAACCCCCCAGCCGTCCGTCATCCGTAATCGTCGAATCGATAAATCCTCCGCGCAGGGCGGACAGGGCAGGCCAAGTTCTCCGAGCCTGGCAACTAGCTCGTCGTCCTAGCGCGGGATGAGCATGCGCATGTACTTATACTATAGGACGGGTTAGTACCTAGTTAATAGTAGCTTGATAATCGGCGGGAGAGAAACGAGTGGGTGGGGGGTGATAAGTTGGGTGAGTCTACAAGGGGTGGGGTGGAGAGAGAGGGGGGGGGCTTTAGAACGAAATGCATAGGTAATTGGAGATCAGTAACTGATTGGGAGGGATTCACTCTCTTCTTGCCGCAATGGAGATGAAGAGTTGAGATGAGAGATGCCAGTTTAAGCAAGGAGCTTTGGACACGCGTAGTGCCGAAGTTATGGCGCGGCCGAAATGGGCATACTAAATGGAGCGAAGAGGGTATACGAAAGCAAATTGCTCTTCTTTATGCGTTCATGCGCTCATACCTAGACTCTCGTTCTCGTGTAGATCAGGTTAGATCCTCTTACGGATCCTCTTACGGATCTTATTAGGTTAGATATTTGATCTATTGCTAGCTTTGGCTAGTTAGTCGTTCTGGACTGGGGACAGTACGGAATACAATACATATCTAACCGGATCTCTGGGCGAGCGAGGGTCGTTCAACGGTGCGGAGATTTTCTAGCCAGGGCCATGTACTTCTGTATGTAGGATGTAGGTATGTACCTATGTATGTATGTATGTATGTATGTATGTATGTATGTACATAATGTACTTCATACCCGCTGTCCATGCGCAACAGTTAAGGTCTGTGATCCCCACAATGTACTTAATCTGTCAAGGAGTATTTCCCCAGTGCGATGTGCATTATCGACATGGTTATTCGGCACGCAACCACCTGGAGTGAGGCTGACCTGATGCTGAATAGGTACCTGACGCTGTACCTGACGCTGTACATATAACCATTAACGATTCAGGTAACACCCGGAGCTTCCCGGTTCTTACAGAAATGTATAGCACCAATAAAGTAAAGAGTTGTCAGTTTACTTTGGTTAAAACCTAAGGTCGAATTATTTTGGACGTAATATCAAAGCGATGCAACTTATCTGCACACTAAAATTTGTTGAGATATCCAGCGATGCTCCGTGTAATAGCGGCCAGTCCGATACAATCTCTCCTAACCACAGTTGATCTTTAGTTGTAAGTGCCGATAAACCAGCGGTATAGAGAAGTGGGTCTCTTGGTATAACACGGAGCTCCAATGTGAAAGTGGAGCTTGAAACGGTCCAAAACATGAAGGAGACGGAGACGGAGAGCACTGTATCCATTACGCACGTTACGCGTCTCAAAAATAGAAAACTACAACCTTAGAATCTCCGTAAAAAGAATTGAATCTTGATTACAGGCCACAGGCATTCCGTAAAAGGATTATTGTCTGATGACCAGCTACCCGGTTGTGAAGATCAGGAGACACGGATGTTAGTGGTAGCAACTTGCGAGCGTTAGAAGATACATAGAGCATTGATGAACAATGCCGACTTCCTCGCCGACTTCCTCACCGACATAGATGGACTCCTATCGGAGCTAAGCGCTTAGAGAAACGAATGCATCATCGTATCGTATCGCATCGCATCGCATCGCATCGCGCTACAGCATTGCGCTATGATAAGGAAGTGGAAGTGATGCATAAACCAAGACAAATGTCCTACATCTACATAACTCGTAAATACCTATCAATAAGCTGCATGAATATATCAATATATAAATATACTTCAACTTGAAGCTATCTCCAGCTACGCGATGCTACACGACAGACAAAAAAAGAGCTTTAAGTTGGCTGCATTGTCCCTTGCGTGCATGCAAAGCAGGACATGCTATGGGCCGCAGTGGTCCACCCAAGCGGTCGGATGCAGGGGCCTGAGGGGGGGAATAAGACATAATGGCAGGGTCCTTGAAATAGAATTCTTCTAGAAGAAAGGCCGAGGAGACCGTAATTGACAATGCGTCCTATAATTAACACGCCAATGCCTGCTCTTTATCCGAAAATGGAGATAATGCTCTATTTGTCTTCGCTTCTGTGTAATGCGTCGGTAGTTGTAGGAAAGGGACAGAGTTACATAGGTCTCAGGGGTAAATGTAAGTAAGGGGAAACTAAATTTTGTCCTATGTTAGGTTAGGTTGGGTTAGGTTAGGTGCCTGTTATTCGCTCAGAAACTACAGGTGCCTCCATCTCTATTCCATATGCCCTTTCCTATTCTCCAAAAGAACGGACAAGCAGACAAAAAAAGAAAGATTCAAAATGTTTGATATAACTAATAGTGCTGGGATCTTAATTATTTCCTTCCGTGCATGAAGCAAGGTATGGGTAGCTGGAGAGCTGGAGAGCTGGAGAGCTAGGTAAGGTAGGTACCTAGTGTACGGATTACATACTAAGGTATGTAGGTAGCTACCTACCTATACACTAGGGGGATTTCTAATAATAGCCCGGTTGAGCATAGTTCTGTACCTTACCCTCGGATTATGTACATGTCTAGGTTAGCTAAACTTTACTTTCCGTACCTGCCTATACGCAGATCGCTTGCAATTTCCGATCTTGCAGTTCTTTCTCTACGACGTCCTTGACATCATTTCACTTTAGCCGTGATTCCACTTTTGCTTCTATTCCTTAACTTTCACTTGCCAATTGTCGAACGCCAAACTTCCATCTATGCGCTTCTCGTTCGACGTCGCAATTCCACACGGACTTACCTAGTACCAGACGGGGCGGCTCAGACGTCTGAAACAACCCCTGATCACGCCCTAGAAGCAATTTCCATTCTTCTAGAAGCCAACGTGATGGTCAAATTGCATAACTGATCTTTTAATTGCTTGGAAGTATTGAAACGTGTTTCGTTCATGCGAGAGCTCCATCCCCGAAGCTCCTGTCCTTCTAGGTCCCTCAGCTCTACGTACACCGTTGTTCAAATGGCCTAGCCTAGGTAACCCAGCCTCGACGTCCCACCGCCTTATTGGACCTCCCACGTCAATCGCATTGAATCGCGCAATATTACGATGCCCTAGAACCGGGATCCAGAGAATTGGAACCACCTGCTCTCAATCTCTGGACCGTCCGCTAGCATTCGACGAGGTATCACTTCTAGATTAACGATACGATGACGACTTTTAGTCGCTTGACATGTACATACCTTAGTCGAGAGAGGCCTAGGTTAGCAAAGAGAGAATCGTGTCCAACAATGTCCCTGCTTAGCTATCCCGCCAAGTATCTCAAACCCCATCGCTCCCGCTTGGTGATCCAAGTATCATCGTCATAGCATCTCCCGAAACGTAAGTTTACTAATCTCTGTTGGCCGTTGTTGTTTCTGTTCCCATCTCCATCTATGACCCCCCTTTACCCCTACCTCTTACATATCCCTACACGTCCCAGCATAGCTCGACAAATCTGCTGACACACATAGAAACCACACGGAAACCAGGTTCCAGTGTGTCCCAGTGTGTCCCAGTATGTATACATGGGTGTCGCGACTTCGAGGTTTCTAGGTCGCCTGCTGCGCTGCCAGATTACCCTGGAAGCAGACCGTTAGTGGCTCTAGCCTCTAGTGTCATACCTATTTTCCCTTGTTTTTTGCTCGGCAATCTATCAAGCGCGTTCTGTGGTTACTTGCTACCTTACCAATTTCACTCGCCCTATGGCGTGTCAGGGATCAGAGCTCTCTTAATTCTTATTATAGCCCACCCCAGTTCCAATATATCCCCTCCAAGCGGACGAGGAAAAGAGTGACCCATTCCTTTCTAACTGCCCTAGCAGCCGGGCTTGGGCGCGCCACCTAATACACGTACATACACATACAGTACAATACATCCAGTCAACCGGCATTCTGACCCTCCGGGGATTGCCCACTGCCTTGGCTGCCCTGGATGAAAAAAAGGTTGAACAGGGGCCCATTCTGTCGTGAGCCTGGGTGCGGCCCACCTCGATAATTCGCTTGTCATGCTCTACAGACACTGCCCAACTGCGCGGTAGGTCCCGTTTCAGTTGTTCATTTCTCTATTCGGCCGTCTTGTTTTGTAAGCTTCTATGCGTTTTCCAGACGTTCCTCTCTTTGGATTTACTTAGACCTTTGGCAATCTTATTTGGGGAAGAGCTCGACCAGGGTCACAAGAAGACAACTGGTACTTTCTCACCCTGTCAGTGTCCGAGTACCTCACCCGTTGTGGGTTTATCGTTGCCCCAGTTGCATCATAACCTCCGGCTGGGGTATCTTCTATATCCGGCAAGCTGACCATGGCATAAGATCACCAAATTATGCTACCGTCATCGCCGGGCGAGGTAACCGAATCTCCACACCCGTTCAGGAACGATACTTGTCTCGCACATGGCAAATCAGGTCAAGTGCTTTAACCTGTGGATGAAAAAAGAGAGGTAGTTCCAGGTTGTCATAGTACTTGCGGGTCGTTCCCTAGCTCGTCCCTGCCTGGACAGAAACGAGAAAAGAAGATCAGACGATATAATGCATCCCTTGCCCGCTGCTGTTCATTTTCCACTTTGATGTTTTGTTACCATATAATAGACCCAGCTAAGGAATCCAAGAAAAGGGACGGATCCCCATACTCTCGGCCAAGCTTAGGTGCCAGTGAGCTGTTAAAGAGCCTGCGCGGGCTGCCCCGAACTTGATTTTTATTTCTTTGGCTTACGGATATTCGCCGCCCTGCAAGACGATCTTACCTTAACACCACACAATCCTACAACGTCCCGCACCTGACCAACTAACTCACCGACGACTACTACTGCAACAGCATATGTACTCGGCTGCTGGGCAAGTAAGTGCTCAGCCTACTAATTATTCAACCCCAATCCGACAGGACGGGCATCATCATCGATCCCACGCGCGAGACTCGCCCTCCCAACTTACAACCGCCCGCACACCAGCAGCCCCGAGGGGCTCCAGTCCATCAAATTATTTCTATACAGACTCCGGCGACCGTCCAGAGCGGTTCGCTCTGGCGGAACCCATGCATCGACGGCACACTGGCGGGCAACTATCGAGTAGGACCGGACTACAATGTCGATTACTCTCCACAAGAATCGCATCCGGGCGAGCAGAGCCAGTCTCAACACGCATACGACACGCATCACCACAGAGGAAATCCAATGCAGCACGCGGGACACGGGAGTTTACATGAATCGGCGCAGTCGCACTCTCACCACACCATGTCGCAGCATCACCCCACCCATCACCACCAGATCCTAATGGATCCGGCGCATCTCGGCGGCCATCCGGCCGCTCGCCATATGGCTCATCAGCCTTCACACTACGGCCCAACACAGTCGCCTCACTCCGTGGTTGGTCCGCCGTTATACCCGGCTATGACGCCTACTCAGCCGCACAGTGCTGGGACGAAACGCAGTCGTCCAGACGACCTTGACTTATCCGGCGGAATGTCTGAACTTGAATCAGGCGATCTAGATAACATGCAGCAGTCTATGGGGGGTGCATATGCGCAGGCTGCCGGCGCAGCTCCAACTCACCATCATCACCGCTTACCAGATCAAGGGCCGCCTTCGAAGATGATGAGACGCGAAGGTGACGGAAGCATGGGGGCCGCTGGGGGTGGCGCTCCGAGCGTAGTGGGACAAGCCGGGATGCCACCGCCGGCACCGAGGCCAAGAGGGCCGAAGCTAAAGTTTACGCCAGAAGATGACGCACTGCTTATCGATCTGAAGGAAAATAAAAGCTTGACGTGGAAACAGATTGCCGACTTCTTCCCGGGGCGTTCCTCGGGTACGCTCCAAGTCCGGTATTGCACGAAGCTCAAAGCAAAGACGACTCAATGGACAGACGAAACAGTAAGTTCACCATGACTAACGTGCCCAATTTACGCGGATTTGCCGGCATGTGGATATTAATTACAAATTTACAGGACCAAAAGCTTCGGACGGCGCTTCAAGACTACGAAAACGAGAAGTGGCGCTTCGTTTCCAACAAAGTTGGCCCCGGGTTTACTCCTCAGGCTTGCCGAGAGCGGGCGGCGCAGCTTTCTGGAGAGGCGACGGATGTTGGGGAGGAAAACTTATAGCAATCAGCGTCCCCGCCAGGAGTTTCAGCTCCTGGGTCTGGGGACACCATCTATCCGCAGCAGCTTCAGGGTTGAGGTGTAACCAGAAGTGGACGCCACCATCACCGACACTCTGGTATCAGAGTGACAACAAGACGAACACGACCCAGCACCGTCGTCGAATACCATAATACGTTACTTTACATCGGAAGCCGTGAGTTAGGAATTAGCCATGAAATGTTGTCGACTCGGCAAAAGTAACGAAGAGAGGGGAATTCTACATGCCTCTACGACTAATTAACCTTACGGAATTACCGATCTAAAACGCGCGACGCATCAAGCATGTTTACAAACGCATATTTACTGTTATCACCAATGGAGTTACTGTACAACAAATAGTAATAGGCCAGGGTTTTGCCTTCTCCTGGTCTCCGGGGCGGGTAATTGCTTAATACTAGAGATACCAAACCACGACGAGCATGCCTTTTATTCGTAATATTGACACATTGACGACTAAAACCTAGAAATCATGGGGAAAGGGGAAGGGGTTGGGCGGTGGCTTTGAAGCTCGTTTGATTTTACAAAAATAACTCAAGTCAATACATTTACTACGCATGCGCTTCGAGATGACGAACGCTTCTACTTTACTTTGTCTTTTTTTTTTTTCGATCACCATCGCCATATCACTACGACGATAGTACCCTACCGAAGCAGGGGGCACGAGATTATACCTAACGGAAGGAAGACACTACAGATTACTTTTACGTTGACCGCAACTTGGCGGCAGGCTCGGGCAGATTGGGAAACGGGGATCCGAGAGAAGATCAACGGGTTGAGGAGTTGGCAGAAGATACCCACGGATTAAAAAAACCATACCAAAAGTACAACAGGGCACGAGAGGGAGAGAAAGAGAAAGAGATGTGCCTCACCGTACTTTTCGAGAAGCACACCTAACCATGCTAGGTAAACCGTTTCAGTCAAAAAACTTTTCTAGCCCCATTCAAATACATAGGAGCATAAACAGGAGAAGGCGCGGAACGAATCAGAGCCCAGGCTTACAGAAAGAGAAAGTCGATGACATCTAGGCGTGGGACTGCGAGAAAGGGAAAAAAAGGTTTGGACACCGGTGAAGGAGAGCTAGGGGATCGTGGGCGAAAACCAATGAGACACACCCCGAGGAAAGACAATCCGTACACGATATTTCATGACTAAACTACCTTCTCATCTATTTAGTACCTTAATAATAATTGCCAATTAGCCGCAAGGTCTTCGCGATATTCCCACTGCGAAGGTCACGTTCGCCATGTTTGAAACGTTCTAACAATGACATGCAGTGGTGGCGGCAATGGTGGTGGTAGTGGTGGTGGTTTTGTTGTCGAAACGGCCCGCATATCAGGTACTATCGTTTTTAGCATCGTTATTAGTATTGTTAGTATTAATCTCGACAAGGCCACGAAGTAGCACGCAGTAGATTTCGTACCGACTCGTGTTACATCGTGACGAGCTTACTGCGGAGCTTGCCCGTCGAATCCTGTCCCGATAAGGAACGAGAGAGTTCTAGGCGATGAATTGTTGTCATTGTTGTCTATAATACCAGCCACTTATTTGTGTGCACGGGATTTTTTTTTTGCCCCCCTCTCTCTGGAGACCCCCCCTGGAAAGATCTCGGGCGTGAAACATGAAGCGTGTTGTGGCTCTGTCTCTTTCTTCTCTTTCTCTTTCCAGTCTCTTCCTTCTTCTAACTCCGTAAAAGTAACCCCTTGCAACTAATGGATAATACCTAACATCTACATGCATGATATTCTACGCAATACACGCATTGCAATAGGCTTACAATTCACACGGGCTGTGCTGTGCTCCAGGGCCACGCGGTTTGTCCGTAGGTACCCCGGCGACAAGTTGATACTGTGCATAAAAAAGCGAAGTAAAGCCAGAGCAAAGCGGAGCGGGAAAATGAGGGAAGATGAGGCGGCGCATGCCATGGCTTTGCCTGTTTTTCCCATCGGCCTGCCAGATAACGCAGAAATACTTACCTACACACACACATACACACACATATATACACATATACACATATACATACATACAAGTAGCCTCGAGTTTTCGAAACTCGAAAGGGCACGACCCCTTAGATGGGTGTTATGGCCTGATTCCGGAAACCGGATTCACCGCCTTGCGGTCCGGCATTGTATGTCTGTACCGTATATAGGTATGTATATAGGTATGTATATACTTATATACTTACATAGACACATGCCACATGCCACATCCACATACGTATTACACATATATACGCGTAGTCGTGCGTGCAAAGGTCTCGACTTGCTCTCACACGCATAGCATAAGTACGGTAGACCGGTAGGTATACCATGTACAGTGCCTTCGAGCCGGAGATACAGTAACAGTAGCAGCCAACAGTAGCAGCCAACAACAAGGAAGAAAACGTGCAAAAAAAAAAAGAAGAAAAAAAAAGAAGGCTAGGTACCACGTTCTCTTGATCTGGGAACTTCGATCTACAGTGCTCTTCGAGAAAGCTGCACGCTAATCACGCCGGCTCTTGTTATTTCTGGGGTGGGTGTTAGGGGGGTTGGTTCCGAGGTTCGCCACCGAGACAGCAGATTGGCCCTGAGCAGCAGTTGTGTTAATTGTCTTGTGTGCGTCTGTGTGCCTGTGGTTTATGGTGTGTGTGGTGTATGGTGTGTGCGCTGTCATTGTCACATATAACACGGCTGCGATATAACCCCCAAATCCACTATCCCTAGTCTTCCCTGCGAGCATAGCTGCTGTTCTCTCGCCTTCTAATGGTTCCTTCCAATGGTTCAGCTTCCTGGCTTTCGGCTACCCCTGGCGCGCAACGATTGCGGAGACCGTGGGGAGTCGAGATGTTCGAATTCCTTCGTGCCGTTGGCCGGCCGTGGCGTGCGTGGTCTCATATAGATTCGAAACTTACACGTACTCGCACAGAATGCATTACGGAAGGTTCTCTTACACGCTACCGATAACATGCAACTCGACCTCATGTCCGTCTTTCCCCTCTAAAAGAAAAATGCCTCTTATAGAAGCTGTGTATGGCGGTGCTACTCTGACATCTACGAGCAATACTACCAACGCGGTAATATATCCTTCCGCCGTTAGGAGGTTGTTGTGCCTTAGCCTTAACTTGGGGTAATGCTCATCAGCTAGATTCGGCCGGGACCTCCTGATCTAGAATCCCGGCAGACGGCTAGTCAGGTGCTGACAAGTCTACAGTTGTTGACTCAAGTAACAGCTGTCTCGTCTTGCGGTGAGATTATGTCTCTTTTGCATATGGCGCCGCTCATTTCCCTGTTGGCGGGGACGAAGGCATATTATTCGTCTGCTATGCCCAGTGATATGTCGTACCGTGCTTCATCGCTTGTTCTGATACCCACGTGGTATCCTAGAAGCTATCTACAAGGGTACGCCATCAAGATTCCCGTAGCATTAGCCCTCATTTGGGATAAATATCCATGCCCAGGAATCCATCTCGGGAAAAGAGACGTTATTCCATGTTTTAATGGTTTATAGTTTGAGTCGGGTCGGATCGTATCATGCATGATATGATATAGTAAAAAACGAAATGGTATGACTTTTAGGAAGCTCTGTGAAGCCATAGTTGGTGTAATATGTTGACGGTTCGGTCGGCGTTTATCTCTCCAAGACGCGTAGGCGCAACAGCGTTGGTAGATCCCTGCTACTGCTGCCATTGTCGTTGCAGGATCTCCAAGACCTTTGCAGGCTTTGCAGCAACTTAAGCATGGCGACCACGATGGATGGTTGATTTACCCGTCGCGTACCGTGCCGCCCCGGCTGACAATGCTGACGTGGTTCTGCACAAGCTCTGCACAAGTGATATACGTTACCTAGTAATATATTCCAGCGGTGTGGGATCTCGTTTCAACTGCCGCCGGCCTTATAGTGAGGGGTCCTCGACGAGCGCCCCTGTTGCTGCAGCTTATAAAAGCTATCATTTACACGCTTAGGGGAATTTGGCTGCACGAAAGCCATGCTGCAATGTGAACATGGATGATAGCTAGGTCTAGCCTACCATTTCCATCCAGCCAGCGATTACCAGCCAGTCAGGTCTCGGCAATGCAGGCTGCAGTATGCGACGCATTCCCGCCGTGTCAATCGACTATCACACCTACCTTGGAGGATAATGCTTGGACGTGCTTGGATATGCTTGGATATGCTAGGGGATAGATAGTATTAGGGAACCGTATGGGGCTTATCGCTTCAGGCGTCGTCTCTATTTACAAGTTAGATTAGAGTTGAAAGCTCGGATCTCTTAGGGCCAATATGACAGAATCCCATTTGGTAGCGCACAGCAGATTCCGATCGATCCGGATCTGTCATTCAAATCGCGGCGCACGGAGGTCTGTTACCTAGTAGCCTTAGCATCTAGCTGTCATGGTCCCATCCACGGCTTTCGAGATTAAAAAGGCTGAGCAATGTCTCCATGATCGGCACGAGTCTAAAGACCGAGCCTTTCGGCCGTTTTAGGCTTGCTTTAAGCGTCACGCCATGCATGTATAATAGGTAGCAATGCTGTTTAATAGGTAGCTGAAGTCCTAACTTGAAAGGAGGCCAGGCTACAGGAATGAGATAATTGCTATATGTGTTTGCATAGAGCGTCTGAATATCGCCCGATTCCTTATCTAAAGTTGCTGTAAGTGCTTTGGCGAGTTGAGGCTGAAAATCAGATCTCCTCGTAAGGAAGTCTTTTCTGCTTGATTGGATGGTGATCCGTTCGCGGCTCCTGGCGAGAGCCCGGCTGGCCATGGAAATACTTCAAGATAAACCGTTCAACCTCCTCTTAGATTAAGAGGCCTGTCTAGACATTGTTTAATTGTGTTCATAAGACCAGATAAGACGTTGAACGACAGTATCCGCTCCGATCTGCACAACCAATCGGAGATTTCCATTAACATCGTCATATGCAAGACACTAATATCGTGTTGCAATGCTCAGATCTGATTGTCTGTGGTTATCGCGATGAGGTCCGTGTAGACTTAGCTTAATCAAAATCTCCGACTTCATATCCACAACGCAAATGCAGCATAGAGCCTGCTATAGAGACTAGGAGGCTTCTATAAACTTCAATTACACGAGGCTCGATTCCTGCAAGCGTGGTTGGGCGTATGTTTAACCAGCGCATCGAGATGGATGTCGTAGGCGTAGATGTCCCAATTCCCTAAGATATCTAGAATGTTATAAAAAAAATTTAGGCACCATCGGGGCTACGTAGAGTCAGTGTAAGGACGTAAGAGGATGCAAGTTTCTTTAGCATTAAAGAAACCATTGCAAGCTGACATACGCTCCGAAGGCCCTCGGGACGTGATCGCTGTATAACTTGTACGCGTCTAAAAGCGGTCAAACTAAGAGTTTACGCAACGATGATCTCAGACTTTAGTATAGAAGAGAATAGTACAAGGCTGTAGCATGGTCAGCCCCTTAGACAAGCTTGTACATTAGTGCTCGTCGGGCGAAAAGGGCGACAGGCCCTTCCGACTCTTGAGGCCTAACGAGCGAAAAGGGTGTTGTAAGACGAGGCGTAGTATCTGTTGTCTGCTGCCTAGCCTAGGCGCCTTATTAGTACCTATTCGTACTTGTACTTCTCTATGTAGTGAAGAACTGCGCCAGGGAATGGGGGGATATAATACGTATATTAAGTTTTCGACCCTGTCGTCGACGGCCTATATCGATCTCGTATTAATGAAACCTCCACGCCTCACCAAAAGGCAGGCTGTTTAGGTTCGATAACCCGCGGCCAGGTTAGCTCTTCCGGCTCCACGAATTACTCACGAAACCTCGCTTCCCTGACGGCTTGCAGGCAACGAGAGGGTTCTCGGCGACTCAGAAACTATCAGTCGTAGAAGAATGTGGTCCTCTGCAGCTGCGACCTGACAAATTCTCATTTCCGAGTTTATGCGATACCATGCGGTGAACAGCGGCCGGCCCCCATTGTCAGACACAGCCAAACAGGTTTGTTTGACGAGACAAAAGTCTGGGTGCATGAGTAGAAGACGAATGGGATCAAGCCGAGGCTTCCTTGCCAGGCCACGACTTCTGCCGCGCATCAGTTCCACCGGAGTACTTCCATCGCATAATTATCTCGGGGATAACCTGCCAAATTCGACAAAAGCTGTGGGTCTCTTCGTTTGGGGGCTTATTGTTGTGTGTGAGAAGGCAGCGTCATGCCATGATGCCATGATTACATAGTATATTTTCACACCCCTTATTGGCTTCCTCGGGTTTTCTGGGTGATAACAGTGGTGCCGATCTTTGTTATAGATCCTGGACTGACGTATCAAGAATTGGCCTAGAGTCGTGGTGGTAAGCCTTACAATTGAGATCAGTGCGAAGTTGTATTGAGAAGAAAGCATTCGAATAGAAGTTGCGCCTGTTAGAATATGTAGTTAGTTCCTCTCTAGCGTAGGTTAAGGTCTGGTCTTTAGCTAGTTAAACCTTATAAACTGTTACCTAACCTAGTATTTTTGTTCCTTCCGCATTGTTGTTACACTATTAGTGAATGATAAGTTATACCTGCCCTAGGTACGAACCGATTGTTCAGTCTATGTATCTTAAGAGTTTAAACCCAAAGTAATTTAATACGTGTAGCAAGAAGCTTGTCTCTCAGTACCTAAAGTATAGGAACTTGAGGCCTACTTAACCCTGCTTCAATGATCAAGTTTAAGACTCAGTCTTGTGACTCAAGCCAAAAGCCCCTATTATTTTGCGACATATAATAACGCAAATTAAACCACAACTATTGCACTATCACGAGTTTCTAGGCTCACATTGTAAAAAAGGTATAAGGCTTTACAGAACAATTTAATCCTAATTCATTTGCTTATTTCTTATACTTAAATCAACATTTCCTACATTTACGCTACCAATGTTGGTTAATGTAATGCCTCTAAACGCACTATTTTCAATGTGTATAGTCATGGGCTCCCATAGCTTAGTTAAATGCCCTCCACGGAAAAAACGAGTTTTTTCCATACTTTCTGATTTTATCTCGTGATGTAAACTGCTAGTACCTGAATTCCAAGTAGAGTCACTGTTTAAGTGCTTCATTTGCCATAATTCAAACTTACCTAGTGATAGAAACCCTTAGTTGCTACATAGCAAGTTTTAAGTTTTAGATATCTTCATAATATCATGATATACAGTCTTATACACAAGCTGCTTGGTATCTTTATTAACATTCCATGCTGTTCCCCTGGTAGCCGCCGATCTATCAACTTGAAGAGAGTCGTACAACGAATCTAATGAAGCAAGTAATAGTATGGAACCATAAATTTACCGCTTCCTCCCGGGGATTTATAGAAACGTTGTATGTCCAACAAAGCCGTAGACCTATTAATTGGTATGTATGCCCAACACTCTTCTATATCATACTCATATTTAAGTAGATACGAGGATCTCGATATTTTATGCCCTAGGAATGTACTATAAGTATAAAGGAAGTCTTAAGTGCCTCTTGTCTATAGATCAGGTAGAGAATGGGGAAATACGTCGTGGTACGAATAGCTACGGCACTACATCATCCAAAACAATACTACAAATATGCAAGCGAAACCTTTAACATTGATACCCTAAAAGCCCCGGAGTAAGTCTCTTAAAGGGCACCGTGGGAATACTCTGTAAGAGAGACTTATATTACTACAACCAATAGCATTAAACCAGCATAGAAGCTCCCCAAAACGCGATATATAAGTACCTGTCTTTCTCTTTCAAAAGAGATAGGTATGATATAAAACTTGTTAGGTTAAGCTGTTATGGTTTGAACTGCTAACTATCACATTATACTAGTCGAGTATCTAATTATTTTATAGCACTTCACAGCATATTTCCGACCCTCGAAAACTCTAACTTCAGTACTTCAATATTATGACTTCCTCGAACCGTTTAGCCTCAAAATCAAATTGTACAGTACATTACCCCGGGATAAATCTTGTTATAACACATTATATGTTTCATCCGTGTCGCTATGTATGTATAGTTGAACCGGTGTGTTGGTCCTTTTTACTTATTTTCAACACAAGTACCATTTCACGACCATCCTTACAATGGCCTTATAAGTCAACGAGGCAGCACCTCAAGCCAAGACAATTTATTAATACTAAACACTAAGTATAGAAAAGACACACCTCTACTGAACACAAATCCATTAAGTTCCTAGGTTAGATTAAATGGTCGAGGTAAACGCTCTCAATAAACATTAACGGCATGTGCCTGGGTAAAATAATATGGAAACTCCATACTATAACACAATCAAACTAGAATTAAAGCTCTTCGTTGCTTTTATACCACTAGACGTCGATGTGTCTTTACGGGTGAAGCTCCGAGGTAATAGCTGCTGGCCATCAACCTTATATACAAAGAGGCTCATTTGATAGCCTCAAAAATAGTCTTCTTGACACTAGAAACTTTCAAAACACCACTTGGACAAGTTGGGACTCTTGCTAGAGACGCACTATTGAGCAACGGGCTAACCAATGCCCCTACTGAATCGACTGTAATCGGAATCTATCAGCTTTATGTATAGTCTAATAACCGCAAGGTAGACAGAAAAGTGCCTTAACCCTAAAACTATCACAACTCTTCAATCTTAACTATGTGTTGTTTATATATCTAACCCTGTGACCTTGTTCCTACCCTTGTTCCTACCCTTGATACCTAGCAAGTGATTCACAACTGTTCGTAACTGCTCGCAAGTATAATTTACCCCGATGGCGTAGATCACCTAGCAAGAGGTAGCCCCGTAGTCCTCGAGAATATAAAAAAGCCATGGTTCTTCTCCCTACCTACCATGAAGCTCTAAAGCACCGACGGCTGGCTACATTATCTTCGGAATACCAACAAGCCTTTACCTAAATTATGCCTAAAACGGTTCGATTATTTACCGGGGTTATCCAAGGAATACTACACCGTCGGTTATATCATTACTTTGCAAACTGTTCAACTCGGAGAATATACCATGCTCTTAACAGGCATATCCTCGGCAGCCTAACTCATAAGATTGCGGTGTATATGTTCTCGCTATTGCCTTCCACCTTACGCATCTTCCTAAATTTCACATCTCAAAACCATCTCTTTCCACGGAAAGTCTCGATAGGAGTGCCCTGCGTCGATATTTTACCGATCTGCTACGGACGCCCTCGGTCATAATTCTTTACAACGCCGTCAAAGTGGAACTGGAAATGCCAACCTTTCTTACTACTATAATCACCAATTACAAGACAATACACCGGCATCCTTACTCAGGTCCAGCTGGGACACGACAGAAAAGGATCGCCTCGTACTTTAGAGTGTACAGTTCCATAACAAGATATAAATGAACCTCACAGCATACGTTTTCCCTATGAGGTCCTTCCGTACCAAATATCACAATGCTATGGAGTAAATAGTGACTAATATCTCATAAAGAATATGAAGACTGGAAAAAGCGTATAAGCTGCCTGGAACTGTTTATGGATATGAGGGACCAACCTATGAACAAGGGCAGAACGGGAATCAGTACTTCTAAAGACCCCCTAGAGGAGATTAAACGATCGATTAAGAACATGCATGAAAAGTTCGAGTATAAGGCATAGGAGCGCAGTGGTATGTTCTTGTAAGTTCAGCATGGGTAAAAGTAAAGCATTTAATAATAGGTATAAATAGGCTATAGGTGCTAGGGCTCTGGATGAGATATCTAGAACAAAGGAAATGTTCAGTATGTATAGTCGTAGGTTTCTGTAGTTACCTAGGTCAGAGTTCCTTACGGAACAACAAAGTTTCCTCCATGCTATTTGGTCCTACCTCGTGACGATAGATGTTGAAAGTTTGTCTGTTGTTATGATATACAACCTCATATACACAGGTACACATGTACAATTCAACCTAGCTCCGACTAATTTGAAGCTCTTTAACCAACTCACCTCTCGTCCGCACCGCTCCGTCTTCAACCAACGAAATCAACTTCTGGTTAACAGGTAGCCCGCCCTCGTCTCCAAGATACCGCGCCGTCTCCACAAGCCAGCCGTTGAAGTCCTCTATCTCGGTCTTCTTACCGGCTCGCACGTCCTGTAGCATCGAGCTCGTGTTCGCCGCCACTTTCTCACCAACACTATAGAGCATTGTCCGTAACCGTGCGGAAGAGAATCTCTCTACAAGACCTTCCCGTGTTCTTTCGAGACTCTCTTCCGTAGCTGCCCCTATCGCTACACCACCCTTTCTATCTTTATCTTGCGCAAGTAATATATTCTCACTACTTCGATGTCCTACTAGCGCTCTCAGCGTGCGACTCGCCTCCTCCACCAACATCTCAACCACACCCCCCAACCCATCCCCGCGCTCCTCAAAAACCTCCCCATTCTTACACATTAGCACCGCCGTCAGCGGATTTATAACCGCATTAACCACCAGCTTCTCCAGCTGCGCCACCCACAACTCCCGCGTCGCGACTCTCCGCGCATTTAACCCCGGCGCACCGACGATCTGCTCAGCCAGGTAGTCATCTTTATCTCCATCATTATCACTACCATCCCAGCCGTCTTCGCGTACCATCACAGACCCCACGCGCACGTCCGCAGGCGAGGCATGAACGCTGCGGAAGGGCCCCAGCGACGTCACGCCATGGGTCGTCACACACGCAAGCCAGCGCGGACCTTTACCTTTGCCAAACCGCGCCGCGACGTATGCTTTTCCCAGCGGCGGCCAGAGCTTACACATGCCGTTTTGCGCGAACGCGACGGTCGAGCTGCCGCCGAGATACCGTCTCACGCAGTCGACCTGTGGGATAGCATCCGGGGCTTTAGTGGCTATGATTAGATTGCTGATACCGTAGCCTGAGCCTGGTTCCCTTACCAAGCCGTGCGCTGGGTAAGTGTCGGTCCACCATTCGATGCGGAACGAGGGGTTCCACTCTGTCTTACCGTCGCGCACCAGCTCGATACCCGGATGGGCTTTCCACTGGTCTAAAAGTTCCCTCCGATGGACGACTAAGGTAATCGGCGGCCGGGGATCATTCTTAGCAAGAAAGCTTGCATATAGACGACCGATGTTTCCGATGCCTAGGATGTATATGCGGCGGCGCTCATCGTCTAGGTTCGGTATTTCTCCCACCTTGGGGGATTTACGGGCGTAATTTGCACTATCAGGATTTGCACCATCAAGTAAGTTTGTAAGCCGCCAAGCATAAAGTCTTGGTGGTTCCGATTGGTCTTCTGTAACTCGTTGTAGCCATTTTGTTGGAACTTGTTGCGAGCTTGTAGAAGACGATACCATGCGTAAAGAGTGTTTACACCAACTGGCCTTGAAGCTGTTCATGATCCGTCGGTATCGAACGACTTATGACAGCTTTCGTAGCCTTGTAACCTTTAGAGCTTTCCGGGATATTACGATGTACCGAATTGAGTCTAGATGAGGATCTACTATTCCCTTTTAAGATTCAAATAGGCTTTACGAAGATCCCCACTAGTAAGGGCCAATTAAATATCGATTGGATGCAAGGGCATACCCCAGCCACCGATCCATCGTTTTGATTTGGTAAAGCTTGTGAAACATTCTAGCGTCTCAAACACTTAGGTACCTAACAACCCTCGGATCTTGCCTACTTAGGCAAGTACCTATGTAAGCCTCAGGCTATCACGTGCGATTATCTACAATTCTCCGGCTAGTCGCATATGTATTGAGGTCATAACATTGTAAACCTAAGACAGGGAGTTTCATAGGCTAGAACAAGAATAAAGAGACAATGATATTTATGAAAATCATATCAATTAAAAACTACTAATTAGCGCTAGCAACTAAATCTGCTGCCGAACTATTAAAACTAAGCAATTTGCACGCAAAGCCTAATGGCTAGTCAAGAACACCGTCCATATCCTGTAGTATTAGGCAAACGTTCTTCCGGCGAAACCAGCGTATGAGACTGGAGACCAACCGAGCATCGTTCCAACGATGACATACTTCCGACTATAGTTGAGTGATGATATCAGACAATTCTAAGCCAACACCCTTCTTCGAGACTGTCACGCCATGGTCAACTCCTGAAGATTCCTTCACCTCCTCTCCCATTATTTGGGAGGGGCGCTTGCGGAGACACGCCTTTTCTTCTTGTATGGGAGGAAGGAGCGATATCGAGTGTCCAACAGATACCGCAGACTTAACATTCTCCTCAAATGAATCGCGAGTAACAGATCGGACTGACGGGATAGTACCGTTGACACCGTTGATGCCGTTGACGCCGTTGACACCGTTGACACCGTTGACACCGGGTGTTGTAAATTTGACTAAGGTTGTACGTTTGGTGGTTAGGCCGATTTCTGGGGACTGGGATTGGACAGACTCAACACGTTCAACGTGTTCTACATCCTCGACATGTTCAACGTGCTCGGTATCGTTCGCTTGATCGTCAGCAAGGGACAGATTTTCCCATGAAACGTTCCATGAACTACGCCATGAACCCACCGAGGATGTCGGGCTACCATGAGCTAATGGCTGGATAGTGAGGTTAGTAATGGATAGGGGAGAATAAAAGTGAAGTTATCATACCCAAGGTACAGCCCTAAGGCCAATATTTTTCAGCCTGTCTGGGTGGATAATTGGCCTAAATGAACAGGAATTGAAGCCGAAGCCAACGGCTGCAGTAGGTGGTATATCGCCGTTCGCAATACCATCCAGACTCAGATAGGATCTCAGTTCAGATGAAGGACGACAGCTTTGACAGCATACGAAACGACATTCCTCATTCCAACTAGGAACCCAGGGTTCGGTACTTTCACTGAACTGGAATCCTGGCGGCGGGTCGATTGTGGGTGATGCTGCCTGCGCAACATTACGGACCTAAATTATATATTAGCATGTATATTGTCCTTGTATACCGGTAAAAGAACACATACGTGATCCCTTTGCGAGACGATGGTGTGGATCTGGCTAGGAGTGTAACCCTCTAACTGCTCACTCGTGACCTCCTTGAAGATACTAAACTTCTCTGATCTACTTCGAGGACTCCTAGGCCGAACCTTCTTTAACTGCTTAACGAATTCCAACCCAAGGCTATCGAAACACACCTAAAAAAAAGCTAGTCAGCTATTACGTGTGTTGTAGAAAATATTAAAACGAAGGGAGAACTCACTCGTTGTTGCTTCTCTATGGCGTCTTCGATGACAAATTCTTGATCGTCGGTGCATCTCCAGAGCCATCCCTACTGGCCTGGTTTACCGCACAGAGAACAAGTTAAACGGGGATCGAACGCACGCGTCATAGTTAGGTGAGAACATGAGGCGTTAAAACGTGTTTGTGGAGGTTGTTGCATAGCTTGTGCTAGGTGGTATAGTCGTGGTACAGGCGACAGGGCTCTCTGGGCCTCCTGTGCCCCTGGACCCTGTCGACGTCCTCTCTTCATGGCTTGAGTAATAATGCGTGAAGGTATACCGATAGAAGTTGCTAATGCAGTGTTGTGTCGAGATGAAACAGAAAGGTAGATGCTGGTATACAGCGAAAATAATACCTGGGTTGAATGCGTTTAGTGACGAATGTATTCTAGTAATAGAGCGGTCAAAACGACTAATATTCCCCCCACTACTATCAATACTAACGAAAGTGGTATTGATGGGGGAGAAACACGCTACTATGCTTTGTAGAGAAACAGTAAAAACGAAGGTGGTTTTCAAGAAATTCTGTACTTGATATGCCGCACTTTATAAGTCAAAACTACTTGAAATAGAATAAATGTTAAGACTCGAGACCCACGAACGGATATGTGAATTTGTGGATAGATGGAGGGGCAAGGGCGCAAGGACGCAAGGACGCAAGGTTGCTTGGACTCTCTGGAGAACTAGTGATGAAATAATTACGAATGTTTATTCCGATTGCTAGTTCGACTGGGTGCGTACGGGCCTTCCTGGGTGCCTAACATATACCTACAGGTAGGTACTTCCGTGCATATACATAGGCGACGAAACTAGGTGGGTAAAGTTTAGGCAGGTGCTGCCTTAGATTAGGTAGAATAGCAACTACGAATTATACTACTATAGTACCTACCTATAGGCTAAACTTGCTAGGTTAGACCATTTCCCATAGCATTGGATAGAGGTAGCTACATCTAAGATACATGTACTTATTGGTGTCGAGTAGCTCAGGTACACGCTTGAAGCTATTCCCAACGACATCGTCCTCCCCTGAGTTTCCTTTTGGCTTCCGAGCTCGTGGGTTGTACTGCATGGTTAAACCCTATTTTACCGTATCACTTGTCATATCATACATGTACCGTCATTTTCATTCTCGCACCCCTACGTACCTAGGTATATACACGAGATGCATTAGTGGCGTGATAGACACTGTAGTCATACCTGATAACTCTCCATATACGATTAGCTACCAATTAGAGGATATTCTCCAAGGTGTGCATGTAAAGCGATTTTGGGTCTTAGTGGTTCTTGTGGTTCTTGCGGTTCTCGCTGCGTACTGAAAAAGGAAAATACATGTGCACTCGTACTGAAGCAGTAGCCAGACCGCGGAGGAACGAACCTACCGGCTAATCGAACCAATGAGGAGCGGGGCACGTTCAAGGTCGAGATAGATCGAGCCCGAGTGTTTTGTGGATTTTATGGATCGCAGCTGTCGTGCAGTAACAGTCCCCCCCTTGATCCCCCTTGGTTCGAGGTTACTAAAAAAGCAAGAGACCCACCTAGGCGTGGTCATCTCCTGGTCGCGACTTTACGAGCCAATGAGAGGGGACTATGGCGAATGAAAGCGCAAGGAGAGGAAGGTACCCAGCCAGGTCCCAGCAAGGTTCAGCAGGTGCTGGCGGCCCCAGACTTGCCCGACCTGTTGTCCAACCTTGTCCAACCTCACCCTCACCAACCTCCTCCACATCTTCCACAATCTGCCACCAAATCTGCATCCTATTGTTCATCTTTCAAACTCGACCGATACGGATGAGTTTCCAAAGACCCGCAATTCCCTCCCGGTGACTTCTGCCCTCACGTAGAATGCTAGCTATCATTTCTTCCACCTGCGAGAATATTCTTATGCTTTGATTGATAGATACGCGAAAGCCTGTAAATTCACGTCCGAAATCCGAAATAATCCTACCGAGGCCCCCCCCGTCAGCTCAAGGTAAACAAATCAATTGACACCAACAAAGTCCCAAGTACCCGCCGTCCACACTCGAACACCTTTCTTTCCCGACCGCACTTTCATCGCTAACACGATTCTTGCTTAGACTTTCTGGACTAGACCATCTGTTATCGATTAAACTCAGGCGATCATGTCGCTTAAGATCGAGAGAGAAACGATCCGTCATGCGACCGAGACCGTGCCCGGCGCTCTCGCGCACATTCCTCGTGACGGCCCTCTCCCAGGTACGACCGGCAAGCATCCCATCGCAGAGGCGATCGGTACCGCGATCACTGGAGGTAAACGAAACGCCGGCACGAGGGGCTACTTAATGGTACGTCGTGATTTTTTGCCATTAACTTTTAAGATCCGCCGAGTCGCAACCGAGCTGACCTCGGCTTTCTACTAGGCCTACATCAATCAGCTGGAGAAAAATCCGATGCGGACTAAGATGCTCACGGCTGGAACCCTCGCCGGTCTACAAGAGCTTCTCGCGTCGTGGCTAGCTAGAGACCGCAACAAGCATGGAAACTATTTCACAGCCCGTGTCCCAAAGATGGCGGCATACGGCGCTCTGGTCAGCGCGCCCCTAGGCCATTTCCTGATCTGGTGTCTTCAAAAGGCCTTCAAGGGTCGCACGAGTCTTCGTGCCAAGATTCTCCAGATTCTTATCAGCAACCTTATAGTGCGTTCCCCAGACCGCCACCTAAACTAACTGCATAACTGACGTGCATCAACTAGGTTGCTCCAATCCAAAACACTGTCTACCTCGTCGCTATGGCTCTCATCGCCGGTGCCCGAACCTATCACCAGGTCCGAGCAACGGTACGCGTCAGCTTTATGAAGGTCATGAAGGTATCTTGGATTAGCTCGCCGCTGTGCCTTGCTTTTGCACAGGCCTTCCTACCTGAAGCCGCCTGGGTTCCCTTCTTTAACGTTGTCGCCTTCACCATCGGCACGTATATTAACACCATGACTAAGAAGAAGCGTCTTGCTGCCCTGCGTAAGAAGCACTTCGGCGACGGACGATCAGGCTCCGTAGCGAGTGGACGACCCGAGCAGGACTATCCCCATCCCCCTCCTTCCTCAATCGGTGGACCTAACCCACCATACTAACTTGTGAATTAACTGTCGGGATAGGGGATGGGGATGGGGTGTTGTGTGGGACGGAATGTGGAAATCTGTAGGTATTGAGGATGACCGGGGCCGGCTCACTCGACTTAATATCGGGGACGCTATTTCACGTAACGTCGTATACAAGTAACGAGGGAAAATAGGGAGGGTTGGGGTTATATCTTGGGACGATCCGTGATGTGTTCAGGAGTATCCGCGCTTTTATATAATTTGCTTTCGTCCTGTTATTTGCAGTACCAAAATATTTCCTCGAGTAGTTCATAAACAGAATAAAATATTGAAAAGATAACCTTCTCCAGTCTTCATAGTATGGATGATGTTTGTATAAGCTTCTAGTAATATTGCCACTGATGCTCGTATGACATTGGTTCATCTGAGATAGTTATGGTTGATTCTAGTAGTTATTCAATATTTCTTTTTAAGAGATATCTATTCACATCTATTCCAACATGTATCGTTTCTACCCCAAATACACATCCGTGCCCCACCAGTATGGTCGATACGGCGGCCCTTACGCGGTGAAGTCGATGCAGCTCTCGTAGGTCTGCCTCGCTCCCGTTCCGTACCACCACCATTGGAGAACCTACACACACACACGCTCTATTAGCTACAACGTAACATAACACGATACAACACCCCGAGTCTCAAGGTTAACTTACACAAGAACCGGCATCGGCGCACTTGGAGCCGAGGTCCTCGGGGATGGTAACGTCGAACTTGGTCTGGTTGGCAGGGGTCTGGTGAGCGTAGAACTGGCGCTCGTCGGCATAACCGGAAGGCCAGCTGAGCAGAGGCTCGCCGATGATGGTGTTAGTCTTGGTGTCGACGACGGACACGTTGGCAGCGCCGACGTGCGGGATCGTCAGCTCGACCTCGATGGAGACCTTTTGGCCGGGCTTGTAGGCTTGCACGTTGGCGGCGTTGTCGGCGTATTGCAGGCCGCGGCATAGCCAGAGGTTGCAGAGCTCGCCGTGATATCCCGTGTCCTTGGCTGCGAGCTCGGGTAGCCCCTCGACGTGCGAGGTTAGGTCGCCCTTGATGTTGGCGACAACGGAGGACCCGCATGCAGCGGAGGATGCGTCTCCTGGGCCGCGGGGGGTGGGCGTCGTTATCAGACCGTGACCAGAGACGGTGGCGGCCAGGGCGGCAAGAGGAAGGAGTTGCGCGTACATTTTGACGGTGTTAGTGGTGATTAGAAGTAAAGAGTATGTTCTAGTCGTGAGGAAGAAACTATTGAAGCGCTTATATCCAGTCCGTGTGTCTCACACGACGGTTAAAGCTAGCTGGGCGCAAGTGCTCTTTTGTAACCCCTTAGTCTCCATCTTTGATTCCAAATACCTCCGCTCGGAACCCTGTCTCTGGCAGGAGATTTAATAAAAGATATTCCAACGTGCAGGGTCCTTCCTTTTCGCCCGGCAGACAATATATGTCGAGAGGCGGGCCCTGCTCGTGTGGGGGGCGTTGGGCGCTGGGGATCCGTCGTCCATATAGCCGGTAAAATAAGGACGTCGTCGTACTGGATCGCGGGTAAAAAGAAGGATATGCGAAAACGACGGCTAGACGTCCCCAATTCAATCATGGCCGGCGCGTATGCCGCGCCCCGTCGAGGTATCCGTGCCTGCTGCATGGTACCTAAGGGAACGAGCACTCCCGCGGAACGACCTGTTTCCGGCGGGAGCGATGCACGCTAGAGGGTCAATAACGCAGACATATTACATACATTCCTAGCATTTAAACCAGACGTGCTCGATAAGAAATAAATATCTCTGACGAGCATATTCCTCGCCAGCATGCAAACACCGACAGCAAGCAAACGCCGAGATGCCTCAATATCTCTTTGTTTGCTCGGCGTGGGATGGGATGGGATGGGATGATATCTATGTCTAGGTCCTTGACGTCGGAGTAGAGTTTGATAATAGCCACGACGGGATGCCGGATAGAAATATGATCATCTAGGGGTCCAGATGCGAGAGAAAGGGGTCTTTTCTTATTTTAGGAGACTGGAGTAAGTGTTAATATATTCCTTGATGATGTTTCTCGATGCTAGGGACGGGGGGGGGGGGGGGGGTGCTTCTCCTCTTTACCTGGGGTATCCTCTGCCTCAGTCGAGGGTTTTCCTCTTTCTCTGCAACTGGACATCATATCGCTTCACATGAAAATGGGGCTCGATAATTCATCTCCAATAAGACGGATTGTGGTTAGGGATGAGTTGGAGGAAAAGTTATTCATTCATACTGTTTTAATCGTTGCTACTCATGAGTATAACTCTTCAACACCTTTAGTCGTGGTGAAGTTAGAACACACTTCTAAATATTGAAGGGATGAGAAACGTAGATTGACCGTGTTACTTGTATAATGTCCCTCCCAATGCATATACTCTCTTAACCGAATTCCCACCTGCCTAAGGTGAACCTTCCGTCCATGTCACTTCCAATTCCACGAACTACCTAAGGTACCTAAGGTACCTAACCTACCATAATCAAAGCTCCTGCATTTACAATCACGATTATATAATTGGCCATCTCATTACTAATGTCGCAAAAAACCGCACCCGTCAACCCAATTGGCTTCTGTGCCGCTTTTCGCCGAGCTTAAACTGACGGGGGGGGCCCTTGACATCATCCCACTTCAAAAAAAGGAAAAGAAATCTCTTGCTTAGAAACGCCTACATCTTCTCCGGCAACGCTTTAACCTCCAACCCCGAAAATGCCGCCTCCGCTCGCCGTACGCTGCACCCACGGATCCTCGTCTTCGGCTGCGAGACTATTCGTGCGCTTGCTATGCGCATCGTCGTCGCCTATAGGTAGCAGCAGCAGCAGCACTTCTATTCTCGATGTGTTGCTGCCGCCGCGGACCCGGGCTTTCCACCTCGCACGGGACCAAATCCGTGGTCGGGCGCGGAGTCCTCGGGTCCGGAACGAAAGGAGCGTTATATCGCATGTCCCGTATAATACAGCTCGACGATATTTTAGCGCAACGGCGCCCTGGCGCAAGACCCAAGTCGTGTATAATCCGCAGAAGGACGAGGACGGTAACGATATGGTCTTGGAGATTACACCGCGCGCCGCCAGCGTAAGTCTTGCACATACGCCTTCTCCCGCGCGCCTTCTCATCTCCTCTGCCGCAAGTCTAGCTAATAAACCCTCCCCTTTCCCTCACTCCAGAAACTTTCGCAAATCATGGTCAAAGACAAAAACCCCAACCTAGCGCTGCGCATCTCCGTCGAATCCGGCGGGTGCCACGGGTTCCAATACCTAATGTCCCTAACCTCTCTCCCGCCCTCCCTGCCCTCCACCCCGGACTCGACGACATCCGCGCACCCGCCTCCCGAAACTTCATCTACCCCTCCCGCCCCCGCCACCCAAGAAGGGCAGAACGCCACCGCCGAAATCACCCCCTCAACCACCACCAGCGCCGCGCCTTCCGCGCCCAGCATCGGCGAGGACGATACCATCTTCGCCTTTGTGAAAGACGACCCTCCTTCTTCGGATTCCGATTCGCCGCCGCCGCCCTCCTCATCAACCCCGTCCGAGCCGTCTCCGTCTGTCGGCGCCGAAGCAAAGGACTTAACGAGCGCCGCAATGCCCAAGGTCATCCTAGACTCGCCGAGCTTGGAGCTGCTGAAGGGGAGCAAGGTGGACTACACGATGGAGCTGATTGGGAGCCAGTTTAAGATCGTGGATAACCCACTTGCTACAAGCAGTTGCGGCTGCGGCACTAGCTTCGACATCAAGATATAACATTTCCGCATTGGGTACTCGGATGTTTCCCTGTTTGGCCGAGGGTTCTTGTGTATATTTATCTACCATTAATAGTTTATATTAGAATATTTGCATGAAAGAGGAAAGATGGGGGGGATGAGATCCGCGGAAATTGGCGGTGGTGTCATACTTTTCATTGGGAGACAGTTGTATATTCTCTTATCACGGCATACAACGAGGGTAGTCCCGCAGATACGAACATAGAATACATTAATCATATAAATCACAATCCCAACTTCTTCTCAGCAGTCCAAGGGTTTTTTATTACTGTAAGTCGTACAAATGAGCCCATATAAGCAAGAACCTACGCTAGGTTCAACAAGCACTTCTCTAATACAATGCACCCTATGTACCTACCATCATAAGCCTTATCATGACGACTTAGATGTCGGCTACTTATTATTATGAACCAAGGGTTAAAAGGTGTTTGAAGACTAGCAGCAATATCCTGGCAAGGTTTCAGGAGAAGTATACTACTATTCATCCTACTATTCATGACTAGACAGTAAGGGACAGACGAAAGTATGGGGTTGCCATGATCATAAAGTCTCAATTCATTGATAGCATCCGAAGCTTTTATGAACGCCGTGAACCATGCACAGAAGCAAACCCCCTAATACCAGACCCATTTAACCCTTAACCCCAAACTTAGTTCATCTGTCGGATGAGACCGTTGATCTTGTCTTCTCGGTTACCAAGGTCACCACCCTCGATGAAGTGCTTGAACTTGCGCGTTCGGAAACCACCGTTGGGGTTGCTGAGCTTGAAGGGCCATAAGAAGTTGGAGGCTTGCTTGAAGTTGGGGCCGACAGTGTAGATCTCGTGGACGAGATCCTCAATGCAGACAATGCCGTATTGGCCGAGGTTCTCCTCGATGATAGAGTTGTCGGTGAGGGGAATGCGCTGTTTGTTGATCTTGCCATATCCGCGCTTGTAGATGAGCTCCTTGACGCTCTTTAGGTTGGGGTAACCGTAAGCAACCCACGGCTCGACGATCTTGATCATCTCGGCGGTAGCCTTGGTGATACGGACGAAGATACCGTTGTTGATCTGGAGGAGACGGAGAAGCTGGAGAATCTTGCGGGGCTTGGGTGCAATCTTGTTGATACTACTCGTTCATTAGAAAATGTTTGATTGTATTGGGAATGTTAGAATGAACATACCCCTTGATTCGGATGACGAAGATCAACTTCCCCTCGGCAGGGACGTGGAAGCTGCCCTCCTGCTTGGCGAGGCGTTGGAGGCGGACCTTCTCACGCTCGGCATCGCGATACTCCTTAACGTACTTCTCAGCACGCTTGAAGATGACGGAGCGCTTCTCCTTGTTGAGCTATACATCAATGTCAGCTTGTAATCCATGTACATAGAAGCATATGACAAAATATGTATATATTTGTCGATCAGACCCGAAAGATGGTATTTTGCAACAGCATCGACTTTGTCTAGTTGCAAGTGGTTTTATGCATCACGTCGTTATTTTCTTTTTTTCTTTTAATAGAAATGACTAACCTTCTTGCGCTGCTCAAGCTCGGCGGACTTCTCGGCGCGGGCCTTCTCCTGGCTCTTGCGCTTCTTGAGGAGAGTCTCGGGGACGAGGATCTGGTCCTTGGTAGGGACGGAACTGTTGTCAAATCAGATTAGTACGTAGTCCACAATCATACATGAATGCATGAATAGAGCGCCGGTTGGAGAATTGCCGACTGCACGCGACATTCTCAGAGGTAGCTAACTCGGTGGGAAATTTTTTGATCGGTGAGATGCTAGAGCCCGTAACCTCTTTCGAGAAGTGCGACTGTATTCATAGCATTCCCTCTCATCCGACAACGCCTTGAACATAAGTTCAAGATAAATGCTCGCTCTATACCAGCTAGATTGACAATAATTTCTTAATTGTCTACTGATAGTGAAAGCGGCAGATGAATTTAAGAGAGAAGGGCCAGGCCTTCATCTCCAACACCCCAGAGCAACATCTCTCTGTATCCAAGCTATACATCAAGCCTGAAAAACAGAGGGAGAAGCCTGGGAAACATCGAGCTGGCTTGCGATGCGTCTTCGCACCATTTTCAGGTGTTCAGAAGAGCAAGGCAACCCAGCCGAGAAGACCACGACAATCTGCAAAATCCATAGGACCGGATATCGACTCGCTCGTTCAAGAACAAGGAATTAGGAAGGTATATCATACGTAGTAGCAGCCATTGTTGTCGAATTGGGCGATGGCCGTTTGGTCGTGGGTTGTCGACTCGGGTTTGGGATGTGGAAAGGTTAGAAATTTTCAAAAAAAGGCACGAGAAAATTTGGTAAAGTTTTAGTGCGGGACTCTCTAGTTGGTGTGACCCAAAAGGGTTTAGGCGGGGGTTGGTCAAAGCTGGTGCGGTGTTACTTGGTACACCGCCCCAAGCCCCAAGCGAGAAGTGGAAAGGTGTTAGGGTTAATCCACTTTTAATTATTTCTGCCGTCTCCCACCGCCGCCTTTCTGCGCTTCTCTCCCACCCCACAAATCAACACACTGAATTATTGTGAACGATCGATTTCTCTCGAGGGAAAAAAAAACCTGCGGTCAAGCTTCATTTCAACAACCGTCAACCCCGAAGTCCAACTCCCCGCCAACACCAAAAGATCATTTACAATGCCTCCCAAGAAGACCACCCGTCCTGTTCAGGAGAACATCTCCCTCGGACCTCAGGTCCGTGAAGGTGAGTCAAGATCCGCTTGAAAGTGTAAGACATCGTCAGGCTTGCTAACGTGCCCCGCGATCACAGGTGAGCTCGTCTTTGGCGTTGCTCGTATCTTCGCCTCTTTCAACGACACTTTCGTCCATGTCACCGATCTCAGGTTCGTCTAAGCAAATTTTCCGAATCAATCCCTACTGTCTCGAGGTTATGATATATAAGCGAAGGAGGAGGACCGAATTCTACGCCCTACTCTCGCTATACTTAGATATATATAACTTCTATATATATCTCCGCTTGAAAAAGTTCGTGTGTGTGGTTCATAGGCTAACGTTCTGGGTGATTCCAGTGGCCGCGAAACCATCACCCGAGTTACCGGTGGTATGAAGGTCAAGGCCGACCGTGACGAGTCCTCCCCCTACGCTGCCATGTTGGCAGCTCAGGACGTCGCCGCCCGCTGCAAGGAGCTCGGCATCAACGCCCTCCACATCAAGATCCGTGCTACCGGTGGTAACGGTACCAAGACCCCCGGTCCCGGTGCCCAGTCTGCTCTCCGTGCTCTTGCCCGTTCCGGCATGAAGATCGGCCGTATCGAGGACGTGACCCCCACTCCCTCCGACAGCACCCGCAGAAAGGGTGGTCGCCGTGGTCGTCGTCTGTGATCGCGCCATATTCACCTATATATCAACCGGCTACGGCTGGTGGTTTTGGTGGGCGATCCAGCAATGATCGGCGGAATCAAGGGTTGGCACGAGGACTTCTTCATCTCTGTGGCGTTGACAATTACGAGGAGAACGGCGTGCATCTAGAGAGGAATAAGACATGCCTGGTCTCCATGATACTTCGAGTAGCTATGCTTATTGTCACATGATGCCTTTTGGCACGGCTACAGAAATGAGAAAACATTGATCCAACTAAAATCCTATTCTTATACCATCCTCCTACGTGATTTATTAAAACCTGCATAGCATTGTTATGAAAAACTTGTAGGAATTGTAGTTTTGATTAAGATAAATCCATAACGCTAATTGAAGCAACCATTCCTAAGCTCTAGTGAACATATATGCACCTGTGCTATGCTAAAGTATATAGACCGTACCGCAACACCTTGCTAAGCCGATCATGAAGACTCGCCCTCGAAGTCCACTATCTAAAACAAAGCTGTTCTTAAATCAATAATTATGTCAACGCCGATCAATCAGTGTCCTGGCTTAAGGGCCCAGATACCCCTCATAGTAGACCCCCTTTTCTCCATTTGAGCAACCCGGTCCAGGGCGGTCTTGAAGTCGCCAGACTGCTTCTTCGTAATACAGAATTGGTTAAAATGGTCAACCAGTAGTTTCGTGGGGACCTTGCCTCCGTGGGCTTTGATGAATTCCGGAATCATCTTCGCGAAATCTTTAGCCCCTAGGTTTGTTCCTCTGGCTGGTGTAGGCGTTGCCGATCCTGAGCGAGAACTACCTGCGGATGAGCTCAGTCCTTGCCTATCAGCTAACCCGGCCAAGATACTAGCTGAACCGGGGCCGCCGCGACCCCTACGGATATTAGATGGTCTACCGGCCTCGCCCACCTCACCGGTCCAGGTAACAGTGCCAATAGGCACCGAGTGCGTCTGCTCACCTGCTCGTCGAAGGGATGCAGCTGCCTGTGCCGCCACGCGATCTGCTTCTTGCTGAAGCAATCTTGGGTCGGCTCTTAGTTGCTTCTTACCATTGACTATTTTATCATGTTCGAGTGCCGAATGAACACCAGAGCGGGCAAAAAGACCTTCCATGATCCGGTCTTCCTCTGTCGGCGCCGGCTTTGTCTCGGGGTCAGGCTCATAGTCCTCGAGAGCAGCTACACCAGCTATAGTATGGAGATCACGATCACCGTCTTCACTAACTGATTTACTTTGTATCTCCATAGACTCTGCTGCCTCGCCAGCCTTCTGGCTCGGGCCATCTTTAGTTGAAGAAGTATTATTAAACTGAACTTCCGAGCCTTCGAATAACTTCCCTGTTTCTGTCACCTTATCTCCAGAAGATCCTAGCGTAAAGAGGTCATGGAGATCCTGGAGCTGGAAAGTAGTACGCTGTTTCGGGTCTTTTAATACCTTGTTGGTTAAGAATTGTTTAAATATCTGACGATGGTACATCTTCTCTTCAATCGTACCAGCAGTCATGAGCCGGTAAATTGTGACTTCTTTCTTCTGACCAAGACGCCATGCTCGTTCCCGAGCCTGAACATCTGTCGAAGGATTCCAATCAGGATCAAAGATAATAACCCGGTTTGCGCCAGTTAAATTCACTCCTAAGCCGCCAACCTTTGTGGTTAGTAAAAAGAGGTCGATTTCTGGGGTATTATTGAATTGATCAACGAGGCTTTGTCTATCTTTGATAGCAGTGCCGCCATCCATTCGCAGGTAATTGATATACCCTAGGCGCCTTACAAATGCCTCAAGAATATCAAGCATTTGAATACCTTGGCTGAATAGAAGAGTCTTATGCCCGAATCGTTTCCACATTTGGAGAAGCGCTTCTACAATCTGCATCTTGCCCGATTTCTTAGAGACTCCCCATTCGTACCCTTCTTTCGTTTTTAATCCAGGATCAACTAGGTCAGGGTGGTTGCAAATCTTTCGGAGGACGTCAATTCCATAAAGTGAGTTCCTTGATCCGACAAGAATGGCGCCCATTTCTTTTGACTGGAGGAAGAACTCGTAGGCATCGCGCTGAGGTCTTGTAAGGTTACAAAAGAGAACCTGTTCCTTCTTCTTCGGGAGATCGGCTGCAACATCGACTTTCAACCGTTGAAGTAGAAACGGGCTTATTGTGTCCTTCAATATTTCGGCACATTTTTGAGCCGTCATGATTTGGAGATTTGTAGCATTGGCATACCCTCCTAATCGTATAGGTATTTCGAATTGGTTACGGAAATCCACAAGTGTTCCTAGTCGCATTGGGAAGATGAAGTCAAACAATGACCACAATTCCATGAGATTGTTTTGCATCGGAGTACCGGAAAGAATGACTCGATTCGGCGTCCGCAACTCCTTGCAATATACCGTGACCGCGCTATTTGGATTCCGGATCTTGTGACCTTCGTCTAAGACTGCGTAGCCCCATTCGATGGGGGTTAGGATCCGTCCATACGTCTGCAAGCCAGCGTAAGTAGTGACTAGAACATGGCCGTGTTTGACCACTCGATCCACAATCTTCTTGGCAGCTTGGTTAACCCTCTTATTTTCTCTTTCATCCCACATCTCTTCTTCATCTTCAATCTTACCCTCAGCTCTCATATTGAGCATACCACTACCAGACGAGTGGAGAATTGACACGCGAAGAGGAGGCCACCAGCGATGGAATTCGTTTACCCACTGTCTCAAGACAGTAGCTGGTGCCACAACGATGACTGGTTTGTCAAGCTGGTTGCTATGATGCAGAGTGGCGACAAACGAGATGAGTTGAATGGTCTTTCCGAGGCCCATCTCGTCACCAACAATGCCCCCTACTTTTTGATAATAAAGCTCGGCTAGCCACTTCACCCCGGTCTTCTGATAGTCAAATAGAGTAGGGTATATATCGCCGGGTAACTTCAAGTCGTTTTCGAAGTGATGGTCGGTATGATCTGGAGAAGGTTTGAACCACTCTTCTTCATCTCCGCTATCAACTTCATCATGGCCTTCCTCCCTTCTTTCTTGTCGCCTTTGGCGTCTGGCTCTGCCACGCCTGTCCACCCAGTCTGCAAGTCGAGTCTGATAACTGGCCTCGTTTCCATCGTCGATCTGACTAAGGTCTACCTTACCATCTTCCTTTGCTACCTTCTTGGACTTTTTATGAGGTCGTTCGAGCTCAGAGTCTTCCGATTCTTGGCCAACGATAGAATCCGCATCGAGCGCGTCGGAAGAAGCGTGCGGTGCGAATTCATCTGATGACACAACATCACTCTGCACTCTTCGCTTCTTTCGGGGACGCAGCGAGAACTCACTCTCTGCCGCTACCGTGGCCAGACTGGGATTCTCGTCAAATCCAGGCGCGCGTAGATTTTGGTGAGATTGTGGCTCATAGCTGTCTTGCTCCTCCAACTGCTCTGCCGCAGCCTCGTCCTCCGCGTCGATCAAAGCATCCGCTAACTCCCCCTCAACTCCCCGAGGCCGAGGCCCCCCGAAATTCGCAAAGGGCGTGATTTTCCCGGTACGGATTAAAAATTCACGATGGGTCTCGTTGGGCAACTTCTTGTTCCCACCCTGGATGTGTTCGGCATGTTCACTATCTTGATGTCGCCCCTCGATGCGAGCGCGGAGATCTACTATGTCTTTATTTGCTAGTTCAATTTCTGCGTCTATTCGTGAGATCTTCTCTCGTATAGTCTGCTTCAGTTGAGGTCTTCCAATCGCTTTACGGAACTGCTCCTCTTGCGTCTTCTTCTGGGCGTTGAGCTTTTGTATAGTGGCCTGCACCTTCTCTATACGTTTTTCGTCTCGCTTATCTTCGACATCGATCAAGGCAAGGTTCGCTTTATAGGTAATGTCTCGCTCGAGGTCATCCTGGTCGCGCACGCCTGCTGTAAGATTCCTTAGGGCGGAGTCCTCGTCTGTAATATCGATAGTATCATTTTCTAAGCTAGGGTCGGCAGCGGAGGTTTCCTGTGCGATCGCAGTTATCTGTTTAGCAATTGACCCGTCGGACTGCCGCGCATTTTCCGACTCTGCCTTCGATCTATCCTCATTAATAGGATTAGGTGTCATGGCGAGATCTGGTAAAATGAAACGGCCATAGAGCTGAAAAAGTAAATCCGGAGTGAAAGCTTCGATCTGTGCCGGCGTAAGAGAACAAAGAAGGGGGATTAAGGAACTTGGATGATTATTGGCGCAAAAGAAGGCGCATGGGGAAGAGTAAAAACAGTTAGGTGAGATGAAATAGGCACCAGCGTAGATAAAAATTGAGATGATGGATTGAGGCTCTTTGTAAACCACCCGATGCCACTACTGGTTGGGATATGCAAGGAAGCTCTGGAATTACGAATGACGCATGTCCGATGAGTCAATGAAATTAGCGTCAGAAGCTAACGCATCTTATCGATAAAAATTGACCAAATCTACCTAGCATGTAACTTCCAAGTGCCGCCCAGATCTTACGTTGCTTGAAGGTCACTGCACATGTAGGTTAGGTACCTAGGTATCTTATGCAACCAACCTCCGGAGATGTTAGGTACCTAGTTGCCAATTAGAAGAGCCGTGCTGAAGTTCCTATTGAGGAATACAAAAAGTCTGCCTTTACACTAGGAAACATATCTCGAAAAGTTACCAAGTATTTACAGAATCGTCCTCAACTAATCCAATAGAAGTATGAGTATAATTTAGAAGACGAAAAGCTAATATATTAGGTGCCCTTTATAGTGAAGAATGGTGTAAAATGCACTGCTATGAATCCGTAGTAAAGTGCCTATTAAATATATCAAAGATATAGTTTAAGCGCTATAAAAGACCAAGACTCCCATTATCTCTCCAGAGCAAAATATATTTTGGGCCAAGTTAGATTCAGCATCAACAAGCCGAGAAGCTGGTCGACTACAATTCACAATAAAGCAATAAAGCAATTTATATCAAACCTCTTCATCTCGCTTAATCAGTATCGTTAGGTGTATTATTAGAACCTGGCTCGTTCTCGGGATAGTTTGTTTGATAAATTCTAAATTCAAGGGGAGGTTACATGGTGGAAATAGTCGTTACACTAAAAGTTAAGATTTCCCCAGATGGATCACACGAAAACCCACCTTAAATAAGCATGAACCAATGGGATTATATGATATTCTTAGGGCTGCTAGGGAATTTGCGCAGGGCGAAGCTTAGTGTATAAGTACCTAGAGGTACCTGGTATCCAAGAATAGATTACCTCTTAACGTCGCCCCTGGAGGATTTTTAGTTCTTACCCGACCATTAACGAAGTCTCCTGTTTGACTTTGTCAATTTGAATATATCGATCCCAGCCGTGGATAACAAAATAGTATACACAACGGAGTGAACTAACCTAGGTAGCTACATGTATTATCAATTTCAAAGCTGTCGGACTAATACATGCTACGTCACCTTCACCGGTTTATCACCATCTCCTCATGCTAATAATGATACCCGATATGATCAGGACGATTACATATCACATGCAGTGAAAGACGTGATGCTGACCGAAGTTCATGCTCGGAGATATATGCATACCTACCTACCTACCTACCTACCTACCTAGGTCTACATATCCCACCATTACGGCATTAGTATAGTTAGAAAGCATCCGTACTTCCGGGAATACAGTAGGTATACAACAGGCAACAGCATTGAATTACTACAGAGCAAGGTTAGAAAGGCCCGACTCGAGTGCTTCTGATTGATATAACAGAACCCCTCGACGGCCATGTATCCATCCTCTGGTTCAACCAAGAAACAAATAGCACCCTCGACTATATTTTCCTATTATTTTCCTATCTCGGGAGAAGCTCAGATGCAGATGTGACGGGGTTAATCGATCTCCAAACGAACTACCTGCCCTTCTCGTTAGCTGCGCGCGAGGCACTTCGTTCTATTGGTCAACCTCATAAACTCCCGCGTCAAAGTGGATATCATGGCAGGCATCATGGCAAGTAGCCGTCGAGCTGTTCGCAGGAAATAGGTTACCTGCATACCGACGCCAGCCATGACAAACACTCCCCTATGCTGACAAAATGTTTCAACCGATCGTCCGGCGTTACCCATGTCTGCTCAATCACACTATGCAGATCCCATGGAACGGAGCAGCCGCCGTACCGCCCCTCTAGGAGCTACTTAAGGTAGCTTGCTGCGCTCCCTCGGTGCATAGCCCTACCTTGGAGGATCCACGCAGAGAGAGCTTATTCGAACTGCGAGCTAGACCTCAGGTACTTAGAGAGACGAGTCCCAGGCAACTCAGACTAGAGGAAGCCCTACCATAGTCAATCAGCACCTATAGGCCCTTCATCTCTTGCGGGGACCCAACAGCTTACCTTACAGCCTTCGATAATAAGGAGTGGTGATAACAGTTGCCCAAGATGCTGTTTTGCAAAGTATCTACCTGGATGGCGAGGTTCATGCCGCTCCTCGTCCCAGCGGCATGTGCCTCGGCAGCAGTAGCCAACGACCACCGCGTCGTAGTCTACTACCAGACGACCCAAGCCAACAATAGTGCTACAGCGCATATCTCGCTGCTACCGCTCATCGACAGTGCCCCTGAGGTTTCTGTCACCCATGTCCTGATCGCCGCCATCCACATCCAAGATGACGCCACCATTCATCTTAACAACGAACCCCCTGACAACGCCATGTTCGACGCAGTCTGGACCGACGCGGCACAGCTACAGGCTAAGGGTGTTACTGTGATGGGTATGCTGGGCGGTGCCGCCGCAGGTTCCTACCAGCGTCTTGACGGCGACGACGCCTCGTTTGAGAAGTTCTACGCCCCACTACACGACATGATCGGCACCTACAACCTGCAGGGTCTGGACCTAGATGTCGAGGAGAACTTTTCGTTAGACGGCGTCATCCGGCTGATCGACAGACTCAAGAAGGACTTCGGCAATGACTTCATCATTTCCCTGGCTCCCGTAGCCTCTGCATTGACCGAAGGCGGCGGCAACCTCAGCGGCTTCAACTACTTCGACCTAGAGCAACAACGCGGCAGCTCCATCGCCTTCTACAACGCGCAGTTCTACTACGGGTGGGGCGACGCCAGCAGCGCCGGCGACTACGAAGCCATCCTCGACGACGGGTTCCCCGCCGAAAAAGTAGTCCTGGGCTTAGTCACCGACCCGTCCAACGGGTACGGCTTCGTCAGCTTGGACGACGAGGCCCCGGTTCTCCAGGAGCTCACGAGCGAGAACCCGACGTTCGGCGGCGTGGCCGGCTGGGAGTACTTCAACTCGCTGCCCGGCGGCTCGGGTTCCCCCTGGGAGTGGGCCGCTTGGATGGCGGACCATGTTAGATCTGCTGCTGCGACTACCGGCGAGAAGCGCGAGATTGCGACGACGGAGAGGGTCTGGAGGGGTATCCGTAAAGCTGGGCGGCGGGCGCGCCGTGATGCTAAGAAGGTGTATCGGGATTACATTGCTTAAGGGCTTGCGCGCGCGCGCGGTGGATAGCGTTGGCGCGTGTGATCCATTGGATGAGTGCTATTAGCGAGTATAAGTCTGCTTGGGAAGTGGTATCTTTCAGGTTGGATATCTGCACACATATGATATTTTTGTTTTTGATCTCTTACACTCATATTCACCCCGCGTTTAGAAGGTCTCGTGAATGATTGCCTAAAGCGCATAAGCGTCCCTGTTGTGAAAGCGTCGGGGTTGTATATTATGGTTGGTATCTTTAGGGGACATACTGTGAGGGGGAGACACAAGGGGATGCGTACCTAAGGTAGTAAGACATGACACTATGTAACCTAGGTTAATGTCTTATTACTTCTTATTCGATTAGATAACAAGCCGAGTTGTCGCGTGTCAAGGTAATTACCTAGTATTACTGAAGATTAAAATATAATCTAACTTGGATAAGTGTTTGTGATAAGAGAATAGTTACAGAATGTCATCGAGTAGAATACATTAACCTAGGTTAGATGCCTAACTTAGGTACCTGATCTACAAAACCAATATACTAGGAATTCCTCAGCAGGCTGTATCCCTTCACTCAAAAGCTATATAGTATATAGTGGGTAGTTAGTATTTTCATTACTTAAGTCGACGTCACTTAATAGGGTTTTTGTATACCGAGGTATATTTGACTCATATAGTAAATTATGTGTGGAATAGCACACTCATATTCCGAGTTTCGCTACCTATAATTTTTGCAAATCGCTTGCTTTGCTGTAGGGCTCACGCCCCGTCTAGAGCACCTGAGTGTATCTGCCTCTGATTTCTAGGCTCTACCAAATTCCTCGTCGTGTGATAACCGTTCCAATCTCCTGCCTAGTTGGGCACTCATGCAGGATGAGTCCCTGCGTCTTTTAAGGCGGATCTAAATTTCCGCAATGTGCGCACAATCGTACGTCTCAGGTGTCTGACCCCCCCCCCATTTATGCTGCTCCAAGCTGCCCAATGTATTAAAAAAAATGACCTTCAAGTCCAACGCCGGGCAATGCAATGGTTACCCAACCTATCCGAATAATGCCCCTTCGATGCGTTCAAGAATAGAAGCTGTCCCACTCCTCCCAAATGCGTATCAAAAATTCGCTCGCCTGATGCTGTAAGTGAGGTGTTAAGAAACAAACATGAATCTGTATCAAATCGTAACCTGAGAAAGGAAACGAAATCGACAAGGGTATTTTGGTAATGGTACATAGTATAGAAATAAATTCAATATCAACGTAGCAACAGCTACGCGATGAAAACCAGACTGGTCATATGCATAGTGTATTCTGTTTCGACATAATAATCAAGGAACGCGGCGGGATGCCATGTCGGATGCGCAATATTTGAGCTGACCGTTGATACATTCACTATTCAGGAACGTTCCATCTTTCGTGGACCTAGAAACCCAAACCTGCGAAAGATCTATCCCGTGCCCGTCAAATTGATGTTGCGGGGCTTCACGGTCGTCATGGATTTGATTGATTGGAAGGCCCTGCGAGATAATGCACTCTATGTGCTGTGCATGCGACAATCCAAGAGATACACAATTCGTCGATTTGAGAGGGTGAAATAGACCACTGCCCATCCTAACCCGGTCGATTAATCAAGTCGCTTAGGTCGCGTGTCGAAGTATTCCTCGGCAGTGCCCTTGACTAAGGAGAAGAAAGAGGCAGGTAATACACCCCACTAGCCGTTAACTATGTATCATAGCGTTGTTGACCTTGCACATTCTAGAAAGCCATTGCGGATCCCGTTAGGCTGGCGATGTCGGCAAGATAAAGTAATAAAATGGCTGGGATTCGTGAAGTAGAAGCTAATGCGTTTGTCGGTATTCGCCGGTGACGTAGGATGTGGGACAGAGTCCTTTGTTTTCACCTCCATCCAGTCGTCTTGACCACTTGTTAGCCAAAATTGGTAACCCACAATATCGAACCCTCGAAATTCGATTTACAATCATCTCCACGAGCGTGCTCAAGCGTAGTCATAAATTTTACTAGCCCGATGATCGTAATGTACCTAGTGGCGGTATGCTGATGACGGAAAGTGTCGGACAGAAAATGCCTATTCCTCCAAATTTAGATGACGTCCTGTGAAATTGCAACCCATCTCGCGGGAACACCATCGGGTCTAATCTCGTAGGGTCTTGTTGTAGGCTTTCTTGGCGGCAGAAGCCACCGTGCGTGCCCTTCGCGTTGGTCGTCCAATTTACCGCGCTTGCGCATTAGGTGTTCTAAGACCGCAATTCGAATGAAATCCGAGTTCTCCCGAATTTCCCGCTGGCGAGGGCCTGGTGGAAAGACATACGCGGTCGGTGATTTGTTGGAATTGCCCGTTTGGCCGCCTGAACGACTAGTTGCCGGGGCACTCCTTGATCGTTGCACTTTATAGGTTTGCATCTGAATAGACGCTGTATAACTGCGAAACGTTGACCGTACGCGCGATTCTGGGCGTACGCTAGTCGGATTTAGATAACGACGCATAGCTTCGCTAGGTTCTTCTCCTAAGATGGGAGGCATTCTCTCGTCGGTGAATGGGACTCGTGGGTCGATTGTGAGTATAGATCTAGTAAGAAAATCATCCGGGGGTATCGACGAAGAAGTAAAACTAGATAATGATCGGGCGGCAGAGCGCAATGCACGAAGCGACGCCGTCAAATTCGACTTGAAGACGGATTTAAGTGGCGCGAGCCCAGTAGCCTGTTTCTGCTCAGTTGGGCTTGGTTTTGGAGTGAAAACTCTAAAATCAAGCTCGTCAACGCCTAGATTATTCTTGGTAGAAAGTGGATGTTCTGAATGTTGACCGGGAGGTGAAGACACAGGCTCCAGCGAACGTCTCGGCGGCCGTATCCTTCTCCCGCGTGAGGCAACGGGAGAGTCGATGGAAGTAACCAGACTAGTTCCAAACGAATCGCCTAGGGAGGGTATGCTGTCAAACGATGCCGCGCGGGTTGAGAATGGTGATGCGAATGCGCTATCGCTATTTGACGATACCTCATCCTCGTCGAGCTCGTCCGGCGGGCTGAGCAAAACATCCATCGGGCTGCGACCATAGGATGTGAAGCTGATATCACTCAAATCTTGAGCGAATTCTTCACTCAGTTCCCGGCTTAACTCCTTCTCTGATACTTGAGACCGAGGTACAATCGAGTTTACTGTCATCCGCGAGTCTCTAGACGAGTCCCTAGATTGCCTTTGTCGTGATTCCCCACGTCTTTTAGGTGGGGGAATAGTAGTAATGGCGAGCAATGCCGCCACCGACGGCGGGATAGCATCAGGTGAGTGTACATCTCGAGAGTTTCGATTTGGAGAAGAGTTAGCTCGATGCGCGTGCGCATGTGGTCGCGGCCTGTGCGAGTGCGCGGTGTCATGCTTCGATTTAATGGGGATCTGTACGGCGCTCGAAGGAGTATTTGGTCGCGCGACAACATTTGTCGTTGTCGCACTTGGCGGGCTGCTGCTTGGCGGAGACGACCTGTCTGGCTGTAAACCTTTCCGCTTACCCATGGTTCGCTCTTTTGAGTTTATTCTAGCGTTGACGAACTTAGAAGAGGCGACGTCCTTCTCCGTCGACAGTGCATCCTTTCTCTTTGGTGAAGATGCCTTGTGTGTTGTAGCCGTTAGGGAGGTTGGGGGCACGGTTTGTTTTTGTGAGTATAAAAAGGATCTCGGAACCATCATCATTACTTGAAGTCGTGCTAGAGCCGACTTTTTAAACGGTTCCCGTTACTAAGGAAATATCCGTCACCCTATTATAGCACCTATTACAGCAATCAATCAGTCTGGCGGGGCCGCAGGCCGCAAGGATCGCCAGCGACGTGGATCTAAGTATGATGTTCGCTATGATTCTTTTTTTTCCCCGTCGCGCCCGCCGAATCGGAAACCAGCTACCGCAACTGGAATCGTACGCTAGGTGAGTATTGGATTGGTGGTCGTGTGCAGGCTCCGCCAGGGGTTCACGATTCTCGTACGTAATAGCGAAGTCTCTCGTCGAACGAGAGATGCAGCCCAGATGCACGGCAGGAACCCAGAGACGTGGAAACCGAATATAAAGTATCGATGTCGCTTTTGCAGATCTTTGCAGCTCTCGGGTTTTCAACTGTTACCACCGCTTTACCACCCGTCCTCTCTTAGGCGCATCAGCTCTTCGAGTAGCTGGATTTGGTGAGAATAACGAGGCATTACAGGAAGCACGACGAAAGCATGTAACACGAACGCTTAGATGGGGGCTAGGCTGAGATGGATGGATGACGACGATGACGACAACGCGTATTGTGACGAGAGATTAACTCGGAATTCCAGATGATGTATATGATGTATACGTCTTCTCTCAGGTACTGCGGTGTTCCTTGGTGACCAGGAGTGGTTATTAGGTATTATCGAAGGGGAACGTGATAGAAGATTACGATGATGAAGGAGACAAGGTAGGGAGAATATATTATTATACAGCTATCTGAATGCCTTAGGTACCTAGGTAGGTAATAATAATGATCTAAGAGGACGGGAACAACGGATATTGATGACAGCCAAGACCAGAACGGACTACCTTGCAAGCGAGCCAAGCAGATAACACGGGGGGTGACATCTATCGTGCTGACTTGTCGAGCAGGATTCCGACTGACCCTCTCATCTTGATTTAGTCTTGTAAAAGAACAAAATGTGGCCTGCCTGATTCGGGGGAAAGATAAAAGGGAACAAGTAAGATAAGTCACTTGTTCTAGCTCGAGTCAGGTAGGTACTTCGTAGCGTAGTTCCTTCCCCTAGACATATGGATAGGTACTTACATGTAGGTCTTAGAGTCACGCCAGCTCAGGGACACCTCGTACCATGTATTTCGTACAAGTATTATGTATCTTTTAAAGGGTGGGGTCCGTTGACGTCCAACACATTGGAGCTGAGGCGCTGTAACCACTGGAATGCAGATGCTTGCTGATAAGGCAATGCTACCGAAGTACCTTAATACGTACCTAAAATTGACTAGAAGTGGCTCAGATCCAGAACTTCCGATAGTGCCCAGTATATTGAATCGACGCACATTCTGTCACTTTGTCGCCTTTTACATTTTTGTATGCGCTTAAACATTACAGTCATTGAAAAACCTCAACTCCGATTAATATCCCCCAAAGGGAAAGAAACTCCTTTTTAGATGATCTCTGATGATCTAGGCTATATTCTGTATCCTAAATACAAACACCAAGCCGGGGTTTGTCCTTATGTATGCGTTGTCACTAGACCTCACGTTGCTGAAAGAGTGCGGGTGTGGTAGCTGATCGGCTGATCTGATACCCCTTAACTTATTTACACCTTTGCCTCGTGGGATACCGGATGCCCAGACGTGGTACCCAAGGCATCAAGGCACCCAAGCATCCTGGAAGTACCCCCCATAAATCAACTTCACCGTATTTCAAGCCGCCTTTCCTCGTACGGGGAACCACAGCATGTCTTGCCATCGCCACTTTCCGCCCTTGCAGAACGGGGAGCTTGGGGGTTTGTTGGGGGTAGGACCCTGAATACATATTGACTACATACTAGGCTTGCATCATTACATATGTAGTGAGGCTATTTCCAACCATGGAGACGACAATTTGTCAAGTTGAGAGAAGTCAAGTCGTATTCGGAGCCAAAGCCCGAAAGCGCTATTCCTACTTTGTAGGTTCAATATACATCAAATTTCCCATTGTTGGGGATGCGGAAATCAGGCTGTAGAACAAATGCCTACCTACAAGCTACTCAAAGCCACGTTAGCTATCAGGTTACCTTAATAGTAAGTCAATGTAGCCCATGCTACGTTTGGGTAACATCGTACGGATACTCCATGCAACCATTACTTGTAAGTCAATTTATTAACTACAAGATTCTGTGGGGAACCCTGAGCATTCTCATACATTGAACATTCTCATACATTGAGCATTCTCATATATAGAAATCATGGTCGAAGGGTGTCGGGCTTTGAAGAGCATCCATCATGAGTCATGTCTGCGGTAGATACCGGAGTGTTATATCCACGTAACAAACTCATCTTCCGACAAGACAAATCGCGCTTTGAGCTATATACTGCGATTGGTGCCAAAGTGTCGCGAGTCGCATCCCGCCAACTCATCCATCTAATATGATTACGCAGAGATGCCGAACTACCGCGACCCTGAGCGTACCAATTCGTAGCGGTTCGATACTGCGCGCTATCTTTACTTCATTCTAGGAAATCCAGGGTTTGATGTTCCAACTGTATCTTGCATACCCGTAATCATATAGTGACCCGTAATCATACCTTATGTATCCAATACTAGCACTTCGTTGTAAGTAGAAGGTAGAAGACCAGCTGCAACATTATAGACACCATCTTACATCATACGCGCGAACAAACGGTCTTTATAGAGACTAACTGGTCAATGGGGAATTGGCCTAATGCATCTCAAACTCCATATTGCATAGTACAATTCAACAGCCCTTTCAGTTCAGCCGTATTCTTATCAAGACATCCTAATTCGTTCCCCCGCATACTACATTAGCAAACCAACCTTCATATGCGACACCCATACGCCATAGTAGCGTAGGTGGATCCTCATCGCAAAATTTAACATCAATTGACATTAATCAGCGCCCACGCCTTGGATCTCGGACTTGTGACTGTCTTGTCTGAGACTTTACCAATAGTGCGGGGGAGGATTACGAATGAGCAGATGGACATAGATAATAACTCTAAATAGCTTACCGATCTGGGGACCCCGGAATTCGTCTAGCTGATCCCTCTCGCTACTGTAAGACGCCATCGTTCACGATGCCTTTAGACATCAAAAGCCATCGGGACAGAGACAGATTCGACAACTAATGCACTAGCAAGGTCCCGTTACCAAACCAGGAGACCCTATAGCGCAAGATGACGTTGTCAGCTTAAGCTAGTAGGGGCGCTTCTCCGCGGGACGCTAGATACCTCCTACATAGAGGTCTACTCCAGACATCGGCTAGACTCTGCCCTGTAGATCATACATCGATCGCCAAAGGAAAACTAGTCTAAAACGCAAATGCAGCACAAAGACGCCTTCGAGTTTGGCTTATCTATGCTACGATTATATTTATCGGAGGGGTGGTAGTACAGCATAACAGCATAAAGGTATGACATTTAATTATACGCGCGGTATTTCCAAATGGCTGGATATACTATATGTATAACTGGGGGAGCATGCGTCGAGATCAAGCAAGCCATCTCAAGCGCCACTGTCACAAATTGCAACGTTTCTGTTTGTTTGTTAGACCTCTGAGCAACCTCTTTCTATATATTGCCCAGACTGCCAGGATCGTTTGATGTCGCGTGGAACATGACATAGATAACACTTTCACTTATAAAAGTTGACAGAATTCAACATCTAACACTCACCTTTAAATCAGGTTCTCGGGTTCAAACCTCTATCAATACTGGGTCCGTACATACATAGTATTGCAGCTATTGTGGCGCCGTGGGCTTGTTATGCGATACCTGCCTGGTTGATCCTATCAGGGGTGCTCCCAAAGTCCTTATAAACCAGGTACAGTCACCGATATAGATACACAGTATACATATGGGGATTTAAGTCAATAGAATAGAAGACATGTGAAATCAACGCGCATTGGGCATTAATTACCATGGCAGTATGGTTAAGCAAGATGTTGCTCGCACTCGTGACACTTGTTTCTTGATTTGTTTCTTGATTTGGCTATCATTAGAGTGTTTTATCAAGAGAATTAATCTAGAAGAAGACTAACTTAACTACCTGTTATAAAAAGTACAGCTTTTACGATAGTTAGTAATAAATATAACTATATAAAAATGAAATGTCTGGTCTAGTCAATTCACTCTCTTTATTTCATCTCATCGTGATGTAGCAATTAGTATTGGTATCGAGAGTAATGATGGTACATAGTGAGATTGTTGTCAGTATCTAAGATTATGCTTATGAGATTATACGAATTTTCTCATTTTCTTTATGTTTTGCAGCCATTATATTATACCTACCTATGTGCTGAATGTGTAAGATAGAATTGGCAGAGTGAGCAGCCGACGTAAATTCTGTCAGCTGTTGAGAGTACGTACCTAATAAAGGTATGTGTTGATGTACCTATGTACTTATGCATCTTGAGCAAGTACAAAGCTGTCAAGCCGTCAAGCCGTTAAGCCGTCAAAATGCCAGCACCGCAAAGTTTAAATCTAAATGCAAAACGCAAGCAACACATCGACCCAGAAAATCTAACCTGGTAAACCCCAGGAATCCAATGCGATAAACAACTCTCTAACCCCCGCTACCGCTACCTTGCGAACTCTTCTTCAGACGTACAATGGCGGCCCCAGACACCTCTTCGTTTACCAACTCGGCCCAGGTCTTCGCCGCCCACACCTTACCCCAGATCCGCGCCATTCACAAAAGCCTCCACGTCCAGATCGACGAGAAATCCGCGCGCCTGCGCACCCAGGTCGGAAATAGCTATAGGGAGTTGCTAGGAACGGCAGACACTATCGTGCAGATGCGGGGGGACATGCTGGCCGCCCAGGATATCCTAAACCAAATGGGCGGTATATGTGGGCGCACCATTGTCGGCGCAAAGGTCTCGGGACTGAGCAAGTTTCGTGGCAGGGAGGACGCCGAGGCGCAACTAAGCCAGATCGCGAGGGTTAAGTTGTTGAATGCGTGCGGACTTGCTGTCGGGCGCCTATTGAAGCAGAGTGGAGAGGGCAGAGGAGATCGGTTGGTTCTAGCAGCTAAGGTCCTCGTCTTGAAACGGTTGCTAGTCTCGAGCTTCGGATCCGATAACGATGTTAGCGAGGATATTCGGGCCATATTTGAGGGAGCAAAGAAGAGTCTGAGTAGCTTGCGGAGGAGATTACTCAGGGCAGTCGAGAAGGTATTAGAAAAGATCAGTGATGAAGTCGATAGAGGTGATATTCTAAAAGCTTTGACTGCGTATAGCTTGGCCTCCAGCTCTGGTGCGAGGGATATCCTGCGTCATTTTCTAAGTGTTAGAGCAGAGGCTATAACATGCGAGTTCGACCTCGGGGACCACGAGAAGGAAAGAGACGCTAAGAACGTCTTAAAAGGTCTCGATTTGTATACGAGGACTTTACTAGACGTCCAGGCCTTGATACCAAACAAGCTCTCGGACGCATTGCTCCAACTTAAGAAGCAGCACTTGTTGGCAGATGAGTCGCTTCAAGGGCTAGAGGGTCTCCGGCTGGATATATTCGAGAAATGGTGCGGAGACGAAATACAATTTTTCACCCCATTCATCCGGCATGACGACTTGGAGGGTAAACAAGCCAGAGAAATGCTCACGAACTGGGCGACTAAAGGTGGAGAGACTCTCCTCCGGGGTCTAAAGAGTACCCTCGAACACGTTTCCGAGTTCAAGACCATTGTGGATCTACGAACAAGCGTTCTTCAGCACTGGATCAAGGATGGTGGGAAAGCCAGGGGGTTTGATCCGTCTATTTTACTCAACGGACTACGAGAGGCTATTGACGATCGACTCTTACAAATTCTTGAGAATAAAGTGGCTAAGCTCAAGCTTGTCGGATCCGAGGTCACTGCGACGCTCGACGCATGGCAGCCTGGTACTACCGACCAGCGTCGCAGCTTATGGGATGAAGAGACGTTGGAAATGGACGCCTCGAGCAGTGCTAATCAGATCACTCACGAAGTTACATCTCGCCTATACGGACGAAACGATGCGGTGGCCCGAGTAGTCACAAGCTACGAATCGTGGCGCCATCTTATAGACAATGTTGGTGATTCGATCGAGCAACTTAAACGTCAACGCTGGGATAACGACGTGGATGAGATAGAGGACGAAGATGTTATTACAGAGCGCCAAAAACTATTGAGCAAGGACGATCCCGAGTTGTTACAAAACAAGCTTAATGGAGCTATCACAGCAGCATTTAAGGACCTCGATGAGCACCTAGTAAGCGTCTGGAAGTCCAAACTGGAGAGCACAGACAATGGCCCTATTTCCATGTACATTATAAGAATTCTTAGGGATATCCGTGGCGGATTACCTAAGCTTGAAGGTGTCAAGTCTTTCGGCTTGGAAAGCGTTCCATCCTTACACGAGAAGCTCGCAGCTCATGTTTCAATATCACCCCTTGAAGAATTCGCTTCAACAGCTCTAACGCGCAACCGAGTGGCTGGCCGAGCTCTATGGGAAGGGGAACCTGCCTTACCGGCTCAACCGTCCCCCGGCACGTTTAAACTCTTAGGTAATCTCATCATGGCTATGGGAGACGCCGGTTTAGACCTCTGGACGCCAACCGCTGTGAATGTTCTTAAGCGAATCTTTGGTAGACAGCTCGTCGAAGTATGGCGCAAGGAACTTGGCAATTCTGTGACAGCAAACAGCCAAGAAATATACGAGACAAATGAGGAAAAACAGTCAGCGGAAGAGATAGGGGAGAACCCTACAGAAACCACCACAGAAACCACCACAGAAATCACCACAGAAACCGATGAGGGTCCATCAGCAAAGGAAGAGTCCACTGAGGAGAAGTCTGAAAAGAGCAAGGAGGTTCTCATCCAGTGGCTATACGATATTCACCTTCTCCAACAATGTCTTGGCACCGACGTCTACTCGGAAGACTCATTTAAGGAATTCACGGAGGAAGTATTTAATAGGACCGGACTAGAGAGTAGTGCTAAAGATAGGCTGGAAAAAGCATCTCAAGAATATTGGAAGAGGACAAGCTTGCTATTCGGGCTGCTTGCATGATACCCATAAAAAGAACTCATCAGCCATACAGAAAATAGAAATATCTAATACACCCAAAACTCGTCTCCGGTGTTCATAACTTATGTCTCTTCTTTCCCGACGCGATTTTCTCAAACTCCTGCTGCGGAATTCCACTGACGAACCTATCCAGGCCGGCGAAAACCTCGGCCACATTCTGCTTCTCTTGGGTATCTCTATACGGCTTCTGTATCAACGCCTTGATACCTAGCAGGCTATCGCTATTCAAATGATCGCCCATCGTATCGTCAATCTCCTTCATAACCTGCTTCAAAAAGCCATCGCTATCCCCCTTCGCGCAATCAAACACCTTGTTTACAAATCCAGTGCGCACGAGGTCCTCACACGAGATCCTTTTGGATTGGATAAGCGCCTCGTTGGCTTTGCTTATCCCTAGCCGCTGCACCATGGCATGCGAAGCGCCTCCTTCGGCGACGAGACCTAGGGATGAGAAGGGCATTAGCAGAAATGTGTGCGGCGCGCAGTACACGAAGTCGGCGTGCGCGGTCATCGCTGCTGAGAGCCCGACTGCTGGCCCGTTAAGCGCGGCGATTAGGATCTTGGGGTGCGTGTATAGCGCCCGTGTTAGGTTCAGGTTGTTGGCTGCGAAGTCCCGTAGCCAGCGCATGTAGACGTCGGCCTCGGAGGGGTCCGAGTCGGCGTCGGGCTTTTTGGAGCCGATGGAGACGTCCGCGCCGCTGGAGCAAAAAACTGTAAGTCATGTGGTAGTGTATCGGGTAGATATATAGACGAGGTGGACTTACGCGGAGAAGTATCGGCCCTTGGCTGTTAGTACTGTGATGTATATGTCGTCGCGCACGGCAACCTCGCGTAGTGCTTTGGCTATGGCGTAGTAGCCTTGGAGGCCGAGAGCGTTGAGCTTCTTGTCGTTGTCGATGGTGATGGTGGCGATGCGGCCGGCGTATTGGAGTTTGATTAGGTCGGCCATTGCTGTAATTACCTATTGCTGTAGCTACCTACCTGTACATATATACCAGTTAAAAATATTAAAGTCTATCTATATCAACCCGGGGAATTGGACCTCGTATGTATAAATAAATACCTTTAAGACGGCGGAAGGTGTTATTACCTTGGTTCTGTGGAATGGCTTCCTTTTGATAGGTGGGAGCGGGTGCTTTCCCTTGTAAGAGAGAGATTCCTAAGCAGCTAAGATCCCCGCGCCCCACATGTTCCAAGGGCTATTCCAACTATATTAAGCGGGTACCTCGGTTGTTTGTAGGTGGTAGTAGCCCTGACCCGCCTTGTAACCATCCCGCGCCTCAACTTCCCAGCTTCCCCAAGGTTTTACTCCAGACTCGGCATTGTCGGTTAGAGCGTTACGATATTGGATCTTAGCTGCTTGGGTGACTAAGGTACGTTTCCGTTAAGATTCCTTTTTGTATGATAGTACAACATTAAGCTACATGAGGTTAGGTACCTACCTAAAGCTTAGCCCAGGGGTACAAGTACCTAGGTATTCCGACCTCAGCAAACGGCGTGTTTGTTGTATTCCATATTGTTCAATTCGCATAATGATATTTCATTCACTCTGAGATGTTTGATAATTTATATTTAATTTTATTAGACTCTAGATTGATAAGCTGACATATTATAACTAACTTATAAAAGACATATGTCTAGGTTAAGGAATTACATCGGAGAATAAACCGGTTCGAGGACGTACAATTCAGAATACAGTATCCGTACATGCATTCGCTCACCGATAATTCAAAGCAGCTTCGCCAATACAATACCATATTCTATTCTTACAAGCTAATTCCTACGGCATATTAAGCTCATCTACGATTCTACATGCATTGTCTGCAAACATGTTCTTCCCCCAGCTGCTTCGTCAAGGGCCTCGTCTCACTACAATAACACGCCTGTCTCATCTCACACCGAGACCCCTAGTACGCTTCTCAAGTACCGGAGCACAGGCCAAGCCCTTCTCAACCGGTACCGTGGCTGTTTCCTTCGCTGCTGGACTAGTATCAGCTACAACTGTGTACTGGTTTACCTCTCGTAGCAGCCAGACCCGGACCCCAGGTCCCGCAGGGGCATCTAGTGCTTTAAATGGCAAGGGCAATAATATTCCGGACCTAAATAAGCTGGGCTTGTCCGATCAGATTGCTTATAGCCCCATTCCCACTTCGGAGGACGTCACGCGCCAGTTGAACGAGCATGCTTTCTCCGTACCTGGAGGAGGGAAGCCGGTGAGGAGATACGACGGTGCTCAGTTGGCTTCTAATAGTCCTTGCGAAGATGCCTTTATACACGGCAGCTTCTCTAATCCCCTTGATAAAAACGGCGAGGACTGGCTCACATGGGGTGTTTTCGACGGCCATTGCGGCTGGCAATTATCAAATCTCCTAACCAAACAACTAATCCCGTACGTCCGGAATGCTCTCGGCAATGCCAAGCCCAGGGACGGAAACCAGTTCAGCGACGAGGACATCCAAGAAGCTATAAAATCGGCTTTTACAACCCTCGATGACACCCTGGTCAAGACCGCCGCAGCAACTATCGAGGGCAACCTTTCTTTCGCAGAGAAAGTCAGAAGACTAGAGGCCGCATACGCAGGCTCGTGCGCCTTCCTAGCTCTCCTCGACCCGCAGAGTAGAAAACTCACGGTAGCGTCGACGGGGGACTGTCGAGCGGTACTCGGCCAGAAGACCGCGGACGGCAAATGGGCTGCTACGGAACTTACGACGGACTGCACAGGCGCTACCCCGAGCGAGGTCGCCCGCATCCAGGCGCAGTTCCCGGACGAACCCGAGATAGTCAAAGGTGGCCGGGTGTGGGGCATGCAGCCGTCCCGGACTTTCGGCGACGGCATGTGGAAGTGGCCCGCGGCGCTGAAGGAGACCCTTCGTGATTCTTACAACGGGCTAAGCCTGCCGTCTGCTGTGCGATACGGCGCTTACAAGGAAGGGCCGTACCTGACTGCCGAGCCGTTGGTCACCACGACCAAGATCCCGGAATCCGGTCCCTCGTTTCTGATCTTAGCGACGGATGGCTTGTGGGACGCGATGACAAGCGAACAGGCTGTCGACTTGGTAGGGAGGTGGGTCGAGTGGCAGGCTCAGGGGCAAGGAAAGCCGGTGAAACCGAAGTCGGCCGATTTTGGCGAGGTAGTTCTCGGGCGCAAGCAGCAGTGCCGGTTCGAGGAGCAGAAGCTTACGCTGCAGGACAACAACGCGGCTGTGCATCTCGTGCGCAATGGCTTGGGGGGCGGCGACGAGAAGATGGTTCAAGGCGCGCTGACGTTTAGGTACCCGAACTCGAGGGATATTAGGGACGATATTACCGTTCAGGTTGTCTTCTTTGCTCCTACGGTCGGGAAGGGGGGGGGAGTAAAGAAGTAAAGGGGGACGTAGGGGTTGGTGATGATACAGTGCATGCTCGTAGCGGGCGTTGCGTATACCCACTGGCGTTTGTTGATTTATCGGAGGTGGTAGATGGTATGTATGAAAAGGGGGTAACATTGGAATAGCCATGAATGACGGATATGAAATCTTCGGACGCTCTATAGTATTGTGCTGTGTCTTGTAAGGGTTAAGACGGCGTGGCTCGTGTATAGGTTATTACCTAGAGTTTAGTTTGAGGAACTAAAGCACTACCATCTTAACTGCCCCCTATCAGTCGGAGAGACTCCTATATGAATGCTAGGAAATACGTATATTCTCGTAAATGTCTTATACGATATCACTGAAAGAAAAAGAGCTTGATTGCTTGGCCCAACGTATTCTAACCCCGAAAGGAAACTAATAACTAATTCAGTAATAGTATCAAATGTCCAATCTATACCACTATGTATTCTACGCCGGGGCTCTTGCTTCCACACCCCTTAACCAACAATCTCTCCCCCCTTCTCCCCCCATCTATCTATCTCCCTACCTACCTACCTACCTAAGCAACACCGCCACCGCCCCAGCCAACCTAAGGCACCCCCTTATACAACTCCCTAACCTCCTCCCCATGCTCCTCCAAATGGCGCCTAAACGTGCGAAACCCCAAGCCGAAGTCCTCGGGCGGCGGGCTGGGGCTGGGGCTAGGCCAATCGGAATCCAGGCGCATCAGCTGGCCGGCGACGACCTCGCGGGTCTTGAGGGCCTCGAGGGCCTGCTCGCGCGTCCACGTGCTGACGCGGAGCGTCTTGCCCAGGAACGCGCCGAGCTGCGCGACCAGCTCGCCCAGCGTGAGGACTTCGCCCGCGAGGGGCAGTTCGCGTCGGCCGGAGGCGAAAGTTGTGGGCGAGGCGATGGCGGCGGCGGCGACGCGCCCGATGTCGCCGACGTCGATTGTGCTGAGGGGGAAGGACGCGGGGAGTGCGGTGTGCAGGATGCCTTCTTTGATTACTGGGAGGGGGGAGGGGGGGATGTAAGTACATGTATGTATGCATGCATGTATGTATGTATGTATGTTGTTATGGGCTGCTACTTGAGCGAGGTAGGGAGATGAGAGGGGATGAGAGGGGATGAGAGGGGATGAGATGGCTTACGATCGGGGACCTGGAAGTGCGCCATTTCGCCGGTGTAGTTGGACATGAACTCAGCCGGGCGCAGAATAGTATAGTGCTCGAAGCCGGCCTTCTTGACGAGGTCTTCGGTCTTGGCTACATTTATTGACCATCCCATTATCAGCACAGACCTAGGTTAGAGGAGTAACGCAGGAAGGATAGATATATATAAATATATAAATAAATAAAAGGAGACATGCATACACACCCTTGGCGCCCCAATAATTCGCAAAGAAAGGCGTGCTGTTCCACCCCTTAAACGTCTGGTACTTCTCCAGCCCAGCCACGCTGCTATACAGCACGTGGCGGACCGTTCGCGCGCGCTTCGCCGCCTCGACGACGTTGGCCGCGCCCTTGAGCTCGGCGCCGTAGTCGGTGAACGACGGCACCGACGGGAAGAAGACCGCCTCGACGCCCCCCGCGAACGCCGCGTCTAGCGCGGCCGCGTCCGTCGCCCAGTCGCCGCCGACGACGACTTCGGCGCCTAGGGCGGCGAGGGCCTGCGCCTTGGCCGACGAGGCGTCTCGGACGAGTGCGCGCACGGAGTGTTGGTGGTCTTTGGAGGCGAGGAGCGCGCGGACGGTGGCGCCGCCTTGTTGGCCTGTGGCGCCGAGGACGAGGACTTTGACCATTTTGGATGGGGTGGTGGTGGTGGTGGTGGTGGTGTTGAGATGGGGTTTATATATATATGTATGCCCCTATTTATTGAATTATGTGTGTCCAAGTGTTTCTGAGAATGAGCCGAGAGATGATGATGATGATGGTAGAGAATAGCAGCAGTCTGAGATTTATATTTATATATACTTACATACCTACCTCCTATATGTACATCCCTATTCTACTACCTTACGTCGATCCCGGTAGCAACGAGGCCAGACGCACCACCGCACCGCACCCACCCCGAGCTCTCCATACCCACGCCCGGGAGTCGTGCCCAAGGCTGGTTGCACGCATCATTCGAGCCATCAGAATCCGCCAGAGCGGTTTGACGACGAGTCCGAATCCCGAATAGGAAATACCACTATTACTTCGTGTGGACCGCTCGCTCTCGAAGACCACCCGAGTCCGGGGTGGTTATCATATGATTGGCTACGGACAAAGGAAGCCCACTTCTGTCTTACTCCATGCGTATTTCTTCTCATTTTGCATCTCAGCTTCGGGCAAGGCACATTTACAACTTCATCTTCTACGGCTCGACCGCTGTTGTTTGGAACTTGTTGTAGATACTACCCCAGTAAGGGGAACGACCAGTTAGGCTTTGACTTCCAGATCATAGCAGGCTGACTATCGAGTTTAAGACTCAACAAAGTCTACGTCTATTAGTTATAGTTTATCATCTAGTTAAAGTACAGCTAGTTATATATTGGCTTGCAGGTGTTGCCAGCTTTATTTTATCTTTAACTACTACATATCTATTAAATACTTCTAACACCAACTACAAGGACTCCGTACTCTATTCTATCACATTGCACTCAGCTCCGAAAAACATACGCAGCATTAATAGCGTTTCTGCATGCGTATACCCTCATCTTATACCCGACTCTACACCCGTCACCCGCTGAATGAATGTCTGCAGTGGCCCGGTACGTTCGGGAGGGATTTGCCCCCGAGGGCAACAATACATAACGTATAAGTGCTGAAGAACTAAATATAGACACATCACCCTTACGGCTGTAATACATACATACACCTTGGGCAAATACGACGACTGTCCATGTTACACGACCTCGGAAGCGGTAGCACGACACAGCATGTAGACGTCGAAGGCAGCACCGCGTCCGATGTATATCACCTCGCCGCATCGCTCACCAACGTCCCGCCGTGCGCCGTGATATCTCACATATCAAGTGATGCAACATGCAGCATGCCAGGCAGCCATGACTCTTCCGCTGCTTAGCTAACCTGGCATGTTAAACCAGATAGATATCATCAAAGGCGAATGAAAGGCACGGTGACGATGACGAGGCCGGTTGGAAGAAAGTCTAGACTTTAGATGCCTAGGTTAGGGGATCGAAGAATGAGTACGTATCAAGCTAGCCGCCGACTACCTCACACCTTAGGTACTTATTCTCGTAAAGTCTACCTACCTAGAATACGAATATAAAAGGCGCCTGCATACATACCTACATACCTACATACAAGGTACCTACATATGTAGGTCTTCCACCCGCGCCATTCACTGAAACAATTCTCTATAACGATTCCCTATAACTAACCAACTACCCGTAGTTTATACGCGTTTTAACGACGACCCGCTTGGAAACTCAATGTAGGTTTAGTAACCAACCAGCCAACATACCAAACACGCTTGCTTACTATATCCATCGTATTACCGCATAGGGCTGTCTATCGGATGCCGGAAGAGGGAGACTTGGAGGAAGGATCCGAGACGGGGGCTCGGTAGGGTTACATGCATGTACGTATGTACCTAACGTATACTGCATACATAGGTACCTACCTATGTATGTACTAACTAAGGTAACTAGCTGCTAACTACCTACCTATCTACCTAAGCCCCATCCGCTCACCTACATACCTACCATATAACATTGCATTAGATAAGAATAATTCGATCAATGTACATACATATGTGTCCATCGTGCTCCAACAACAAGCACAGTGCCCTTATGTACCCCCTACCTATGTAGGTAGGTAGCTTTAAGTTAGGTATGCACCTAGGTAACCTAGGCTAAGGTACATAAAATATGTAAAACCTCCCGATTCTATTTCCGGGTCTCGGAGTGTACATGCATAGCATATGTATGTATTTGTATACCCGGCATCAACCAAGATAGATACATACATACGTAGGTACCTTATGTACCTACCTAGGTTAATGCAATGTACACTACGTACTTCATACATACATGTAGCTTAATCTAGCGTTGTTTTACCAAGTCTAGTGAATCAATCTCCAACGTAGGGCTGAAAAAAAAAAGAAAAAAGAAAAAAGAAAAAAAAAAGAAAAGAAAGCGTTTATACTTTACGTAGTGTATAGGTATATTAGATGGGTTACCTTAGGCTTAGACATACATTTCTCTATCTATGTCTCTATCTATGTACCTACCCTTGCGCAATGTAATATTGAGTAACACAAACCCCCAATACGACGCCTCTTCAATATCTATCGCGGCAGAGTACCCAGCTAACTAACCCATCATATCATTTTCTCCATCAATAACAGGCAGTGACGTTTGTAGCCGTACGCCTCTGTTTCACCTAGATCCTTCAGATCCTCATACGGTTTCCCCCAAGCCTAGAGCGCAGCCATAATAGAAATAATGTACCAGCCCTATCGTCTTATCGTCTTGGCGTCTTGGCGTCTGGCTACCGGCGGCACGACCAGGCTTTTTTCAATTTATTACCCAAAAGCCACCAAGTCACAACCACATCACCAGAACAAACAGGATAGCTACCCCAACTTTTAACCTATTGAGTAAGGCATTCGATTCTATGTCATTTCTAGGCGCATCTACCTTTCAACACCGGCAAGGGAGAAACACATGCCGTCGAGTAGATAGAAAAAATACAAACGCTGTTTTGTGAATTCTCGCTTTTTGTGTGCTCGTCTTGGCCGTCAGTTTGTTCCCCAGGGCGGCTCGCCACTCTTTATGTCCTTCCGAGACCTCGCGCCAAAATACCTTATGATTTGCCCGCATTTCCCAACCTTTACCCCCAAACACCGTACGCCTAAACCCGCATAAATGAAAGCCGATGGCCGCCTCCCAAGCCATCCGCAGGCACCAATAAACCAATTTGCGGAGGAAAAAAAAAAGACACGTAAGAAGGGAATCCGTTTGATGCGAAAGGAGACCATTAAAACCAGATATTATGTGCTACTATGTCGTATGTCGTAGAGTGTCATGTCGACCGACCCGAGATCTTCCCATCTCTCGCGTTATTTGCAGTGCTATGGTATTTTTTACGAACCAGTGCTAATTTCGACTTGCTGAATAAAAAAAAAGACAGACGAAAGGGGGTTTGCAGGTAATAGGTTTATGCGTGGCCTACAAGATGGCTAGATGACCTTGTCCGAAGAATTGAAAGATTGTAACATTTTGCTAGTACGTGGCGAAACCGCGTCTGGTGCCTTACGGTTCGTTAACCTCAACTGGCCGGCAAGCTTGTTTGAGGGGCGAGGCCTTGCTATTCTTCTCATCCATAGACTCCTCTACGCTCGCATTGGTACTAGGCGGGCTGCTACTCTGTGGGCTACTCTGCTCCATGGTGAGCGACGGAGTAGGCGCAGCTGAATTGACATCGACTAATAGATTCGGCGTAGTAGGGCTGGTAGCGGTCGAGCTTGCGGACATCAGCCTATCAAGAGCTGTGATTTGTCGTCCGGTGCTGTACTTCTTCAAGTTCGCAAAGTGAGGCCTCATCTCCTCTATAAACGACTCGCGGTCCGGTCCTTCTAAATGTTGCATAAGTTTCTCTGTCTATCGGTTAGTTATGACGTGGTACTGAACAGAGTACGACTTCGAACTTACGGATCACGTAGTTTCCAAACTGATCCTTCATCATGAGCTGGAGCGGGCTAGTACCGTCACTGTGCAGAGCCGTAATTTGACACCTGATTGCCCTCCGATCCTCCGTCGTCCCGTACTCAATCGACTTCTCTACCACATTCGATGCGAATTTGTGCTTGGAGAATATTATCAACTTTTGGAGCACCAGTTGAATTATTTTCTGCCGATCTTCCGGTTCGCCTTGGGCGATGATATGTTGGGTGACATAATTTCCGTACTGGTCCGTTATAAGCTTGGCCGCGCAGGCGTGAAGATCCGTCATGAGGCTTTTCTTCTCCGCTTCGGTTCCGTACTCGAGGATTCGCTGGATGACTCTGCATCCGTAGTTGTGGGATGCTAAGGATTCAATTTGGTTTTGGAAAGCATCCATAATGAAAGGAATGCATTGCAGAGGTACCATCTGGATGATCTTTTGGATCACATGATTTCCGTTCTGGTCTTTGACGATCCGCATAATGTCAGGCTTAAGCTCTTCCACGATCTCGTGCTGCTGTTCGACAAGCACGTGTTCAAGCGCCTGATAGCCAGTTAGCAGCTTGTTTCTAGTGTAAGATTGTTCACCCTAAGACTTACCTTCTGTACAACACGGCACGCATACATCTGAGTCGAAAGCTCTGCGACCTTTCCTTTCATCTGCGATGCAATTATCTTCTTCTGGACTTGATTTCCGTGCTCAAAGAATTTCTGTATGACGTAGTTGCCGAAGACGTCCTTCATGAGTTGAAGTGTGTTCGGTTCGATTTCTCGGAACACTTGGTCCTTCTCATCGCTGTTTGCAGTCTGAAGTTTTTCCTGTATGAACCGCGAGCCATGCTGATCGCCGCTAAACTCGACGATGTGGTTGTAGATATCCTACGTCTTGGTTAGTCCTTGAATCTGCTATCGTTTAGGTATACTGCAACATACCTTTAGTTCGTAGCGCTTGTTAGACTTGGCGTTGCCCCGAAACTCCTCAAGAAGCACGCTACGAACGCCTTTGCCAGGATCTTGGTCCCTGCTAGGTCTCACAGGAACCGAAAGGTTGGGAAAATTCATTTGTAAATTGTATGTCGGAACCTGCATTGCAGGACGGAAGCCCGAGTTCTGTGCATATTGGTCGTAAGGGGTTGAGAACTGAGAGAGGTTGCCACCGTAGTAAGATGTCTGAAATAAGGGTTGCGGGTGTACGTATTGGGAGCTCTGCGGTGCCCGCTCAAGGTCTTGAAGAACCCTCGGGTCCCGCGAACCTGGTCTGTTCCATGTGTCAGCCCTCGGGTTTGGAGTGCCTGACAGAGCCCTAGGACTATTGACGCTAGGGCGATACGCTGCTCTTTCGGCAGATGATCCTCGTTCGCCCGGGCCCCTCCTGGCCGTATAGAACGAGGTAGTAAGAGGGTCCGCCCAAGACTCTTGCAGATTCTGGCCGAATGCCCTCGAATTATTTCCTAGGTCGTGCTGCCAGGTCTGAGACCCGGGGTTCAGTTGGAAGTGTTGGCTGGGGGGATTGTATTGCCCGTTATAGTTACCAGCGACGGCGTCAGAACTATCATCCAAGGTAACTCGGTTGAGAGTCTCTTCCAGGTCGTGACTAGAAGTATCTACTGCTCCCATTGTCCCGTAGGAAAAGGGGATAGATCGGCTTGTCTCCGATGGCAACGTGACTGAAGCTCCAGAAATAGAGGGACGTTGGGATTGCGTCTTAGTATGGCCAGGGGCTTTTGAGAAGTAGTGGGAGTTATCACCGTAACGATGTGAGGCCGGTACATCGGGCTCGGGCTGCCGTGAGCTGAGCGTCCGATTATGTCCAAGGTTGAGGAATGACGGATCATTCGAATTATGCCGATAGGAACCAGTAGTTTCAAAATCTAGTTGTCCGTTGGTGTTTGACGCAAATCTGTTGGAGTTCCCCCTCTCGTCGCCAGCCGAATCTCCAAAGCTCGTGGAGTACTTCAAAGATGACGCTGTGTGATCTGTAGGGCCGGATGGTAATGTCCTGGTCGGAACTGACCCGTTCTGGCCTCCTGGCGCTCGGAGCGGGTAGAGAAGGGAGTTACTTGAAGCTTCGGAGAAGCTGTGTTGAAAACCGTCTCTCGTGCGCGTTGGAGAAATGCTTCCAGAAGACGATGGACCCTGATGTGTACCACTTCCCGGGGTCCATATGCCGGCCCGAGAACCCCAGGGAGCGGCTTGAGAGTTTGGGTTTAGTTGTCCAGAACCAGAGGCGGCGCCTGGCGAGAATTCTTCTGATTCTATAACACTTGTTAGGTCTATCTTTGGGGTATACCCCTACTTTCTTCCTGTATCACATACCTCTTGCGCCTGTCGCATCCCGTCGTGAATTCAACGAACCACCAATTCCATTTCCCCAGATGCCATTTGATTGCCAGGCTGAATGGGTGAAAGTTGATCCAATAGGCTGTGGAGCCTTGTCGTTGGAGGGATTTACCATGTTGAGATTAGGAAAGCCGTTGGGCCGTGTCTATATGTAGCGACATGTTAGCTTGGCAACAGAGGTTCGTGACAGCTCAAAAAGGGTGGAAGAAGTGGCCATGCATGATCAGGAAGTCAACCGACCACTCATACGGCCGGAACAGCCTTGAAGAATTCACCATCTACACTTCGGATTATAGGACGCCAGGCGGCAGTTATGCTAAGCTGCATCTCCTTAGGGAACGGTAAAGGAAATAAACACTTACTGCTGCAGTCATAGCTCCACGTCGCCCGGAAGTATCTGTTGGTATCCTGCAGAAGGATTATATGTGTTGGAGGGAGCGGCGTGCCGCGCCGTCTCTGTCGAGCCCTATAACGCTCGAAATGTGATGCTCGTGGCGGAACGATCGTGATGTCCGGTCGCTTGACGAAATCTATTATATATGCTGAATGTATGCAAGAATATTCTTCTAGTTATGGGACTATGAAACAAAGAACAGATTAGATTACTGGCCTATAGGTTTGGGGTTCGAAGAGAGGGTGGGAGTTGAGTAGTATGTTAAGGCTGACGGAATGCTACGAGGGACGTTCCAACACCGGGCAAGATAAGGTATAAATCAGACGAGGCTATGACGGAAAGGTGTGCATACCCAGATTGCTCTTGTGTTATCTTTCTATATCGCCCTAAGCTAGTTACCTGATAGCTGAAGCTCGACTTTATGTTCTGGTATGATGACGTCTCTGTATACATGTATCCCGAGGATAAAATGGACCATGTAAGTCGACTGCTCTCAAGAGCGAAAAGGGTCGAAGAGGAGAGAGAGAAGCGGAGTAAATGAATAGTCGAGTATGTAGGTAGGCAGGCAGGTAGGCAGGTAGGCAGTCGAAGGAAGGGCTGATGTACGTTAATGTACGTATGTAGGTTGTGCGCGGGTAGGCGTGGATTAGTGTAGAGAAATGACGAGACGTTCTCGGCTGAGGGCGCAGGAACTACCACCTATATGTAGGTAACTATAAGTAGAAGATGTTCGCTCGAAGTTGACGGGGCAAGTACCGAGAGTTATTATATGCAGATGCGGCACGGTGTCTCTCCCGCAAAGGCCTGAACTGTTTTAAGAATATAGCTAGCTGTACAGCCTAAGGATTGTTAGGTTACCCCGTGAGGGCCGTGAGGGCTGGCCTCAACTGAGCGTAGACGAGTAGGTCAGGCCGTTGTACTAAAAGTGTTAAGTTTCAATAAGAACGTGAGAGCGCCTTATTTGAACGAGCAATGAGCCCCACGCTCTTTTGGGGCGTGTTTTGCGCAGAGCCGGAGAACGGATGTTTGTGCTTTGGATTGGCTGGCTTATTGGCTTACGAAATGGAGTTGGACTCTTTCGTAAAGGTCAAAAAATGGCCTCGAGTCACAGTCTTGCGAGACTTGCCCAGTTCTGACCGGCCTAAGAACTAGACAGGGATGTATCAAGCCCCAAAAAAGAAATCAGACCCAAACCAACAGTGCCCAGAGGTAGTAGAAGGTCTCGAGTCCGGTCTAGGGCCAAACTTAGAATACGGTAAGATGCTAGAATTGGTAGGGGGGTGGGCCCCCAAAAGAGACGATTCACAGAGTTGGCAGTGTGTGAATCTGATAGATCTGGGGGAAAAGATGTTTGGGGGGGAGGGTTGCAGCCAACTTGACGGTAATGGTAATGGTAAGGCAAGGCAGGGTGGAGAGGTACCTAACGTAGGCGTTAAAACGAGAAGTACCTAGTGAAGTGAAGTGAAGTGAAGTGAAGGTACCTACTTGTTGTATATTGCGTAAGGTATTGTGAGGTATTGTGGATTGTGGATTATATGTATGTTGTTATTTTGTATTAGGCGACGCGGGCAATGCAAATGTAAATGCTGCAGCGATTGAGGTTGGGCTGTAAGGTGTTATCAGTTACGGGTCCCAATGCGCTCTTGCTCGTGCTTTGTGCGACGACCTGGCTCCAGTGTACAGCAGGGGTACATGTGTACCTAAATAGTTCGGCGACAGGCAAGCACTTTCAAGTACGACTTCCCCTCAATCCATATGGCCTGTGGGCGTATTGTATGTACCTTGACTAGTACCTGCAACTGGATATGTACCTAAACTTAGTACCATCCAAGCTTCTCTGCAGATTCTTCACGCAGCAACCCCCCAGGCTATTCGAAGTAGTAATATGTTGTATGTTGAGTGAGGATTCTGAACTTTGACGGGTGCGAGCTACGTAAAGCAAGCAGAGAAGAATGCAGATGTGTAAAGATGCACAGATGCAGAGATGCACAGATGCAGACTTGAATCTAGGTTGAATTCTCCACTGTGACTGAACTTTTAGCATTTGCGGGCTGCAGGTAATGAGCAGTTAACCCAGCTTCTCTCTTGTATGTAGTTAGTACCTAACCTGTTACAAGGAGGAAGAGAGCTGGCGCCAGCTTAGGGAGAACGGGCAGAGGGGAAAGAAATGGGTCAGATCGATGAAGAAGCTAAACTTCAATATCAAACTTGTAAGACAAGCTGAGGGAGCTCCGCGGAGTTGGTGTAAGTGCAGGTGTCTTAAGTTCTGTAATTGCTTTGCTTAGCTTAGCTTTGCTTTGCCTTGCCTGCCTTGCCTGCCTTGCCTGCCTTGGTACCTAAGCTCAACTCTTTCCCTTTTCACCAATAGAGCAAAAGCTTGGACCCAAGTTAAAATTCTCTTTTTTTTCTTCTTCGGGTTTTCGGTTTTCGAAGGGCCAAAAATGCAGGTGCGAATCTGTGAGGCGCGGGTGCAGATGGTGCAGATGGTGCAGATGGGGCGATGGGTCCTTGAATGGGACTCCCGTTCCCGTCTTCTTGCCGTGTCCTTCTCTACCTGGGTAGGTACCTATATGTAGTTAAGGTTAGGTACGATACCTACTTCCAAGGTAAGGTACCTAAGGTACACTAAGTATCTTTTAGTGGCGTGGTCTCCAAGATGATTCTCCCGATGGTCGCGCGACACCCACCACTTAAAACCACTTAACCCAACTTAGCACTCTTATATTATTCGACGAGAGATGCAAACTGGTTAAAACAATAGCTTTTCCCCGTTTAAAATACCAGGGTCTTTTTTTTTGACAAGGTATGGGCGGGTGCTTGTCCACCAAGTCGGAATATACTAAGTGTTGCGCGGTATACTTGGTTGGAAAACTAGGACTTGATTCGTTCAAGTTGATGGCGGGATGTTCCTTTCTCGACGAGATTCCAGGTTGAATATGATAGGCAGTTGTTGCTCCGTCTCGACCGAATTGTGGAAATGTAGTATTGTGGTATTTTTGGAGCTACCACAGACAACTTCTAAGCTCTGCAGCGAGTATATTAAATGAGTAAGCTGCCCGTTTGTTTCCACCGTTCTATATCGTGGTTGAATGTAAGAATGCCAATGCGTAATATATCAGTTGCCGGGTTACGAACAATGTCTGCAACCTCTGAAATCAAGAATTGGGGGCCGTTGGTGGTGGCGTTAGCCTACTACTGGCTATCGAAATACCCTCAAAGTCCGTGGTGTCGTAACGTTAATATATAAGAGGTAGCGTTTATGTATATGCGAATAGTAACATGCAGAGTCTTTATTGCTGCGCCGTCCGATATGTGCGTTTGGGGGCTGTCGATGTTTTTGGTATATGTCCTCGACTTGTTTTACATTGATATGGCCTCGAATTTGATACAACAGAAAGTAGTCGTGCAGGATGAAAGGCACAAATCAACAGGGACAAAGAGCTATAAGGAACGGGCAGTTGTTTTATACGATGCGAAATATCCTTTTATCGACACTTGAGCGTTACCGTCCTCGAGCCGCGCTCCCTTTTGCGAATTAATGACTTCGACTGGCCAAGGGCGAAGGAAACAAAAAGTGATATATTCAACTTGAAGGGAGGATTGGGGGGGAAGGGGAGATGGGCAGACGGCCCACGATACTAATATTCTATCTACCAAGTCCTATCAGGTCCTAGTTGCTATGGCCAAGATACACTATTGCCGCAGTTACCAGCAAAGCATGTATAATAAAAGCTGGTGGTACAGGGGCGACTGCGGATGTACGGGGCAGATCACTTATGTGGCTCTCCTACATGTCTTGGAGACAACCGCTTGCTTGTTGTCCACCCAATTGGACCGACTTCACGAGCCCAACAGTCTGGGAGAACGGCATTCTCTTCGAATCATGCGTCGTAGTAGCATTAACCGGTGCCCTACCGCACGATCCTCGCAGCAAGGCCAGGAACTCGCTGAAGATATCACGTAACTAATAACTTACAGCCTGACTTATTGGGAGGCTCGTTGGCAAAGCCTACCTACCTAGGTAAGCAGGTGCTCTTCTTTACTCGCTACCCGTATATGCATTCTCGAAATATCTATATGTATACAATGCAAAAACAACACGGCGAAAACTACGATAAATCAAACTTTTGGTATGTGCGCCATTCGCTCTGCCTTGTAGTTTCGCCGCCCTAAGACGTCCATATGATGTCCTCCTCCCTCTGCCACGCAACCGTAGAGGTAGAGCAAAGGGATGCCAGTTTCAGACCCCACCTAGCCGGCCGCCGGTGACTTAGGAATGTCGTAATCTTCGCCATATGTCGCAGGAATGAAGATGACTATCTTGGGGAATGTAGCCCGATGCCAATCTCCCGTTATGGAACGACGTGTCGCGGTCTCACCTCACCTAAGTGATCCTTCGTCCGCCTCCCCGTGACACCGTGCTCCCCGTTAGTTTCGGCATGACGAACTCTTGTCGACTTCATTGTCACTCTTAAACAGTCACACCGCAGCGAACACTCGCCTCGACGAACAAATTCGTTGGCTCGCCGTCCCCTATTAGAGGAGGGAGCAAGTCTACTGGAGTCGTAGTGTCGATTATTGACAATAGTGAGAGCCTGACGATTTTGCCTTACGTTCCCTTTTAGTGTAACACAAGTCCCACGATTCAAAGTCATACGTGTCTAGTCCATCCCTCTCTAATAGTTAGGTAGTGAGGACTTAGGGCAGTGATGTCCTAGTAGTAGGAGTAATAGGAGTAAGGCTGTCTGAGGTATGCCAGTATGCTAGGATGAGTAATAATATACGCGCCCCTAAAACTACTCGTCGAATTATTCGACGCTACACTATAGCGACGGCGTTTATAACCGCCTTACCCTGTTTATTCACAGCCTATATCACAGTAAGTAGATGTGGGGTAGGATATAGTCACTTGTAGCAAGATATAATTGTGGTTGATTTGAATGTGGCTTCCCGATCGAAGATCCGAGGCGTGAGTCCTGCAGCGGCTTCATACCGGCAACCTTGGGCTCTTGTTTGTTGCTTACGATTTTCGTGTATCCGACACGCCGACGCGCGCCTAGCAATGAAACGTATTGCACAAGCGCAGACCGTAGGACCCCTTCCACGGATAGTTGCAGGCTTTCGAGCCATAGAGAAGGCGTCTCCAGCCGATCTCTGTGAGACATTTGACGTGGGGTGGCCTGGTTTATGCACAGAGCTGCTCTCCGGGCCGACGAAGAACTTGACAGAGAAGATTGTCTAGTTGACTAGCAAACCTGATTATCGAGCAGGTCCCCTAGTAACACAAAAAAAGGCTTCGTAGTGATGAATACCCAAGGACGATCCAACAACCCACAGATTGCATGCTTGGACTTCTAGGCTAGGAGATTGCCACAGACGGGCAAATCAGACGGGCAAATACCGGCCCAACACAAAATATGGCACCGGGTACATCGTTCGGCACGACCTCTGCCATGTCTTAGCTGCAATCAAGCACCGGCGCCATTGCGCATTGCGGGGGATGTTGGGAGCGTTCTGAATTATACAGACAGATGCGCATACTGACATCGCCGATGTATATGTTAGTAGATGTTCAATGGTGAAGCTAGGTATGCAAGAGGACTCGTAGTTGATGTCAGCCTTGCCACCTTGAGAGTGTCATTCTCCGTCGAAATTATCCTGGATACGGTAAGCTTGTGTATGGCAGACAACGGAACATACTGAGTCGAGTGAGGGAACTCAAACCGACTATCAATGATGACAAGTTCTGGCTGTGATACTCTTGGGACCTTGGGACCTTAGGACCTTCTGCACTAGTGCATACGCAACCCATTTTGTATGTGTGGTTGAACTTGATTTACTTGATTAAGACTAAGAGGTGGTCCCGTGAGTAATTTTTTTTCCTACGTTACTTAATCCTTTCGTACATGGCTCTTGTTTGAACGGGCCGAGTTGCTATTTGTGAGTATATCTGTGAGTAAATATAGTAAATATACTCAACATCGAGTGTCAGGTAGGCAGATAGGTAGGTGGTTATCCGACGTAGAGGCTTGTGCCATGCAGGGTAGCTCCTCTTCATATATCTCTAACTTGAAACTAAGAATAGAATGAGGCAAGCTGATTCGCTGCAGTTTGTTAATCCACCTATCTTACATACTATTAGGATTCAAGCTGGCTTATCGATAGCTTTGTTTCTTAAAGCTTGGTACATGCATACAAAGTACATTAGATCTGCATGAAGTTTAAACATTCCTGCAATTACCTGGGGACGGAATTGATCCCAACCATTAAACGTCCTTAAATAGGTACTGCTTGAATATCTGCATATGTAGTAATCTTTCCACTGTGGGTGAATTGTGGGTGTTGCATTGAAGTGTTGAAATATGTGGGAACCCACTTAATCCATTTACTTGCTACTAGTGTAGGGAGCTTAGAGGGGGTAAGGGTATGCGTGATTGGCTAGACTCCTAAAGAAGTCTAGAAGCTCACTTTCAGATAATGATTTGTTCTGTTTTAGGTAGTTTGTCCATGTACAATTTGTAGCGTCATCGGGCCTTGACCGTTTTTGTGTTGTACTACCCGCTTTTACTGGAGCCGCTTTAAATATCATTGGTCGATCTTGAAATTAAGCAGCGTTTAGCTTGGAACTTGTCGATGGATGCATCGAATCAGAAGCCTGTGCCTGTCGAGCCCCTTCCCGCAACGTGTGAATGATAGCAACTACGGATCCGTCCCCCCTTGCTAATAAGATTCGTCTAGGGCCAATCATTTTTCATGGCTCTCCTAAACCTGAGCTCCACAATCTGTTGATCTCGCTCATCCTCTTCAACTCTCCGTGTCCCCTCCCTTTCTTTCCTTTCCCTTCACGATCTTCGTCGTCGTTGTCGTTGCCGTCCTGTCGTTGCTCTGTCGGTTCAGAGAGTCCACTCCTTTGGCTTTGAGCCCCTCCCTCTCATTCACTCATTATTTGGTTTCAGCTTCACTCTTTTTTTGGGTTGATTCCGTCCAGTCTTTTTTTCTTCTGGAGTTTTCCGAAGCCTTCCGAAGTCTTGAGACCTTTACTCTCTCCCTTACGTATGTTCATCCATGTCTTGAACCAATCTAGGAGGCAAGATGGTCATATCCATTCGTCTGCTATCTGGGTTTCTCTATTCTATACCGTATTGAGTCAAATATCTAACTCATGTCTCAATATAGCCGAGCCATTCATTGATTATTCAACTGGACCGACATAATCCCTTGACACCCGGCATTAAACAACGACAATAACTCTTATCGTCAGATTAGCAATTATTGTCAATATGTCTACTTTCAGCAACCTTATTGCCCGTGGCAATGCTGTCCTTTCCAGGCGGGACCTTGATATGGGAGGCGAGCCGGACGGGGTCATCGACCTTATGATTGCCTTTCTTGGCGTCGCATTCTTTGCTCTTGTTCTGGTAGCCTTGTTATTCATGATGCGGCGTGCGAAGCGCGAGCGACAGCTCCAGCAAGATGGCCTACCCCAGTATAACGACATCAAACATGATGACGGTACTACTCGCCGTCTCACCATCCAGACCGCAGACGGCCGATCAAGTATTTTTGTTCTGAATGGCCGTCCAATGCTAAATGACCCGAGTTCGCCACCCTACTCGCCCAACAACATTCCCGAGATTCACATCACCTTCCCCGATGAGCAGGATGAGCAAGGTCGCAACAAGGGTGGCCGCGTTGTGGTTGTCCGAGTCGGCGAGACCACTGTTGGCCTTGAGCCTGTAAAGGAGGAGCAACTGCCAGCATATTCCAAAGAGAACAGCGCCGGTTTCTACTCGATCGATATGGATCAAATCGGTGGACTGAAGGAGAAGGATCGAAGCCAGTTCTCCTAAGCCACCATTAGCCTGGCCTTCCTACCAAATTTTCTCAAAGTTCAGAAACGCTACTTAATCGCCAATAACCAACCGACTTAATTTAACATGATGGGGGAGTTTGAACGATATATATATACATATGCATGAATAATGGTGTACCTATTACAAAGCAGATGTCTATATTACCCTTCTATAAGTACCTCTAGGAGGAGACGGGGATGCGGAAGGACGGACCGCGGTGGAAGGCGAGTCTGGATGGCCATGTTTACCATCCGGCGCTCTAGGTACATTCGGTCCTGTATATAACGATACCCCTTTGCTTTTTTGTCTTCACCTTTCCGGGGCCACCACGGACAATTAAGCCTTCCAGTGCGAGCAATTTAGACGAGACCACCACCAGTCACGAGATATATTCTCAGTTGTATAGCTAAATTAATTCCGTCATCCAACTCAACAATACTTATTCCCACTGAAAATACCTAATTCTACTTGGGCACGTCCATATTTACCAGTGTTGGTGTTTTAAGCACCTAGTAACTCGGGTTTTAAGTTTATGTATAACTGTTTGGGACATACAGCCTCCCGAACTTATCGGACATATAAACCGAAACGAGACATCATCTACAGAGTTGTGGCGTATCTCCCTTCTTTAGTGGTTCACCAAGACCTATCACGTATTAGTCGATCACTCGATCTCGGATGATGAACGATGTATATCGAAAGTAGACGACATATTGCTGCGACCAGTAAGAGACAACAACCACACAACACTCACAGGCAACGATTATATCCATACTATATAAGGCCATGGCACTAAAGTCCTCGAAGCCAGCCAGCCAGCTGAAGGTGCAGCATAGAAGGCAATAAATTCAGAGAAATTAAGATGAAACATCATCCCTAGTAAAAGCCTCCGCCGCCTCTCCGCAGATGTCATTCTTAGACAGCCTGGAAACAGATTATATACTTGCGCGTCGACGAGGCTTTTTGTCGTGCATACAGGTGGCTTGTTAAGTAGCGGCGGGTAGGTACGTTTCGTGCGGGCATGACGATTTCTTGGTCGCCGTTGTCGGCTGGTGACATGTCGTGGCGTTCTTATGGAGAAGTTATCCGGAACATGCATCTGCAGATTGTTCGTTCGTTAAGATATATATATATATATATATACCTAAGGTATATATTACATCTTCTATCAAGTGTCGTTAAACAAATTCAAAACAAGAGTGTTTATAACCATGGCCTTTGAATGTTGCTACGGCCTAGATACTGCGTCGTCTCTATTTAATTTCACTTCATTTACTTTGTAAACGAAAATAATGGTATGCTGCTGAGAATACTTTGATACCATTATCCTTCTATATGAACTACTTTGGAACTTCAAATAACGTTTAGAACGGACCTCGTACCTAGGGCGGAAACCCACCCGAAGAAAATCTGCGGAACTATCTCGGGCCATCCTCCTTCATTAACGGCAAAACTGTATGTCCGGACATATTCACCGTTGAGATATTTAAAGCATTTAAATAACAGGTAATTTCAATATCATCATATTCGGCCTCGAACTGTCACGCCGTATATTTTTAATCACTAAATATTAGATAGTTACCTGATTACGCATTCATGTATGCAAGCTGCTTCTAATATCTCAGCCACCTTTCTCGGCGTCCAAGAATCTCCGTAGGAATATGTACTGATTGTGGTACCGAAGCTTTGACATTCGATGTTGTGAACCTCGAGCGGCATTTCTTTCTATTTCGGTGCTGATGTAATACTATGTATCTAATATCACAACCTCACCGATACTCGGAGTGTACCTGACAAGAAGAAAAAGGGACAGAGGTTAGTGGACGAAAAGCGAATATGGAGGGTATGATACGGGTGGTATGGTAAATTCAAGGCCCGGTGTTAGTACATTACAATAGCAGTAAATCCCCGCAAAGTACCTACGATAAGACTGTGCTTAATATTGCTATAAGCCACTCGGCTAGCAAGTAGTTGCGAAGAGAGCTAACCTAATGGATATCGTGTCTCGGTCCTAAGTTCTAGGCCAATGCAACAGCTCGCAAACAGCATCTTCCTTTACCCACATTATAATCCACCGAATCGTATAGGTGACGTATGACCGTTCTGTGCTATCTAAAATCTGAAGAGGGAGGGCGGCGGACATAGCAATATATAGTCCGTATAGCCGCATATAAAGTCCGAGTCGGACATTATTCGCCGGGGTAGTTCCAAGCTGAACTTAATACCATCCATTATCTATACGTAGATGTAGCGTAAAACCCCCTTTGCAATAGGCTTGGCTTATAAATGCCATGAAATTGTACCTAGAGATGTCAATATTCCTGCGGATATAGGTGTATGGATGGCCCTATGTAATTGGAATTAACATTAGTCAGTTGGACTTAAACCCGGTTTCTTATACCCGGGTTTCCTCTTCGGAGGGCATTTAGACACGAAACCTTAGCTATTGCAAACCCGACTAGCACCGGTATCTCCCGCATAGCACGCTATAGTGTCTAGGATGTAATATATCCTTTCTGCCGTTGAAGGAACGGTGGAGTAGTTATGTAGTAGTGGCTAGGCAGTGTGCTATAGTGTGTCGTTCTACTGTACCGATATCTAATCCATCGCTTACTATAAAGTCCGGTACGAACCATTCTGCTTCAGTATGTTCTAGACAGACTCTGCTATCCTGCATATTCGAAATCCGAGCGCGATATTATTAAATATCATCACCATGGCGACACCAGCAGCAAATGCAGCGGCAGTTGCCTCATTCATCAACACAAACCACGCTGATACGTACGAGTATATCGCCCCAAAGAAATTAGATCTCAGTGGAAAATCGGTCTTCATCACTGGAGCTTCCAAGGGCGTTGGGAGGGAGACAGCACTTAGCTATGCTAAGGCCGGCGCCTCCGGAATCATTATCGGGGCTCGGTCGGACTTGTCAAGTTTAGTGACCGAAATTAAAGAAGCAGCGAAAAAAGCCGGTCGCAAGACCGAACCGACGGTCCTCACCCTGAAGCTCGATGTCGCGTCAGAAGACAGCGTTAAGGCTGCCGCAGACGCTGTTTCGGCCAAATTCGGAGGAAAGCTGGATATCTTAATTAACAACGCCGGGTATCTCGAGGATTGGGCGCCCATTGCCGAAGCGAGCACGTATCACTGGTGGTACACATATGAAGTCAACGTGAAGGGAGTCTTCCTATGCAGCAAATATTTCATCCCGCTGCTCCTCGCAAGCGAGACCAAGACCAACATCCTCACATCGAGCGTGGGCGCCATTGCGGTTCTTCCTACCGCCTCGGCCTATCAATCTACCAAGCTTGCTGTTAGCCGACTTGCGGAATACATAGCAGCCGAGTACGCGGACCAAGGCCTAGTCTGCTACTCCATCCATCCCGGCGGCATCAAGACGGACCTGGCGATTAACATGCCCCAGGACCTACAAGATAGGTTCTTGACTGACGAATTAGCGCTTCCGGCAGATACGCTTGCATGGCTGGGAGCTGAGAGGCGACCTTGGATGAATGGAAGATTTATCAATGCCAAGTGGGATATGAAAGAGCTCGAAGCTAAAAAGGACGAGATAGTTGAGGGAGATTTGTTGAAGTTTAGGTTGACGACTTCGGCTTAATTTCTTTACTTCTGATGAAGCCACTTCTGATGAAGGGGTAGAATGATGTTGATTAGGTACATAGGTTAAGTTGATAGGTAATTAGTAGGCGAAGCCCAGTAATTTTCAGCATGGCTAGTAATTACTTAATCTCCTGCCACATTTTCTATTGTTGCTACCTAAGTTGTTGGTTATCGTCTTTGTCAATACATAGGTAGGTACCTAGGTAGGTATACATAGTAGAAAAGTACATGTAACATGTAAATGTAACTAACATGTAACGGAAGCTACCTGTTATAAAGTTTGTAACAAGTCTTATTGGTTAGAGAAGCGTTTATGTAACTGATATAAGGTTACCCAGGTTATCCACCTGGCGTTGCTAGGGTTCGTCATAGTGGACAGTTGCGTCCATGCACCCTGCTATGTACCTACATAGCTGCAGACTTAGGTATCACTAAACTTTAGGGGTCCCCACAAGTAACCCGGTAAGTTCTTTTTCTCATTAACAGCTTCAGATATGTGTTATCAAAACTTGCCGTGTTTTGACATTACAATGCCTAATTCTTTTTTGCAACTGAAGCTGAGCTAATTGCAACTTTCTTCTAGCCTTCCTTTTGTCCATATTTTCACCATAGATGCTTTATAGGGAAGCCAATGGCCGCGATTGATCCTTGCACGACGCGTTAATTACCTTAACCTACCTTACCCTCCGACCCACGATGCCCTCCCGCAATGCCCGCCCAAAATCAAAAACCCCCGCGAACGAATTCAAGGCCATTGCCGCAGAATGGGCCCGCGCAAAGCAATTGAAAGAGCTTGAGGATGTTGCACAGAAGAAACCAGAATCTTCTACATCTGATGATGCACGGCGTGTAGCTCTCGAAGCTCATCGAAAGAAAGCTTTCGAGCGCCGCTGTTTTTGGACTATAGGTTTTTGGGGCTGGCTGCTCTGCATCCACATCATTGGCATATTACTCTTTACCAGCGGTTTCCTCTTGACCAGATTGGTCTTAGATGAACAGTCAGAATGCGACAACCCACCTATAGAACCGTTATTGGAATGGAAGGGGAAGGGTACCGTGGATGGTGGCTGTTGGCACCCCAAGACCTTCGATAAAGCTGTTATTGTATTGGTGGATGCTTTGCGATACGATTTCACCGTCCCGGTCGAGGAGGACGACCATGCTGAAGTTTACCACAATGCGCTTCCTTTCCTCTACGAAACTTCCGTTAAATCTCCAGGAAATGCTTTTCTACGACCATTTATTGCGGACCCCCCGACTTCTACTCTTCAAAGACTAAAAGGTCTAACCACGGGCACTTTGCCCACGTTTATGGACATAGGTTCCAGTTTTGCGGGGACGGCCATAGAGGAGGATAATTTATTAATACAGTGGAGGGCTCAAGGAAAGCGAATAGTTCATCTAGGAGACGACACTTGGACCGCACTATTCCCCGATTATTTCCAACCCAACATCAGCAAGGCCTACGACAGCTTTAATGTTTGGGATTTACATACTGTTGACAATGGAGTCTTGGACCACATATTCCCGTTATTGAAGCCGGATCAGACACAAAAATGGGACGTTCTCATAGGGCATCTTCTTGGCGTGGACCATGCTGGCCATCGGTACGGACCCAATCATGCTGCGATGACTGCCAAGCTTCAGCAGATGAATGGTTTCATTCAAAACCTTACGAAGGAAATCGATGATAATACGTTATTGGTTGTTATGGGCGATCACGGAATGGACAGCAAGGGCGATCACGGTGGTGAAAGTGATGATGAGGTTGAGGCTGCGCTGTGGATGTATTCAAAGAAGCCAGTGTTCGGTCGTACTCAACCCGAGTTCAAAACTCCACCAGCGACGGCCAAGATCCGGCCCGTAAACCAGATCGATCTGGTCCCAACTTTGGCTCTTCTCTTAGGTATTCCTATACCATATAATAATCTTGGTCGACCGATCGAAGAAGCATTCATTGGTCTTAAAGGCATTGCCTGGGATGTTCTTGCAGCCGCCTCTAGTATAACGTCGGCCGGAATCAGGAGATATCAAGCATCATACTTCAAAGCCCGTGGTATCGAGCAGAGCACGAAGCCTGGGTCTCCTGCAACACTCTGGAAGTATGCCGAGGCCCTCGTCCAAGCAGATACTAAATCTAGATCGTGGCAAGCTCTATACGATGCTTATGCTACGTATCAACAGGAGACGCTAAGAATCTGCAAGGAGCTATGGGCTAGCTTCGATGTCCCGGAGATGATACTGGGCATTGTAACCATGGCATTTGGAGTGGTCGTATTATTACTCTACGTTTCGAGGGATGAAGACGAAGACTTTGCAGTTTTGGACAACGCCGAGCTGGACTTCGCCGAGAGGAGCCTGGAATTGCAGAGTTCATTGGCAGAGCCGGAGGGTACATCTTACAAAAGTTTCAGCAAGTCGCTTGCCAAGGCTGGACTTCTCAGCGGTGGCATAATAGGAATTCTAAGCTTAGGATTTATTCAGATCAGCGGATCTGACGAATGGATATTAGCAGCTGCCGCAACAGCTATTGGAAGCATGCTCGCTGTTACTGGTGTTCTATTACAGATCCGTGGGATACGCATACTCAACCTACTACCGAATACACCCTGGGGATGGCTATCCGTCGTCTTCACGTTAAGTCAATCTATCGGCTTTGCATCTAACTCGTACACTATCTGGGAAGATTCAATCTCCTTATTCTTCCTCTCGACATTTGGTTTCGCAAGCGCAGTCGCCTCGCTTCAACTACTATCAGTACGCGATCGAACTCTAGGCGTTTATCACTCCATCTTGTTTGTTATCCTTGGACGGGTAGCGTCTTTCTCGAAACTGTGTAGAGACGAGCAGATGCCATACTGCACGTCGACGTACTACGCATCCGCCAACTCATCAACCTCAGCCCCCTGGCAATTGGTTATCCCATTCCTCGTCTTCCTCATCCTCCCATCTATCATCAAATCATACCTAGAAAGCTCGCGGTCATACGAGGGTCTCGCACCCATGTGGATCGGCACCGTCTTCCGAATCGGCCTTTTCCTCGCCGCCGTATATTGGACTCTCGATGCGGCGGATAATGCAAACTGGCTTACCTCGATTCCGGAGAAAATGCTAAAGACCATCCACGTCTCCATCGCTCAGCTAGTTCTAGCCGTGGCCATTGTAGCTGGTACTACGGCTTTCATCTGGGCTCCTCCCTGCGTCAAGATCTTCACGACCGCACCCAACAGCAGCAGAGCACAGATCACCGTCCTCGGTTTCGGCAATACCAACGGCGCGCGGTACCTCTTCCTTCCGATCAACATCGCCGCCGCCTGCATCCTCCTCTCGAAACCCATGGGCGGCGGCGCCCTCGCTATCATGCTCTGGCAAATACTCTCCCTAGCTGAGATCATCGACCTTAACGACCTCTCCGCCGAAACCATCGGACCCGTAACATTAGCGTTACTCGGCAACTTCCACTACTTCAAGACGGGCCACCAAGCCGTTCTAGCATCCATCCAATGGGACAGCGCATTCATCCCCCTCCTCACCCTGCGCTACCCCTGGAGCCCCCTCGCCGTCGCCCTCAACACCTTCGCCGGGCAAATCCTAGCCGTGGCCTCGGCTCCCCTGCTAACCCTGTGGAAAACCTCGCCTAAACGTCGCGGCGTCCTGGAAACTGCCAGCCGCGCGCTCGCCGCGCTGGTCGCGTATTATGCCGTGCAGAGCCTCGCGACCATGGCGTGGGCGGGCCACCTCCGAAGACATCTCATGCTGTACCGCGTGTTTAACCCGCGGTTCATGATGGCGGCCACGGTGTTGTTGGTGGTGGATTTAGTTGCTATCGGGGTCGCGTTGCTGGGCGTTAGGACGAACGTCCTAGCCATCAGCGAGGTTTTCGGGTTCGCGGACTAGGCGGTCGCGCTCTCGCGGGCGGACGGGTGGCAGATCATAGTGCCTGCAGAGTTTCAGTGGGCAACGCTCATGGTGGGAGTAGATGAGGAGGGAGCACCTATATATATGCTATGCGTTAGTCTGGGTGGTTGATGGAGGAGCGAATTAAGTCTAGGTTTGTTTAAGGTATGTCAGGAAAGGAAAGGAAATGCAGGAAATACCTACCTACCCAGGTATATAACCTAGGTGCCTATTTAAATAAGGAAGTAGGTGAATAAAAGATCTTTCATCTTCATCTTTAGATGTCACATCAGTAGATACCTACCTACTTACATACACGTAGAATCTCAACCAGACCTCAAGACGAGGTATGCAAGTGCCCGTAATATTGTATATCCAGGTGGGCATTGCCGGTATGCCGTCTATCCACATATACTTAGTCTATCCAAGCATTCGCGATCCTTCAAACTCCGCTGCCTACCTAGCCCATCCACCATAGGAACATGTCGCGAATAGATCACGTATCGATCGAATGTTAGTGAGCCAGGCGGATTGATGGAAAATACGAATGAATCCTCCCGACTAATCCGCGAATACCCGTCATCTATCTATGTACCTACACGAGACGTTTAATTCCCAAGTTAATATACCTACATGTAGGTAACTACTGCATACGTCAACTTAGAGGTTAGGCGAGAGAATACTCCGAACTACCACGGTTTGGCAGTTTCTTTCAGTACTTGAACCCAGCCATCTCTTGTACATACATAGGTAATTTGCGATCAAATATACGGTGATGCAGTATACAGTGTTGTATCATAAAGTATATACAGATGTTCGATTGTATTTTTTACTATTCAGCTAGCCAGCCTATCCACATGTCGAGTACCAAATACTTATATATGTAGGCTGCAATTATGTACAAGAATCCTATTTTTGTCGTAGGATGGCGTTGGGTGAGCAATGCTTCGCCCCATGTCTCAGACACACATACAGGTCGACAACAACCGCCACCGTGAGTTTAACACACCTATCTACCTGGATCAACCCTCAATATGTATCCCGTACGTGCTCGTGTGGTGTCCACCGATTGGATCCTCCATATATTATTCCATAATAGTAATAAGAAAGTTGGCGTTAATTATCAATATAAATAGAAATAGAAAATAATTTTATGTTGCGAGAAAAGAAGGCCGAAAATATCGCGTTGGGTATCAAAAAAGCGCCGGTATGTAGTGTTACCGATTCGTAAAAGCAGTCGTCCCAATCCAGTACCCGAAGCCCGTATCCAAAACAAGCATGTTGTATGCCTGACCCCGTTCCAAAGACGCCCAAGAAGTGAATTACTGCCGGGTCGAAGTACCGACCGTAGGCTTATAGAATGCTACCAAAGCAAGCGCGAAACGAATGCGCATAAAAATGATAGCATAAGTAGAGACGGTGCTTGCGCTATAGACGTCGCGGCGCTGCCCGGAAGCGGATCGGGAAGTACTGCGCTGACGAAATTCCCACCGCAGTTTGCGTCTATTTGCTCAGCTGCTTTTACGTACGTGCTCGATATCCATTTCGTTCTGTCGGCCGCCGCTGCTTGATAGATCTTCATCGTTTCGCTTGTGCAAGTATCGCATGCGGGTACAGCTGTTTCGGGGAGGGATGAGTTGAAAGGCAATGTGTATAGATAGACGTTGGAAGCAGTCGTTTGATTTGTAACAGCATTGACAAAGCAATACGTTGAAGTGTCCGCATTGTATAAACACGTCGCGCCGTATATCTCTTCATACGACCTCATTCCCTTGTAGGCCTGGATCACTAGGTCATTTCGCTTGTTGTAATCCTCTCCGCAATTCTCATCGGATTTGAGCTTCTCAGCGAGATCATCGAGATAGGCTGTGCAAGACTGCTTGTCAGCTTTGCATGCTGTTTCGATGACCTGCGTAATTTTGACCACGGATTTCATAGCCTGGAAGAATGAATTGGAGTTCTAAAAATATTGTTAATTATAATCCCACGAGATGAGCGACACTCAAGACTCACCTTCAAAAGTAGCGAAAGAGGATAACAGGCTTGGAATGTCGGGTCCTCTAAAAAGGCACTGATAAAATCGAGGCAAGATCCTTCCCCATCTTCGCCGGAGAAGTTTGCAGCGAGCGCGCCATCGAAGGGCGTGGGAAGAGGGCCTGTCGCGACGGTTGTTTGAGAGGATACGTCTCCAGTGGCTGTAGCTGTCGAGACGTCGACCGTAAAGGTCTCTGGCTGCCGAGGGACGAGTTGGCGATGCTCGTCTTCGGACATGATCTGCCAGCGACCGTTGACGAAAACCGGTATCCGCGTATCAATTAGCAGATTTGTCTCAGTCGATCGTGGGGTGTCCTCCAGTGAAATAGCAGCAGCTAGGGGGATCCAAGAGGAAATGATTAGGATGATCACTGCCATATATATCCATTGTTTGTGGTATGGTGAAACGGCAGCAGGGTAGGGCGGGCCCCCGCGGCGCAGTAAACGCCGTAACCACTGGGACCTGAAGGAGCGGTTTAAATGCATTGTTATGTCCCCGAAGCAGGTAACCGATCAGCGGCTTGTTCGTACATTACTTAGGTAGTGATGCTAGTGATGCTAGAGAGCCTCCGGCCGGTAGTGGCCCGGCGAATACTACGATAGCTAATTGCGGTTCGAAGCTTCAAGTGAAGTTGCGGTAGGAAAATGCCGAAAATTCTGGTCGTTCCCACCGGTTGCCCTTATTATATTCAACAGATCCTTGGCCACCCGAACTTGGTATGATGTTGCGGACGGTGCAAACAAGCGTCTCCGTTGCGGGCACGAGCTGGCCAATATAAAAAAACTGACGGGTAAATGAATGCGTCCCGTAGCGAAGAGTAGAATACCAATGAGATAGTGTGCTTGTATGCAACGAAAATGCCGTAGCAAATGCAAAGCAGCGTGCGGGGGTAAAATGTTGAAGCTGGGAAATCCACCCCGTGATATGTGTTGTTCACTATCAGAGATCAGAGTAGGTATGTATTGGGGATGGATAATGGTTATGGAGACCGGAGACCCAACGACGAAAAGAGCAGGAGGATGTCGTTCATAAGCGTAAGCAGCACGTCTGGGCTTTTTCAATGAAATTATGTTCGAACTATGTATACGAGCGGTCCCAAGCGGTCCCAAGCGGTCCCAAGCGTTCCCATTTTGGGTCTTCAGGCCGGTTGGCCTATCCCGTGTTTCCCAAGATCCAAGAAGACAAAAACGCTAGTCTAGACCGGGCGCCTGTCAAAATGCAGCGGAGAAGATATCGCAATTGGGGCCCGTAGCGTATGTATGTATGTAATAAGACGTAGCCTATACATAGCTCTTGGCCGCCCTTGGTAAAAAGAACCGTACCGACCCCAAATAAGCCATAGTAAGTCCCGCCGTCTTGGTGTCATGGTCTTGCGTGCCGCCTAGCCTGCCTCGACGGCCATAGCCAATATGACCACACAGCCGTGAGTAACATAACACAGGCGACATGTCATTTCTCTAGGTTAGAGAGGTGCTGAAATCTATCGCAAATCTATCGCATCGGCACATCTCAGGAGGTGAAGCTAGGTAGCGATTGGACAAAGACAAGGACAAGGACTTCCTTGCCTGATGAAATGTTTACCTACCCATCCAAGTGGTTGACCAGTAAGATTGTAAGCAGAGGATTGGGGGAGAGCTTGGCTTTGGTTAAGAGTTTTCGAGAAGGGTTAGTACCTATGTACGCAAGCAGTCTAGAACCAAGTGTTTTTTTTTTCTCCGATTCGACTCGATCCTGATTGAGGATGCATGAAGTGTAAGGTTGTTGATGGAGTTAGGAAGTTGGTTAAGGGGATTGGTCGATTGGACGGGGGTTGCATAAGCGAAATTTTACTGTTTACCTAAGTACTGCAAATTCGTCAACTTCGCTCTTAGTTGCTAAACACGGCTGAACGAATCATATGTACATATGTAAAGCTTAGATACCTAGGTACCTAGGTAGGTACCGAACATAAGGTACGCTTGTGTGCATTACGCTTATGTTCATTAGAGAAATCGTACTTAAAATTGTACTTAAAACGTGCTAGTACCGCATAATTCAACACTAATGCCAGGCACAGCCGCAACTCTGCAGCTCCTCGTGTCTAGGTATGTACCTATATATGTACCTGGCAGCCTGGACCGCTACCTATGTAACAACCATTAGGGTTATTTTTCTCTAGCGCGGCGGATACCTGCTCCTGTTCTTGTTAGCCGTCGTACCTACTTGGGTATGTACAGCGCGTCATGTCGTAGACGATAGATGCCAAGTCTACACTAGTCTAGTTCTTATCACTTATACACAGGTACGTCTTATCACTTACACGCAATAATAAGTCGACTGGTTGTCACCATTTTCAATTCTTTAGATGACCACTTCAACTAGACCCAATAAACGTCAAATATATATTCAGACAACAAGGTGCTACAGACCATAGCTTTCCTCTTCAGCTCCGGCTCATCTGCCCGGATCACCACGATCGGTAGTGTAAGGTAGCATCGGGTCGCAATATTGCAAGGCCAGACGCGTACGTACACTATGTACATATATGCCCAGGTAGGTAGGTATGTATGTATTCCTTCCTTGCCTCGACCCAAGACAGCCCGTTCATTGGTGTCGCTTACCCAAGATTTCTCTTCATTTCGTACATATGTATTAGGTAGAACCCAAGATCCCGGGTTCCTTCTTACCAATAAGATTCTAATACTTACCTATGCCTCCCTCGCTCTGGATGATGAACGAGGTCTTATTCACTTGGCCGTCCCTTCGAACCCCTTGAAGAAGCGGACTGCAGCTCGACTGGCTGGGACGATGCAGCACAGAGAGGCCTCGGAGTATATCACGATACGCACATCAGACCCTCAAAAGCGTCAAGGTGAACAATTTTATGTAAGCTTAATATAAGTCATACGCGTGACTGACGCAAGCACGCGGCTTTCCGAGGCACCGCCGTGCACTCACTTCATTTATATGTATCTTCACCGACCTGTATTGCGGCTTATCATTCGCAATATTATACCCAAAGTCAATACAGCCGAGGATATTGACAATTAATGAGAAAAAGGCAAAGCCATAACCTAGTGAAGCATATAAAACATGAAATGACTCCAGCCAGATCGATCGTAGATCTCTCATGCCCCCTTAATAGTACATAGTACATAGTACATAGTATGTGATCGACGGAGATCGTCACTTAAAGTTGAACCGATCTATCTACGATTCTGTTCCATAAATGCTAAGCCAATATTATATTACCTTAGGTACTGCTTAGACTACCGACTTACACGGTATATGAACACACGTCTTGTGGCTTCTCACCCCTCTAACCTCCCATCGACATATCAGGTATGTACACAAGCAAGGCGCATGGCACCACCCAAGCGGCCTCCCCTCCTCGTGGCAGTCGTGAGACAAACTACGCATCTACCCGCTCTAGCCTACTAATCCAAGACACGACACGACACGGCACGCCTACATATTCCGTCCGTGCTCGTCGGGGGTAACCTAGTCGCACGATTCGCAGCAGCTACGAACTCCTACATACATACATAACGACGACATCGGGTCTCAGCCACCCACCCACCCAATACCTCGTCGTCTCGCCTGCTTCCACTGTTTCGGTTTCAGGCCGGGCTTCCTCGCATATCTCCGTACCTCACAAAGGTCAGATGTGGTAGCCTGGACGCCGTAAGTGGAAGCAACAGGCGATATACCTCGTTTATTGCCCTATCTGACACTTTTCGTACATACATCACCACATGAATACTTACTACTAATATGCTGCAACTCAAGTCCCTATTCGGTAAGGTTGGTAATAGCATGCTGTGTAAGATACACTACTTACATACCTATTCTCCATATCAGACCCAGCATCAAGCATTAGGTATCAAATCACATCGGTATACACACACAATCACCAAAAACCAGCTTTCTATACCCAATTAAGTTTTAGTGGTTAATTACGTTTTACAATTAATTAAGTGACAAGAGTTTTTCTTTCCTCCCTTCAGCCTATATGCTATGCTTGCTGCCCATATCATACATACGTCTGGCCATCTACCTCGTATGTACAGGCATATCTAGACCCTAAAACGCCAATACGATGCTATAAATCGCCCCGGCCTCTCTCTCTAACTCGTCTGCCAACTGCGTTGAACAGCAGGGGGAATCTTTATGCATCAAAATGAGAGGGAAAATCATCAAAATATCGCGGCCACGTATGCGCCTAAATCCAACTTAACTCCCCTACCGAGTCTTCTCCAGACTCTGCAGGTTGACCAACTCGGCATACCGGCCGTTCTTCCGCATGAGCTCAGCGTGCGTACCTTCCTCAACAATGCGGCCCTGGTCAAACACGTAGATAACATCAGCCTTCTGGATGGTGCTAAGACGGTGCGCCACGGCAATCGTGGTTCGGCCCTTCGCAGCCTTGTCAAGAGCTGCTTGGACAACATGTTCTGACTCGGAATCCAACGCACTAGTAGCTTCATCTAAGAGGAGAATCTTCGGGTCGCGGATAAGCGCACGCGCGATAGCAATACGCTGCTTTTGTCCACCAGACAATAGGGCGCCCTTGCTACCGACAACTGTGTTGAAGCCGTCCGGTAAGGATAGGATGAACTCGTAGATGTTAGCTTCTCTGCAGGCGAACTCGATGATTTCGTCCGTAACGGTCTCAGAAGAGGAACCAAGGAGAATGTTCTCCTTAATTGTGCCTTGATATAGTGTCGGCTCTTGGGATACGAGAGCGATGAAGGATCGGTACTGATTGACGTTCAGGGTACTTATCTCCTTTCCATCAACAAATACGCCACCGACAAGAGGGTCATAGAATCGTTCCAATAAAGCAATCGTAGTACTCTTTCCGCAACCCGAAGCACCGACCAAGGCAACATATTGGCCGGGACGGATCGTCAAGTTCAGACCACGAAGCACGGGCTGTTCAGGTCGCGTCGGGTAACGGAAGTGGACATCTCGGAATTCGATGTTACCTTCAACGACTTCAACAGGGGTACCGTCCCCGGACCAGGTGTCGATATTCGGCTTTCGATCAAACAGCGTCTTGAGCTCCTCGGCGGCTCCGTGCGCCTTGCCCATATCGGGAGCGAAAGAGAAGATGGTACCCGCAGACTGAGCCCCAAAGATCACTGACATAAAAGAAACAAAAAACTGGAAGAGATCAATCTCGCCCTTAGCGATCAAGGTGCCGCCGTACCAGAAACCAAGAGCAAATATCAGGAAAGTAAGCGACTGAGAAGTGGCATAGAGTAACGAAGACTTCAAGACGGAAATCAAACTAGCCCTCTGCTGAATAGCAAGAGACTTCCTGTATTGAGACATAACATCATCCTCCCTAGTCAGAGATGCGACGGTGCGGATGGCTGAGATGGCTTCGGATGCATATGTAGCACTCTGCTCGTAGGCCGTTCTGGAGCGACGTTGGAAGTGCGCCAGCATGTAAAAGCGGAAGAAGCCGCAACCTAGTAAGAGTGGCACCGTGGCGATACAGACAAGAGACAATTTCCAGTTGAATACGAGAGCAACGATCATTGCTGATATAAGCGTCGTGGTAACCATGAGCAAAGTACCAAGAGTAACACCACTAAGACCAGCCACGTGGGTGGTTTCGGTGGATAGGAACGATGTGAGGGCTCCGGCAGTGTTCTCATCTCGATCAAAGAAGGCAACGTCCTGGCGTAACATAGTTCGAAAAGCCCTATCTCTGACACGATGGATTAAGCGCTCGGAGCATTTGGCAAAAGCAACACCCTGGGATATTTGAGCGATGAGCATGACAAACGCTAGCATGAGAAACATGGCGCTCCAGAAGTCGCTATCCTTCTTGATCTGGTGACTGTTCGCAGGAGTAATAGGCACAGCCAACGTCTACGCCGAGCTAGTTAGCGACAATAAAACGATGAAGGTTTGACTAATATCCGGGAAACTTACGAGGATTTGCTTAGCAAAAAAGAAGGCTTGAGTTGGGTTACCACCTCCACAGATGATAGACCAGAACAAGCCGTAGAGCATTAGTTTCCATTCCTCTTTGTTAAACGACGCAATCAGCTTAATCAGAGTCCATAACGAGTACTGTTTCCTTTCCTCAGGCTTGCGACCTTGAAGAGCCTTGCTGGATGCGGATCCCTGGGTTGTCGATCGGTTCAGTTTATCACGGATGTTGTCATCGGGGTCCTCGACGTAGCCGACATCGCCCGCTTTGGAAGCCTTACGAATGAGACTCTCCTCCTTAGCGTCAATTGCTTCTTGCTCTTCCGCGGTTAGATCATTTACAACAGCGATGTTCTGTGCGTTGACGAGCCTTGCATATGCGCCGTTAAGTTCCAAAAGCTCGTCATGCGTTCCCTGCTCGACAATAGTTCCTTGCGACATGCATACAATGTTGTGGGCATCCCTGATGGTAGAAAGACGGTGAGCAATGGTAATGGTGGTTCGACCGGCCGCCGCAGCCTCTAACGCAGCCTGCACGACGCCTTCTGACTTAGTATCTAACGCGCTTGTCGCCTCATCGAGTAGAAGAACTGGAATTAAAGTTAGATAATATTACGTGTTTCTTAGCGCGCTATGACTTACTCTTAGGGTCCGAAACGACGGCTCTGGCGATAGCAATACGTTGCTTCTGACCGCCGGACAATAAGAACCCACGCTCGCCAACATTTGTTTCGTATCCTTCTGGTAAAGACGTGATGAAATCGTGAGCATTAGCCTTCTTGGCTGCTTCAAAAACCATCTCTCTCTGTTTTTCTTCGCTGTCGTTCTCGTGTGTGGTGCCGATGAGACCATGCCTAATGTTTTGATAAATCGTAGTACCGAATAGGGTAGGTTCCTGGCTGACTAGGGACATCTGTTGGCGTAACCATCGAAGATTCAAGGTGCTAATATCGTGTCCATCTAGCAATACTCTGCCCGCCACAGGATCGTAAAATCGTTCCACAAGTCCAACGATGGTACTCTTTCCGGACCCAGAAGTTCCGACCAATGCTGTCGTCTTACCCGCCGGGATCTCCAGTGTTACATCCTTCATGACGACAACCTCAGGCCTCGAGGGATATATATGCTTGATGTTCTCCAGACGGATCGTACCAACAACATTCTCCAGCTTCTCACCATCCTCGGAAGTGGGGTCCAACGGGGACGCACGGTCAATGGTATTAAAGATCTTCGCTGCAGCCGCAAGTCCGGTGCCGAAAGCTTGGAGATTGGGGGCGACGTTGCCCAGATTAAAAGCACCAATGATAATCGACATCATGATAATAAGGACACTCGAGAGCGGGATAACACCGTCGACAAGGTATGTGCTGCCCATCCAGAAACTCAAACCGTAGTTCAGGTATATAATCCAGAACATACCGGCAACCATGCACGCGACCGAAGCCGACTTTCTGAACCCAAAGTATTCGGCACGGGTGAGGTGGGCGTCATATTGCTTCGATAGGGTGCCCTGTGTACCAAAGGCAATAGCATTGCGAATTGAGCTAATAACCTCCTCAGCGACGCTGCCTCCTGCCGCATACGCCTGGATGGAGTCCTTGGTATACTTGACGACAAAGCGAGATCCAGTTCCCATGACCATAATCAAAGCAAAGAGCGAAGAACATAGAATCAGGGTCAATTTCCAGTAGAAGATGAAGCCAATGACGAAAGCAGACACGAATGTTGCCGCTGCTGTCAACGTCAACCCAATCTTCTCAGAAATACCTTCCTGGATCAGATTGGTGTCGGCGGTAATACGAGTAGTAACCTCGCCAGCACCGAGCTTGTCGAAAAAGCCGATGTTCTGGCGCATGCAGCTCTCTAGGTAGTGCTCGCGAATCTTGGCACTTATGTGTTCTCCGGTATAAATAAAGCCGACGGTTGCGATGTAGATGGTTACGAACTCGCCGATGGCCAAGTACACGAAATACAAGACGAGAGTTACCATCTCGTCCATGAAAGCGTCGTACCCAACAGTGCCGAGAAAGAACCCCTGGAACGAGTTTTGGAGGTTACCGAAGATGACCGTCATTAGTGGCAACGCGGCACCGCCCGCGATAGCGCATACAGCGCTGACGGCCATGATTATAAGATCATTCCGAGAAGAGTACCGATATAGTGTGAGTACGCCGGTTCTTACTTCAGGCGTTATGACTTGCCTCTTGAGAACCTCTGCTTCGTCGGCAGGAAGATGACGAAAAGGATCATCATTGGAATCCTTGGCCACCTTCACTACTTTCGAATCTGCCTTCTCTAATGCCGTTCCGGATCCAGTAGAATTTCGTCCCTTCTCCGAGTCGCGTTGACTGGAGTTGCGACTTGAAGGGCCTTCCGCAGTGGCCATCTGAGGTTTTTCCGAGATGTCGTTGGCCATGGCTGCGCTTTGGGTGAGATTGAAGAACCAGTGATGTTAAGGGTTCTCGCGCGCCGGACAAGATATATTTACGTGGGGAAAAGGGGGCGGTTCTCGACCGATGAACCGGTGTTGCGGTATGCCCAGACCTTCTATTCCTTGTATTTTAAAGTTGCCGTTTGCTTAGTTGGGTTTTTAGTGCATTCTAGTTGAAAAAAAAAAATGCAATGTTCGCTTCTTATCTAGATGATGTTGTATATATTATGGGGATATGGGGGACATGGCGGGGGGTGTATTATAATTTCCCATTCAATGACTCTTGAATGATTCACCGCACGGGATTAATTATGCGAATTCCGGGGCCGAGCCTATCCTTTTTCTACGTACATAAATTTCGAATGGCAAAAAAAGAACAAGGTACGGATAGGTAGTCCGATGGTGCACGCGATGCTAACTTGGGTAGGTGCAGATGATTTTAATCGATGGGAATTATACAGGCCGGGCGCGGAATGTTAGAATTCCGAGCACAACGTTAACGCTAGACTCGCAACCGGCAACTGTTACGCAGTCAAACAGTCAGATAGTACTTATGGTATGTACCAAGTGGGGTACCGCATGGAGCCATGTGCTCCTACCTTCGATAATATTTGATTAGCTTTATCGATCCGTCCCTTTTAAGCTTTCGGTTGATTCATTGTCTTATAAGTTTTTCTCCATACAAACAGCTAAGGTACACTTACATCTATGATGTATGCGAAAATTAGTATAAAATTGGTATACCTATTGGACTAAGGAGCTACTATAAAGGCTAGTGACACGAAGCTTCGCTGCGTAGCCAAAATAGTAGCAGCTAACTAACTATTCGACTTCCTGCTAATATTAATATTTAATCTCACAACGGGATTCGATTATGAAACCACGTTGAAGTTTAAATGGGGCCAACGAAAAATGTCATCTCTGAAATCCCGGTTCGAATATAAAGGCTCCGATCCACCATTACACGAGATTTCATTCTTAGGTATGTTGGGCTTTACATATTAAAGGATAGCCGCTAATTGTACACTAGCTACTAGCGGCGGGGCACCCCTACATCCCAAGTGCTTGCTGAAGATCGACGAACTAGGTATGTAATTGCATACATAGATCTAATTGATACATAGCACACCTATGTATTATATGCGATCTGGAACGACAAATGTTTAAAAAGGCATGCCAATAAGATGTGCGTATTAAGATCTTGCACAAAAAGTTATTATACCTACCTAAAGCAGTTATATTATCGGCTATAGATACCGATTGCATTACCCGCAGAATCATACCGAAGAGTCATACCGTTCGTTGGTAGTGCCTACGATCTCCTGCAACGCTATGATGATATGACTATGTATGTATTACGACTGCTTACTTGTACTACACCCGCATGAGCAAGAATAAGATACACCAATAGCCAACAAGCCCGCTTTTTCCTTTACAAAGCGAGATCGATAACCTATAAGATTATCAGATGGCTAAGATGATTTCTCTTCAGCAAAACAACAGCACGGGGCTCGGACCTCGGATTTCTAGGGAATCCCGGTACATGTACATCCGGATTATGTACGTAGTAGTAATGCTTGACTTCGGCACTTAGTTTAGAGGCATTTTGCGCATGAAACTAGTGGACGGTTGAGTGCGCTCTGGATTCGCTCTGGCGGCCTAGAAGCTTATTTTTATTATTAGAGACCGCTGCTCGGGCCCGCAGCTGGTATATATACACCGAGATAAGAAGGGTCTTTCGCTTTCTTGATCTCGTTAGTATTCTCATCTTACCATACCGATATAAAGACCAACCAACCCGTATATGACCGTATTCCTCTTGGGGATCATCGCCGAGATGCGCCAAATATATAACACAGGGGATAGAAGCTTATGTTGCTGGGACCCATAGCCATGTGTCGTAAGCGAGCCTGGGACGCTCTATGCCATCGGCGTCGGCACACCCAGAGTCCGGATTTCATTAGAGATTTTTATGATTCGAGACTTACCAACGATATTCCTCCATGAGACAAATACATAACGCGACACGTAATTAATACCATGACAAAACCGACTTTATTTATGCATGATTCTGTTGAGGTGAGAAAGCAACCCGAAAACGAGACAAGAGACTGGAACCAATTGACTCTGGGCGGGCGACGGGCCGTTCAATACATTTTAAAATATATGAAAAGGTTATGTAACTCGAATATACCTAAAGTTGCGGCTGAAGATTTAAGTCCTCTAACAGGCTACATCTCAAGCAAGGCAAGTAGCACGAGGCGACATGGAACTACCCAGGTAATTCCCGGTACATATGCTTAGTACTTTAGGCAAATGGATACATGTACGTGTACTTTGTATAATCTTTAGGTAGTTAACATTATTATGCACAAGTACATATAAGATTATGAACGCCTAATATTGCCCCAAGCGCCCCACTTCCGTCATTTCAGCCTTGCACAACGCCGCAAACCAACACCAACATCGAATAGTTAACTAAAACTAAAATGAGTTGATATTGAGCGGCCAGGTGTCCTTTCGAGCTACTCGACGAAAACACGTCTAGGAACAGGAAGACAAAGCCCTTGTGTCTCTAAGAAGAGGGAAAAAGACAGAGATCAAAGATCAATAATCAACCACTTTAGGATTCTTCCAGTTTCGCGGTGAAACATACAGCTTCTATTACTTTATATCGTTGATCGAAATACCCATGGTCTGAGTTCGAACGGGTATAATTCCACCCCATGCAACCTCATTGCCGAATCGTTATCTCCAGCTAGCCGCAATGCATCTCACCCCATCCCTACCCCCATCCCTCCTCCTCCTCCTCTGGACCTCTCTATCCCTCCACCCCCCCGCCGCCGCCGCCGCAGCCAAGCCTCAAAACGCCATCCTCCTCTCAGACGTACAATCCCTAACCCTCCGCGGCGGCGGCGCCCAGACCAAACACAGGCGCGTGTCCGCCGTCCCGCAGCTGCGCTGCGTCTCGCCCCCCGCCATATGCCGTCTCCACGAGATCGACGTGATGCGCTGCGCGAACCAGGGCTCGGGCTACGACGCCCAAGACATCCAATGGTCGTGCACGGCCTCGCTGCCCCCCGAGCTCAAGCTCGGCAGCACCGACGTCCTCTGCGAGGGCTACTCGTCTCCCGACGACCCGTACGTGCTGAAGGGCAGCTGCGGCGTCGAGTACCGCTTACTCCTGACCGACACCGGCGAGGCCAAGTTCCCGGATATCGCCAAGACGGGGGGGGCCGAGAAGAAGACAATGTCGGAGAAGATCGCTGCCGCCCTGTTTGGCGTCGTGTTTGCCCTCGTCTGTATGATTATGATTTATTCCGCCTGCGTGAACGCTCGGAACGCTCCTAATGCGCCGCGGAGACCGAGGGATAACCGCTGGGGAGGCGGCGGCGGCGGCGGATTTGATCCCGGCTTCGGACCCGGCGGAGGTGGTGACGACTGGAATGACCCGCCGCCGCCTTATCCGGGGCCCAAGTATTCATCTACGACAGGGAACCAAGGTTGGCGGCCTGGATTCTGGACTGGGGCTGCAACTGGGGCTGCAGCAGGATATGCGGCTGGCAATCGACGGTCCGGACAGAGTTCTAGTTACGAGTCAAGGGCAGGTCCGTCTAGCTCATCACAGTCGACATCCTCTGCTAGATATGAAGGTACAGGATTTGGTTCAACAAGCCGAAGATAGTAGACGAAGGACACGACTAGTCACGAGATCATTTATCAAATATGGGCTTTCCTCATTATCAAGTAACTTGTTAAGTCTTCTATTTGTTTGCACTCGCTATCCAGTGCTGTAGCTCGTTGCGAAACGTGAGTGGTGAAGCTATTTCACTCGATGAGCCACCAACCCCTTGTGCAGACGCAAACTAAAGCCTCATCTTTCACTGGCAAAACAGGTTGGGTTCGAATCCTCGAAACACCTAATAAACTTCTGCAGAACTGAAACCGAGACTGCTCTCTTCAGCTCTCTCAAGGCAGAACTCACGTCTGCAAATAATAGTAGTATGTACATCAACTCTTACACGTAACAACGCCGTTTCCTCTTAATGATACTTTACAATGCGCCCCCGTTCATGGCCCCGGAGCTTTCATGAATTTCTACTATAGGTGGACGGTCATCGCGTCTGACTTGTCGAAGGCTTTACTACAAGCGGGGCACTTTCGCATTCGGTTAGAGATTCTATCGTCAATGCATCCTCTGCAAAAAATGTGTCCGCAAGTTCGTAAAACTGTGTTCTTGAAATCCTTCTTGCAGATAGAACACGTTGCCATGCTCTGGTGAAATCGTTAGAAACCGGAGATACCCTTGATCGTAGGACATTGTACTCACTCTTAGCATTTCCTCTTCCTCTGAAGAGTTACTCAAGCACTTGACCTTCCACTTGTCACGATCCTTCGATACGGACTCGAGGCGCACCTTCAGCTTCTCTACGTCGGATTCCAAAGTGGCAGCTCGCTCTTTAGCGACTGCAGTGGTTGAATCTTTCGACTTTGCCAAATTCGCTAACTCGGTAGCTTGCTGCTTCAGTGCGTCGAAGCGTCGCGACATCTCGGTGCTCGACGTCTCAAGCTTCCTATTCTCAGCCATGACCGAAGCATTCGTCTGCTTCAGATCGGCAAGTTGTTTATCTAAGTTCGTTACGAGTGTTCGGTTATGGGCCTCCACCTCTTTCAGTTGCGAGATGATTTCCGTACTCTTGCCGTTCTGGGTACGTAGCTTCTGGATCGCTTCGAACTTCAGGTCGCCATCCTTTCGCGCCGTGAAGTACTTTTGATCCGCTTTGCTCTTCTCAGCGATAGCCAAAGCTACCCGCTCTTCCATAGCCGCTTGATCCATAACCTTTTTATGAGCAAGAGCCTGGAACTTTTTAACTGCGTGCGTCATCCCTGGTAACTCGCTTTCAATTGAATTATAGTCCTTTAATAGTTTCTTGTACTTCTCTCGTAGTTCCTCGGGTGAGAGCGCGTCTATTTCCGGCCGTTGTGTCATGTCTACATCCTCGCTGGGTTGTAACCTTTGCAATTCCGACTCGAGGGTGGCGATTCGGTCCTCTTCAGCACTAACCAGCTCCTTCATGTGTTCCAAGGCCGTTTTATCTTGCTCTTTGCTCGCCCTAAGCATCGTAACGTCCGCGTGAAGCTCGTCTCGCGCAGATCTCACCCGTGCGAGGGTGGTGTCTGCTTGCTGAAGCTGATCCTCAAGTTCTGCAATTAGTGCCTGCGCTTCGCTCTCGACCTTTCGGCGGCTAGACTCGCGCTCGGCTTCCAATTTTTCGGCCGCCGCTCTGAGACTCTTGTTGTCTGCTTCCAAACTGTTAACCTTGCGGAGAAGATCTTCCATTTGGCTCTTGAACACCTTGAAGACTTCGGTACGAGAGTAGTCCTCGTCGGTTAAGTTCGTTAGCCGGGTCTGTACAGAAGTAAGCTCTTCTTGGAGGCTCTTATTTTGGGCCAACGCGGATTCTAGCTGCTCCTTTTGCCGTTCTGCAACAGCCTTGGCTTCGCGAAGAGCTAACTGCAATGCCTCGCTGTTCGTATTACTCTCATCGGGAGACAAGCCGTTCTCTTGGTCCACGCCCACGGGCCGAGTAGATACGTGATTTAGTGCCTGTTGCTCAAGCTTCTGTACTTGAGCACTTTTAGCCCGGTCGAGCCTTCTCTCAGCCTTCATATATCGGAGTGTCGCGATATTCAGTTGCTCAGAAAGGCTTTCTTTTTCGGCAGACAGACGATCGAGTTTAACGAGGAACTCTTTCTGCTGGGATAGGAGCGCATTGACCTTCTTCTCTAAGTCTGTGATGTCAGGAGCTACCTTGCCACGAGTCCCATTAAGACGGCCAAGTATCGCCTCAACCATCTTCTTGATAGTTGAAGTCTTCTCGCTTAAGTGTGACTCGAACTCTTCCAGGTCTTTGAATTGGGTATGTGTGGGAAACGGTTGGCCTATATATGGTCTTAGCATCGCGGATTTAGAATATTAAGGTAAAGGAGGGCTTTCTCACTATCAGATCCTTGCTGGAAAGGCACATTTCCTTCAACTAGCAACTCTACCTCCTGGAGTAGCTGTCATCGGGCTTAGTATTTATTATCAAGCTCGCCTTCGATAAATCAGACATACCTGTATCCACCAGTTATCAACTATTCGGATGTGGTCGTCATGGTGTGTTGATCGCTTCTTGACCTCGCCCAGTTGAGTCTCAAGGGTATTCTTCTCGCGCTTATACTCGAGCATTTGTCGGTAGATAGCATCTTTTTGATAGTCCTAGCCAATCCATATCTGTCAGCGACTCCATTTCCCTTATATGTATCATGTTGGGTGGCGCGAGTATACGTGATGACGAGCAACTCGGATCAGGTTGCATAATAAAGAGCGAGAGGATATTAGAGCATGGGGTGGTAGTAGGATTGAATGCTGATGACAGCAGAGCCGCGCATCAGTACTGAAATGGTGAGTAGAATATTCTGATGACGACTTGAAACAAAGGCTACGAAGGTCTCGTGCTAGGGTGAAATCGCCTGATAATAGCGACGATAAGAAGTTGGAAGCCGTGTTTCGGTAGGCGGTATTGTTTCAAGGGGAATAAGTCGCGACTGCGAGACTTACCTCGATCCAGGCTTCATCCTTCGCGTCGGTATCGTCTTTAGATTTACTACCGCCGTTAACGGCCTGTCGTTTACTAGGAGGGGCCATGTCATCAGCGCTGCTCATAGCAGGACGCTTACGGTCCTCCATCTTGATGCGAGTCGATAGAGGCGCAGTTGTAGGCGAAGTGGACAGAGGCATCAGAATGAATAGATTGAATGGGATAGAAAAATCTAGTTGTAGAAGGCGTAAGAAACAAACGAGAGGCGGGAAACGAGAAAGCGAACGGATCGGCGAAAAGGAGGAGTTGCAATAAAATGGATGGCGAAGTAGTCTTGAGAGGGCTCAAAAAATAAATAGTACAAGTGCCTCCCCGGGTTGAAAATTTGTATGCTGACCCAGAGGTAGCTAGAGAAAAGCGTGCCTTTCGCGCCGATAGATGCAAACTGTCGTCAAGGAAATGGGTGGAAAAGTAATGGGAGGAAGAGTGAGCCTGGGCTCCAGGAGTTGTAGAACGAAAAATCGAAGTCGAAATCGAGAAAAGCCACAGGAAGGCCACTAATCTGGATTGGGACAGGCAAGAGCGTGCCTTCCCAGTCAACACGGTCAATAGGTTGCTAGGTTAGGTCTTGATAACAGTCAAACAGGCCTACAGATTCAGAACGCCTACCGGTAAAGCGGTGGCCCGTGTGCATGCGCGTCTCTTCCTTCCAGTTGAACGTACCTACCTACCTACCTACCTACCTACCTAGGTTACCTACCTAGGTCCACTACCTAACCTAATCCACTAAAGAAAAGGTACAGTCAATTCCATATCCAATCCCGGCCTACAGTTATTATCCCACCAACCCCACCCAAGTATTTCTCTTTCTCAATCACTTAATCAAATACAACTTGATTCCTTTTGCATCTGAACAACTTCGACAAGGCACACACCTATCCGAGTCACCAATTAGAATTGCCAATTCTGCCATCAAGGAGGGGTGTTCGAAAATTATCGACAAGGCAATGCGCAAGATAATATATCAGGCATAGTAACCGTAGGCATCAGCAGCCATGAGTTCTATGCTGAAGAAGACCGGAGGCTTGTCCTTCAAGCCAAAGATCGCTCCTCGTCGACCAGGCGGTGCTCCCTCGTCATCGCAAGCACTTCCCGCATCTGCATCTGCTAGCACTACGAGAGCTTCTACTACCGAGGTTCCCTCTCAAACATCAACACCTGCGCCTACCGTTCCTCCCACTCCCTCAGTTGAGTCATCTGGTCAAGCAGAACCACCAAAGGAAAATCCGAAAGAAACTCCCAGAGAGACAACGCACGTTGACTCGGAGCAGCCAACCCCTCCAACTCGACAGGATCCCGCAGTATCTGCTACGTCTAAATCAACTCCGCCCTCGACAGCTTCTTCCGCAGGTGTCGAAGTACCATCAGTGCCAACACCAGCACCTACTGAGAGAGTTACTGCCAGAGAAACGGTACCGACGCCAGCCCCGACCGCAGATGAGCCTCTACAACAGTCGCCTTCGATTTCGATCTCGCCTCCTACCAACCGACTAACACAACCGACGCCAGCACCAGAAATCTCAGCGTCAGGAACTCTGGCGACTACTGGTCTAGACAAACCTACGCCTAACACATCAGCTTCTATTGGCTCGCAACCTGCTGCTACGACACTTACACCAATACCACACCCGTCCGCTTCCGTACAGAGTCGACTCGCACCGCCCACCGCGCCTCCATCTCCTGCCCCCGTTTCCGACACGATTGCCGTCTCCGCCCCGGCTGATGAACCTGTTGCTACTGCCCCGAAGCAGAAAAGGGTGTATCGCAAGCGCAAGACTGCTACAGGTGATGATACTGCCGCAGAAGGCCCCGCGCCAAAGAAGAGACGTCCTCACAAGAACCCCCCCGCCGAGGGCAATGAAGCAACGACAGCAGAAGGAGCGGAAGGGGCACCCCCAGTCAAAAGGACATATAGACGTCGCAGACGTTCATCTACTCCCGAGGACCCCGAAAGTCAAGTAATTAACCACAGTACGATGAAAATGGCAGATTTGACTAAGGATCTGGGAATCGGCAAAAAATTCAAGCATGCAGAGGCTATAGAGGAACGCGCGCGACAAGCACGTGAAAAATTTCGCCAGAAGAGACTAGCTAAGCAGAAACAGCTTATGGGAATTTCTCCCGACGGAGAAGAGGCCTCTCGTGCCAGCACCCCTGCGGAAGGCGAAGAGAATGGAAGAGAGTCAGCAATTGCCCGAGCTAGAAATTTGGGAGCTTCAGTCGATGCAGGCGCACAGTCCGTCGGCTACGAAGTCGTAGACGGTCAGATCATAATTAATCAAGAGTCGCTCGTGGTAGACCGACATGCAGCGCACCGAGACATGTCGTCCCTCGAGACCGTCGAAGAAGACGAATTCTCCCACTTGACTACCTCGGCCTCGTTTCGACGTGAGAGCCGCAGAACAGGCGCGAATCATTGGACTGACGAGGATACCGTAAGCCACTGCCCCTTTTCCTTTATACAAGAAAAAGAAATAGCACTAACACCTTCCCAGGAACGCTTCTACCGCCTCTTAAGCATGTTCGGTACTGACTTCGAGACAATCGCAAGCATGTTCCCGGGCAAAACCAGACGCGCCGTCAAGCTCAAATTCAACCGCGAAGAGACCCAACGCCCGCGCCGCATCAACGCCGCTGTCATGGTCCGCGGCGAGAAGCGCGTCGGCATTGATATAGAGGAATACAAGGCCCACCAGCCCGAGTGGCGCGAGAGCGACGCCATTCTTGCCGAACACGCCGAACTCGTCCGCGAGCACGATGAAGATATTAGACGACTGAGAGACGAGAGACGTGCGGCAGGGTTGATTGATGACGACGATGAGGTTGGGGTGCAGGGACAGGGACAGGGACAGGGACGGCAGCAGAATGGAGAGAAGCAGCAAGATAACGGCCGGGGGGGACAGGGAAACACAGGGGGAGATAACCCATATGCAGTCACAGAGGAGGTGGTGGTTGAGGGTTAAAGGGGTGTGTGTATGGATGAGTAACTGGCCCGAAGTAGCAACACCCGCAAGCTTGTTTTTGATACCCCATTTCCTTAGCTTGCTTGGTTGCTTGCTTACACGAGCCAGTCAGGCTCGCGATCTTGTTGAAATTCAAAGGTCAAGGGTCGAAGGTTGAAGATGATTTACAGAATATTGGCGTAACGGACTACAAAAAAAGGGGGGGGAGGAGCAAGGCGGTCTCCAATGGTGTTGGTAGCATCGACGAAGACATGCTCTACGGCTTTAGCTTGGCTTGTATTTTTCTCTTTCACTTCTTCACTTACATTTACTACAGCCTCTTTGGGGCTAGTTAGATATGTTTATGATCACATAGCAGATTTGAAGGCAGCGATGGCTAGCATGAAGCATCCGTTGCAATTAGTTGCACAATGAGGAATTCATATTACATCTTAATTACGTTGCAAGTGCAATGTATCGTTTCACTTCGTCAAAGGAGAAAACAGGTAGCCATACAGCGCAAACGCAAAGAGGCAGATTCTGGGAAATCAGTATGTAGAATTATGAACTAAGTTACAAGCTTGGTTCATCCAACCATCGTTTTCCTCTTCATCTTCCTCGCGGAACGGAGAACTCGCCGTCCACTAAACTGGGATGTCTCGGCCCGAAAGTGCGTATTTCAGGATTGGGTAGTTCGGGGGGTGGGAAAATTCCTGAGACCCATGGCCGTGTACGTTAATAGAGTCTTTTAGAGTGCCTCCTCCCGACAGAACAAAGCATTATGGAGAGTAAATAATAGCCATTAACAGAGGGGATGGTGTGATGGCGCAGGAGTGAGGCGCCACACCGGATATCGTGAGGGAGCGTAAGAGCGTGAGACGAAGATGACATAGTAAAGCGAGTATGTCGATCAATTCTGAGGAGGTTCATCGTCTTCGGGCTGGTCGAACAAGAAATTTGCGGCCAGCTCCTCGTTCTTATCACAGGCGAAATAAGCCTGAATCGCTGCGTCTCGGTCGAAACCCAATCGGCATAGCTGGGCTTAAATTAGCTTTCCACATGGCATGTACACTCATAGGGTAACTACATACTCTCTCGATGGCATCGCGCTCTTCCTCCGTGACGGAAATGGTCTGGGCGCCAGGAGGCAGAGGTGCATCGTCATCGCCAGCTTCACCCAACAGGTTCAGGAACTGTTCGGGGTTCGAAGAGATCAGTTGCGCAAGCTGAGGGTTTCCGGCACCGAGTTGCTGCAAGATAGGCTCGAGCATCTGGGGTTGCTGTTGGACCACCTGTCTAAGCTGCTGGAACTGAGCGTTGTTGCGCAGCCAGTCCAGGTTGCCTAGAGTCTGGCCACCAGCGGCGGCGGCGGCGGCGGCTGCAGCCGCTGCTTGGGAAGAACCACCAGCTCCTCCACGGCTACCTCCTCGACCCTGTTGCGCAGCTAGGTCAAATAAGTTGACATCACCCCCTTCGCCCTCACCTCGGGCCGGCTGGCTGGCGGCGGCGGCGCCGGTTGCTGCTTGAGCGGGAGCTGCCTCATGCTGGGGCTCTGGTTGACGAGCAGTTTCCGGAATACCCTATATCACGTCAGATGGGAAACCCGTAGTGGGCCATTGCACTTACGTTCAAGAGGTACTCGACGGCGCGATCTGGGTTGTAGAAAGCGGCACGCAAAGCAGCCTCGATCTGAGAGCGCTCGAATCCCATAGCCTCCATATTAGCGATCACGCCAGCTCGGGCCTCGCCCATAGCCATGGAGTTGTCATCGTTACCAGCTGCTGCAGCAGGTGCAGGTGCAGGCGACGGCGTGGCCGGCACCACGGCGGCGGCGGTAGATGAGTGGGTAGGTGCGGCCGGGGCAGCAGGAGTTGCAGCGACGGATCGGGCGGGCGTCTCGGGTGGAGCACTGGATGAAGAGGCTGCGGCAGAGGCTGCGGGGGCGGCCTTGGGCTATTAATTATTAGCAAGACTTTATAGGCCAAATCTAGCACAGATGCGACAACATACCTTGCTCACCATGCAAACAACATAGCCCTTCTCCTCAATCTTGTGGGCCGCGACTGTATCTTCGTCCTTGAGGATCTTGCCTATACCCAGGTTAGCATTCACATAGCATTCAGATGCCTAGGGCATATATCCGGTTATAGCACAGATACAACAAGAAAGCGAGAACGTACCAGAATAAATGAGCTTCAGAGCCTTGGCATCCCATCCTTTCTCTTCGGCAACTCTTTGCTTCAAGGTGGAAATCTTGATCCCAGTTAGAATACGATATGTCGTGGTGAATCACGGAGTTTAGATTGGGGGTAGTAATGGTCGGCGATAACATGACGACATACAAGATCAGTAGGCTCTATGTCAAGCGTGAACTTTTGGTTCGAGAGCTCCTGTAGACAGAGTAAAAAGTATTAGCATCTTCAATTATAAATAATGTTTAGGATAGATGGCAGCTCAGATCAGGCGTGAACACCTTCTGCAATTAATATGCGATGCTTACCTTGAAGGTGACCTTCATGGTGGCGGCGGCGGGCAGCTTCAAAATAGCTGCGACTAGGGATTACGATAACAGCAGTGGGAGGTAAAGAGGGGTAGGAAGGCTGAGCTGGCCGAAGAAAAAATATCCTGGGTGATCCTCTAGTATGGTGCGGAATGTGGCTAAAAACCAGGGGAGTTTCGGAGGGTTTGTGATTTAACCAGAGAAGAAAAAAAAGAAACTGGTTTTTGGTGGAAAGCAACGGGAGTAGAAAGTCTGATTTGAGTCTTGAATTTCAGGTAGCAGTTTATGATGTGTTGCGGCGGGCAGTGGCGGCGGCTAGCGCTGCTGGGCCTCCGGCTGGTCATGCTTACCACATGGTATTGTACATACCTAGGTACACACTGGAATTTTAGGTAATGCTTGCTTACATACATAAACGTAGGTACCTACCATGGATGTGTTACCCGCCAAATATGCGGGGTCCAATTGGTGGGGCTAGCTTAAATACTAGGCCTGATGCTACCTTAGCTGCTTACCTAGGTTAGGTTACCTACCTAGGTAGGTAGGTAGGTACCTAAACAATCCTGAGTCCTCAATCCTCAATCGTCAACCTACATTTTATATGTAGTGCAAAGAATCACGAAGTTTCTTATTGACTCATTTGGTTACAAGTCAAGTCGAGTTATGAATATGCCTCTATCATCAACTCTAGTTTATATTGTCTTAGTTGGTTAAGTCTTCTCCAAGTTCTCAATAAGTTCAATATATCATACATCATTTTATTAATAAGACCATCTAAAGCACATCACACTTAATCTACTCGTATCAGATAGTTTCACACTTGTTAGTTTATTTATTATTTTTACTCATTTCTCACTTCGAGATCTATCTTCCATCTCCTCGCATTCATAAGGAGGGACTAACAAAGCCCTTTCCAAGGTTAAGAAGATAGTTAGTTCAACGCCGCGCTATAAAAAAAAATAAAAAAAAGACAGTGGTATCTTCGAAGTCCCCCAAACCCAATTCCACGTTCCAAGGTCTCTCGAATAAAGAGTCCTGAGTCATATTCATCATCATCAGTAGTAGTCATGGATGCCATCAGTGAGTGCTTGAGGTATCTTCTAATGCCTCACGCTCCCGCTATTTCTTGGCCTGATAATCGGTCAAGCTTGTTGTTGATCCGGCATTCAAAATCCAGTCAGGAATCGGCGGCGTCATTTTCCTCTCTACAGCTAGCTCTTCTACACGAAGGCGATCTGTATTAGGGCTCGGTGTCTTCCGGAAGCTGTCATAACTGCCTTGCCGGCTAAGGGGCCCTGGGCCCGCTATTAGACTGGTACTACGCATTCGAGTGAGGGACTTCTCTGATATAGTCTGTCCTGCATTGGGCGCTGCAACAACCACCGTTCCGGGAGTAACCGCTGGTGGTGCTGGAGAATCGGATCGGAAGAGCGGATGAATATGTAGCTCGCCCGATATGGATTGAGGCGTCATGCTACGCTCGTGTTGTGACGGCCTAGGGAGCGGGCTATAACTCCGGCTCCTACGATTACGGGTCCTATTTGGAGGCTCGAAGTCCAGAGGGTTTCCAGGGCTCGGGCTTCGACTGGTTGTCGGGCTCGCGGGAATGGTTTCCAGAAATCTACCTGACCGGATGGGCGGGCTTGTCTCCACGATTAATTGCCGGTTCTGGGTATCGACCGAGGACGTATCCCAAGAATCAAAGCCATCCTCCGATACGACCACGCTCGCCCGCTCTCGATAACCAGTTGAGTCAATAGAAGCTGGACGGCGCCCAGTTCTTGAACCCGAGGAAAGCAACCTAGTATGAGTTCCGGTCGGACGTACGGCCTGGGAAACAGAGGTGCGGATTGAACTCATAGTCTCAGCCATCGACTTGCCAGCGCTCGAGCCCGGTGGCGTTGGATAATCCGTCGGTGTCCGCTTCCCGATCGTAGTCTGACTCGTAGCAGGCACTGTTCGACTGTAAGGAATCGATTTTACATGCCTCGGCAGCTGTCGAGAGTTATCTTCATTGGTGTGAAGTGATAGCGCCTGTTCCGAGTCAGGCAACCGGTGGACGACAAAATAGACGACGATAAAAACGAGCTGTCCCACGAAAGCAATAATAAGTGCGATTGAAGTTCCCATACGCCAGTTCGTCCATGGCGTTTGTAATATCGTTTCGGGTAATCCCTCCGGTCTTCCCAACGTAACCAACATCACAACCGACGCAGCCGATGCCAATACACTTGCAATAAGTCCCGACGCGAACCAGATCCCATTAGACTTTCTTCTACCAAACCCTATTCCCCGTCCAACACATTTAGCAAAAAGGATAATTAGTAATATCAATATTATTATTTCGAGCGCTGAGGCGACGATTGCAGCGAATTTAGCTGGGGAGGATGATCCCCAAAGCCCTTGAGCTACGATGACTTCAAGAGCCAAGATAGATGCCGTTGCCAGTAGAGCAACGGCACCCAGAGAAGCGCTGGCAAGAGCCCTTGCCATATTGAAGCGAATGTCGTGAATAGAATTAAGCGTAGGTTAACATATAGGAGTTCAAGCCTGTTGTATCGAAATATTTCGATAGTCCAACACCTCTCGGTCGTCTAAGACAAGTCGAATTATGCGCGTAAACGCCCTAAAGGTCGGTGTATCGGTTAGGGGCAGCGAGGCCCACCACCGTCCAAAAGGCCACCAGCGAAGTCAACAAGCTAGGTTAGGCTTGTCCTTAATTCTACTGGCTAAGGTTGAGCCAGAAACGCAAGGTTAAGGCCTCAGTAGATTAAAACTCTCGTCGATGAGGTTGGAACTGAAGACTAGCGGAATACCCCGGATGATGATCCCCCAAGTTGAATACCGATATGACGGTAATGGGACCGGGCCGCTGCGTGCGTAAGAGCAGGATGATCCAAGACAAAAAAAAAATAGCGGTCAGGTCAGTCGATAACCGGCACGTCGTTAGTATATAATAGATGCAGCAGGCCAACCGGGATATACATGAGGCGATGTGTCCCGGAAAAATGCAGAACGTCTTTGATGAGAAAAGAGAGTATCTGTTCGCCGGGCTAGTAAAAGCAAAGCAAAGCAAAGACCCAAGCGAATTTTGGCAAACGAATGACGGGCCTAAAGCCGTTGATATGTAATAGTGTATGTTATGTATAAGCGAGGGAATAAGCGGGAAGAGATAAAGATGACGGGACCAGGTGGAGGCCGGTAATACCGGTGACCTAGTCCAGGATCTGGCGAGGAAAAAGAAGAAAGTAAAATATTAGTTGTAGGTTCCTCAGGTCTCGGTTTAAGGATAGGACAGGATGAGAGGATAGAGGAGTAGAGGGTCGAGAAAATGGGCCGGAGTCGAGAGGGGCTTGTTTGCTATACGACAGACCAGTTAGAATGAAAGCAGAGAGCCGGTTGGACGCGTCCTGAGGGATTGTCGCGTATGTTGGTGTAGGTGGTATTGAATGGATGCGCACAACATTTACATAGATACGACCCTTGTATTCCCGTCCTTTTGGGAACCCTTTTTTTTATTTTATTTTTCCTTCTTGGAGTTGTTGGGCAGGGGTATGCAGGTATGCAGGTATAGCAACCTATCACGAACGTGAGACAGCCGGGAGGCGACCCTGTATCTGTGCCCCTCCTGAAGATGGTTAATGCCACTCAGCAGGTCGGAATCTGCCGTTGGACAGGACAGGACCACGGACAGGCACGGACAGGCTGACAGGATTCGTGTCTGGCTCGCTCCGTTGGGCTGAATTAACCAATATGATTTGCAGCTCCGAACCTCTATGGTATTGTACTGGGAGAGAAAGGGGTTCCCTGGCGTGGATCGATCTTAGGTAGTCCCTGTTTTATTCAGCCCCCAATCCACCCTTTTTTCTTTATATTTCCTTCTCTCGTATTAAATGTTGCTTCTTTTCGCCTTCGACCGTTTGAATCTCAAGCCTCAACTCCCCCTCAAATATCGATGTCGCTATGGTCGTTTCAATTAGAAAGCACGTCTTTCCTGACAAGCCTCTCGGGGGACCTTAGTTCACGTTCCGGATATGATGATTGAGTAGGTTGACACCGGACAGGCGAAATACGTTCGAGGTACTGGGCTTTTCTTCAATCGCCTCGGCAGTGGGAAAGGAATGCAGGTACCGCCGTATCCAAGGACGAATGGAATGGAGCTTATGAGTTTTGATCTACTCAGCTTGCTTACCCAATCCGGAAGGATCGTAAGAATGGCAGCGAAGGAATATGAAAAAGTAAGCTTGTCTGACCTTCGACCTGAAGCCAACAGAAAGCAAGAGAGAGAAAAAAGGAGTAAAAGAATAAAAATAAAAATAAACGTTCAAGGCGAACCACGTTGAGCAGATATAGCTTCGTCTTATTAGTATTATTACTATTGTTATTATTACTATTATTATTATTCTTATCCTTATTACTGTTGGCTACCAGCAACTAATAATACATAACTAGGTTAGGTACAGAAAAGTTGGTGGTTTTCCTCGACTTTGCTAAGAAAAGAGCCCCCCAGTAACATCGGTTTGATGATATGGGCCCGTGAGAAATCCACATGCTGGCGTGGCCTCGCGGCCCTTTCCCACCTGAACGGTTCTGAGCCTCTTTGAAAGCTAGTATGTACATAGTAGCAAGCCCTAAGGTCGTGCTTCTCCACCTTCTTGCGCATCTAGTTGGTATTCCAATCGTGATGCGATCACTGATCACGATGGATTGTCGTTTTCATGCCAGGGGCATCGTTGTTTGCTTTGGCTTCGTCCACGTCTATTAACTGTCTACTACGTATTCTCATACTAGACATGTTTTTTCCTGACTTCATATACATTCCTGAAGAACTTGCAACAGGGACAACCCCAACAACAAACCAGGGTCATCATATCAGACTGGTGATATGACGCCTGCATAATTCCTCAAGCAGTTACGAGTTCATACAAAACAATAGGAAGAGTACCGGTGTCTCCCCGGTAAGAAATATACAGCTCCCCGCCCCATGGCTGTTTCACATGTACCGGTGGAATACGGGGTTCGTGATAGCTACATACATACATACATACATACCTACCTAGCTACATACCTAAGCTAACTTATCATGACAACAATGATAGAAGACAGTTTGTGAAACAAAGAAAAGACAACATAATCCTCAACAAAGCACCGAATATTTCATTGGTACCACGACATGGCTACATTATGTAGAATGACGGCGGTGACAAATTCGACTTATTAATAGCGCACACGAAAATATTCTGCATATGCAAAATGCAAGGGAGGGTCCTGACGATCAGTGCTGCCATCTTACATAGTACATAGCCCGACAAGGAAAAACAAAAGAATAATCTCCGACGTGACAAATTACACCAATGAGCTTCTAGACTATTCGAGCCCAGAGCCACGGCTGGCAAGGTCCGCCTAGCTTGGCTTGCCTTGGTCGACCCGGATTTCTGACCACCAAATCTACTCTAACTATTATCTTGACTTAATAACTTCCTCAAGAAGACACCGTCGTCAACCTAGCTGCCTGTGTAATCACATTCCGAGGTCTTAACCCACAACCCTTTCTCTGTATGCCTTCATTGGACAATGGGTATAAGCCGGTGTGATAGCTAACTCGGTGCTACGGGACCAAGGATCATCCATGCGGAACCCGGCATCCCCTCTTATATAGCTCTTCACTCATCGGCATGCCGGTAGCATCACCTCAAGGCCTCGGGACCTCGGGATGCTAAACGAACGCGGCATATTTTACATAACTACTAACTATGCAACCTAGTTAGTATACTGAAGTATGCCAACGGGGGGCATCTACCAAACATCAACCAGGACACATACCATCTCGCACATATGTGGCATCTAAGATACCTTGCGTTAGGTAGTTTAGCTGTTTCTCCAAGATCGTAGGGAATAGGTGCAGAACATGACAAACAAGATGGTATCTACCACCCGAGAGCATCCAAATTTCGATGCTGGCGTAAAACCCGTACGGTGGTTTCTATCGGTGCGATAGGTCGCTAGCGAGCCCTTCACCGAGGATGATCTCGTGGGGTTTGCATGCCCTATAACCGTGTCTCTTATACCTGTCACCCTTAGTGCCAAATTTATAAGACATGATTATCTGCAGCATGGGTGTGATTTCTCGCTAATCCGTACACTGAGTCGTACCCGGCGCTCCGGGTTTTGCTTCTTGAACCAAGATCGCGAGACGATCTGAGCCTCGAACCAGGAACGCATAGGTATGTATGTTAGGTATGTATGTTAGGTATGTATGTTAGGTATGTACATACGTCAAAGACTTCGAACACGAGCCCCCCTCCCGCTCAGTCCCCAAGCCTCGCAGGCTAACAGCCCTACCTAGGCCCACCGCAATTTCGCTTTGCCATGTCCTCCGCAGCGCTAAGAGTTTCGTCGGTCTGGACTAATGTATGTATTGTATTGTATTGTATTGTATTGTATTGTATTGTATTGTATTGTATTGTATTGTATTGTATTGTACCTGCATACGCTTTTGCAAAGGTCGAGTCGTTTTCTCTTTCTTTTTCACCGACGTCGTGCGTTAGGGCCGCGGCAGTGCAAAGATGCTCTGTGCGCTAGACGATGGGTAGGACAGGCAGGTATGTATGTATGTATGTATGTAATTGTCATCGATATTCGAAAATACCTCTCTCTCCCTATGTAGAGATAGGTAGTGTAACTAACTAGTGTATACCTATCCATACCCATGTATTTGTATTTACATTTGTATGCGTACCTATATATGTCCATATGTGTAAACAGTCTTCCCAAGAGAGCGGGAAAGTAAACAAATACCTTAGGTACCTACCCATAACAGCAGTTTCATATTATAAGCCAGGGAAAATAGCGAATGCCCAAGCTTTCCATAACGTAATTTAGCAAAGTCAATGCCGCCCATTCGAATCTCACCAGCCCAGGACAAATCGCTACGCGGCCACGTTTCGCTTTTCCTCATCGTCGCTGTGTCATTGCGTCGAGTCAAATTTCCGAACGCTCCGTCGGTGCTAATCAGATTCTAGCCTAGCATACGATCCTTTCGGCGGGAATCCTTTTACCTACCTACCTACCTACATCATGTATGTACCTGACCTGACATATTACTGTGCCGTTGAAAAAGAAGAAAGGCACAGTTGCGCTTTGATTGGCTTCGCGTGGGATAGGTAGTTGGTTGCAATTTACTTACTACACTACACAGGTAGGTAAGTATATATCAGCTAGGACTTTTCTGCTACTGCGGGAGGAATCCCGCAATGCACTAGGTTAGGTTGCTGCTGCTGCCGTGCGACGCCAGAAAATCTGATAGATCGAAATGCGCTGCCGTGGTACCTTGCAGCGGCAGGAATCGAGTGCGTTCGTGAGGGCTGTTTTATGCGGGCGATGTCGTGCTTCGTAGGGCATTACTCACAGTGTACATATTGCCTATTACCTATTACCTATTACCTATTACTTATTGAACGCTGTACGAAATACATGCTTGTATGCAAAGAATATGGCGGGGTTAGGCTGTGAGGCTGGAGCTGATATATCTCATTTCGTTTCGTTACCGAGAGTTTGTTTCTGCTGGACCAACAGCACGCTTTTTAGACTAGGGTAGCTGAGGATATGTGGTTCTTGCATCGGTTTGGTCCCTTTCTTCCCTCTGGTATGTGACATCTCTATTTCTCTTGGCAATCGCCTTTCATAAAGTGATATCATCAGAAAGCGTGTCATATCCAGCTTAAATATCTAGGGAGGAACCCTAGAAAATCCAATAGATTATTAATGCTAGTATATCCAAATCTACTCGCATATAATCAGATTCCTTACTGCACCCGATGGCACAGAACTGCCTTGCTTTGGAATTCTATGAACTGTTATTATCATTGTTATTATATGAGAAGAGATAGAGAAGAGGGTAATGTCAAAAGATAGGGTAAAATGGGAAGTTGACACTGGTAGTTTGATATCATTCCTACAAATGCACTAGGGGAATGTACAAGAGAGAAAAAGAAGAAGGTAACGGAAACGGAAAAGTGATTCTAGTAGTGATGAAGAGCACCGAAAGTGTCATAGCTGTTACCACAGTTTGAGTGTTGTCGCAATAAAGGTTCTATTTACTACACATTAGGTACGCGGGTATAAGCAAACTAAGGATGATAATAACAAGACGAAATGAAAGAGTAGAGAAGGGGAATGACAAGTAATTTGGGCAGAAATGAATTCCCATCTTGATCACTTGACCGCCTATTTCATATGAGTGAGTTTCCAGCTTATCAAAGTGTATAACTTTCATCTCACATAACAAATATAAGTTAAGAAATAGAACCAATAACTGTTAAAGGGTTTTAATAATAGTTAAATAACTCATAAGTAACCTCGTCGTTTACTATTTTTACTACTTGACTAGCTAGGTACTTAGTTCATGAGACTGCTTGTTGTTGAATAATAAATGTCACATCGAGCAAGCAACCCCGAAGAACAGATATAAATGATAAGAAAAGAACTTCAGCTTAACATCCGATGGCTTAATAGTAAAGGAAAGACTGCGGAAGTAATCTTAATAATTATTACTTAAACTACTAAGCCACCAGTTAAAGTATGCGTGTTTACATTGTATTACGACTTATAACTTTCACTTTTCCATATGAGGTATATATTTACAACTTAACTTTAACTACCTTTATTGGTTACTTAATTATATCGGCTATACCAAATCACTTATTGATTCCTCGCCGTAACCTTTGCTTTGACAATTATTCGAACGTCTATTATAATATCTTTATAAGCATTAAGATTTAATAGTTAGACTTAGTTGTCTCTCCCCTTTTTCCTTTTCCTTTCTATTGTGAGTGGATGATATATCCATCGGCATACTAGCTTGCGTCTTTAAGAGCCCTTTGTGGTTAAACTCATATGACTATATAATTTCATAGATTGTGCGACGCTTAAAGTTGCTATATAATCTGAAAACTACCATTGAACCAATTCTCAAAGCACTTCCAAGTCATCAGATCACACCTAAGACGTGTTAGTTTGCTAGAATGTGTTTCAAAGTTGTTATGGCTACGCCATAAAAGTGGGTGTTAGATTATGGGGATAGTTAAGTAACATAATAAAAGGTTATTAAGCCTTACTGCTTACCGTCCGACAACAGGATAAAAGTACATATAAGACACTAAAGTGTCCGTTTAATGTATAGAAAGGCAGGTGTCAATGTATCTTTTAATATAATATATCCCTAGGTTATATACCAGCCAGTTACCTGTAACTTTATGGGTAGTATAACAAACCAAGGTAGTCTTTAACAGTGAGCTATTAAGTAATATACAAAAATATCCCTTATATAAGCTCTGGCTTATACGATAAAGCCTAAAGGCTCACCGGAGATACGTAAAACATAAAGTACGGATTAAGATATTTAAAGTCTAATACCTTAAGCGTTATGACTTGTTCATTCGTTGTTTCAAAATGATCACATTCTTCCAACAGTCGTCTCCCTCAATGCTAGTTGCACTCATGTATTAGCGTTAACTAGACTAACTACATGACTTTGGTAGCCAACACTTAGGCAAGTACCATAGTGGTTGAGTAATGTTTTAAGATAAAACTACATTTGCAATCTTCGGGGAATATGAACATTAATATAAAGCAGCTATTTCTATTTAAATAGTCATTTTATGACATGAGAGAAACGTATGAACAAACACTTGTTATAGTTAATAGTCTTTTATAAACATAATCTAAGATATAGTAAAATCGCCATTAAAACAACTTATGGGTTCTTATGTATCAATTGAAGCCTTTATTAAATACGCTTGAAAGGTGTGTTGTTGAAATATATTATATAATAGAAGCAAGTATATTAACCTCTTATCTATAACATAGCCCACCCAGACTCAACTGCGTACCGAATGTAATCAATTCGCCGGGTATGTTACATGCATATATAACAGCCGCATAAGCACAGCACTACCGATAACCCGGAAATGCAACTTATATTTATATGTCGTGGTTGCTGTTAATGGCATAGATAATGCGTACTGGCACGAGTTATGCACCTTTATCTTTCTGTCACTTCTCTAAAAAAAGAAAACCACCCCTTCTCCAGAAACAGAAATACTTACAAATATCTACTTCAATTCGTAAAGATAGCATTCCCATTTCTTCACCATGGCATTGAAATATCGGCCTTCCAGCAGCGATGTCGGGAAGCTGATTAGTGGATACGCGCTTAAAGGTATTGAATTGATATCGCATGGACCTTCCGGATTCTGCAATTGCTAATTCGAGCTTCTCCAGGAGCCGGGACGCTGGCGTTCGGTACGGACCCGGATCTGTTCGTTCGCGTTGTGGGGCAGGAACCAACGATAGGAACCAACGATAGGACGAGAACACATTATTACGTAAATAAGTATAGGCCGGGTATCGCTGACGTAATTCACCAACGACTCATTGTCCAATCATAGCACGTTATAGAGGACCCCGCAAAGCTTGATTTGCTGGGATTTGCTGGGATTTGGCCGCTGCGAACGATAAGAAAGCTTGATAATAACTGGAAGCTTTATTATGCCATCGGGTCCCCGGGTCCCTTCCTTTGAAACCCTTAACCTACTCTCTTGAGCTTCTCTTTTTATATTGTTGAGGGTAGATTAATTCCTGTAGAAGTGGAATAGGATAGTTACTAATTATAACTACCCCCTTTTTACTTATCTCTCCTGTGATCTGGGCTTAGTGAGAGCCCAGTCCGGATATAACTACCTAACCTAAGATAAAAAGAAAGATGGGTGTTCTTCGTCAAGGAGTTGCCTTGCGACCCCTCACTACTGTTTCGAGATCTATGTCCGCTGCGTCGATATCGAGACAATCTTTCTCTCGGACTCTAAGCCGTCAATTCTCCGTGTCTAGCACTAGGATGGCTTCGAGTTATCTTCCCGGCGAGCCAGAGCGCCCTGTCGTGAAGACGGAGATTCCTGGTCCGGCATCCAAAGAGTACATCACCAAATTGACTCAGGTCTTCGACACCCGGAGTTTGAACATGCTCGCCGACTACACCAAGAGCGTTGGTAACTACATTGTCGATCCGGATGGAAATGCTCTGCTCGACGTGTAAGTCTTCATAAAGGAATTGCTATCTTTCTCACTCGGTAGAAGCTAACCATTGGTTATCAAGCTACGCTCAAATTGCCTCGATACCTGTCGGGTACAACAACCCGGGTTTGAGAAAAGCCGCCGAGAGCCCGGAGATGGTCACTGCACTAATTAACCGACCGGCTCTGGGTAACTTCCCCTCGCATGACTGGGCGGACGTCTTGGAGACTGGTATTCTGAAGGTAGCACCCAAGGGACTTGACCAGGTCTTCACGGGTATGGCTGGATCGGATGCGAACGAAACTGCGTACAAAGCAGCTTTCATGTGGCGTCGTCAACGCGAGCGGGGTGGCCCTGCCGTTGAGTTCACCCAAGAGGAGCTGGAGTCGTCTATGCTGAACAAATCTCCCGGCGCATCTGAACTTTCTATCCTGTCCTTCAAGACTGCCTTCCACGGCCGTCTGTTCGGCACCCTCTCGACGACCAGGTCGAAGCCTATCCATAAGCTCGACATTCCCGCCTTCGACTGGCCCCACGCTACCTTCCCTCAACTCAAGTACCCTCTTGAGGAGCACGCTGAAGAAAACGCCAAGGCCGAAGCTGACTCCCTCGCCGAAGTCGAACATCTTATTAAGAACTACCACGTACCACCTGCCGCCGTAATCGTAGAGCCTATTCAATCCGAGGGTGGTGACAACCACGCCTCGCCGGCTTTCTTCCGAGGCCTACGTGCGCTAACCAAGAAGCACGGAATCCTACTAATCGTGGACGAGGTTCAGACAGGTGTCGGCGCCACCGGAAAATTCTGGGCTCACGAGCACTGGGACCTTCCCGATCCCCCAGACATGGTGACCTTCAGCAAGAAAGCCCAAACAGCCGGCTTCTACTACGGAGACCCGACCTTGCGCCCTAACAAGCCGTACCGGCAGTTCAACACGTGGATGGGCGACCCGGCGCGTGCGCTGCTCTTCCGCGCTATCATCGAGGAGATCCAGCAGCACGACCTGGTCGGCAACACGGCGCGCGTCGGCGACTACCTCTTCGGCAAGCTGGAAGGGCTAGCTAAGAAGTACCCGGGCCAGTTCGACAACCTACGCGGCAAGGGCCAGGGCACGTTCATCGCCTTCGACAACCCGGACCGCGACGGGTTCCTCACGAAGGCCAAGAAATTCGGCGTCAATATCGGCGGCAGTGGCGCTACTGCGGTCCGCCTGCGGCCGATGCTGATCTTTGAAAAGCACCATGCTGATATCCTGGTCGAGGCGCTGGAGAAGGTTGTTTCGAGCTGAGTGGGCGGGCGGGTTGTTTGCTTGTTAAACCGATGCCATGGGTTTACTTAGACGGTCTTTAAACTACACGATAATATGGCTGGCTGGGACATGGGATATGGAGTGCGCGCGTGATTCGGATGCGTATGAATTTACGAAGAAAATGCAGGAGAGGGGAAAGGAACTGAAATGGATGGATGGATCGATGGAGGCCGTCCTGTCTCCCGGGAAAATGTGGCTATATTGATCCGGGTACTACTATACCTACTTGCCTTAGTTACCTTACCTTACCTATCTTGCTTATATCTGCTTTGGTTTGGTGTGCCTACACATTAGGTAATTGACGGATATTCGAGACGAACGTTGTTATACGCGAGAGGATTACTCAAGTTTGCGTGGGTGATGAAATACGAAAGCGCTTTGAAATAAATCGGATACTAGAATACTGAATTCGGTTGTCAGCTCGACCGGCAATATGCTTTACTATCGAAACTCGGCCAGATATTATAAAGCACAACGTGTATTCGTAGGTCTGCAGCGAAGCAGAGACCTGCCGCATCAGATATAAACGCATAACAAAATCACTAGTCTCATCCATACATCGAAGGCTTGCTTGCACAAGAAATTGCGAACTGAGGCTTTCTCGCGAAGAAAACCCCTTGGTCCCTTTTATTGACAGGATGGATGATGGTATGGATCACCGGAGGTATATACTGGACCACGAAATCCGGCCTTCGCCCCCCCTTCTTTATTATGGCACAAAGACCTGGCCCGACTATCGCCCGTCGCCGTTACTCGTCGCCCCCAACTTGGCCATGCCGAATGAAGAACTCTGAGAAGTCCGCATATTAGTGCGATGCCCTCCCCACTTGTTATCCTAAGCAGCCACGACAAGATGTCTCCCCGAGGACCGAGCCTCATCCTTCCTTTGCTCTCCGGGGCTGTGCCCCTATTAGTCGACTGCGTGATATGCTGCCTCTCCGAAGTTAAAAACACTCCTTTATTTGCGCGTTGCTCTGTGACCTGACGATGGTGGATGGTTAAATGCAATCAAATACAGCTGGTCCTTTACCGAACGCCACCGATGAAACCTGAAACACCAAAACCGCGTACTTTTTACCGGGAAAATGCAATCATAAACACCTCTGTATAGCATAATAAATAAAAACTTGAAGGAAACATATGACGCCCTTCCTTAGAATCGAATCGAATTGGATTTGAATACCAGGGTGCGAGGTAATGAATATGAATGGTCGGTGATACATATCGTGCTTAGGACGATGGCTGAGTTTTATATAGGTAGGTATATTAAGGGGTGGGGGATTTCCTGTAGATAGCTACTCTGCCAGACACCCTGATCGATAGGGCCGACTAGAGGTTGACGACGGACGACCTAGACATGCTGGGTCATCAATGCAAGACGAGCATTTAGATGCAGTTGCAGGCGCATCAGTGGCTCATCACTTCATGCTTCCTGGCACTGTGCTGTATTGCAGCCCCGTCTTCGCCGGCTGAGTCTAACCCGCCGTTTGCGTTTTCGTGGGCTTGAGGAAGCCCTTCTGGAGTGACATGGCTATTGCCATTTACCAACTTATCGTGTTGCTCCCTTTCGAAAGCGAGCATATTAAACTCGTTTTCTCGCTCCAGTGCCGCTTCTTCTTCTCGAAGCTTCTGTCGTTCCGCCTCGGCAGCTACACGCTGTGCTTCCTCCTTCTCCTCTAACATGCCGGTGTCCTGTTCTCCAAACATTTTATCTGGCTCACTCATTACGTCCAACACAGCTTCACCGTCAAGTGGCGGAGGAGGCGGAGGGGGTGGGCTTGGAACATCGCTCTCATCCTCTTTAACTCGCTTCATCGAAGGTGTCTCGGAAGGGGTTAAGCTAGGTGAGTCGCACGTATCATCCTCGCGTTTTCGTTTACGATCGAGACTGCTGGGAGTCGAGCTTACTCCTTCATCATCCGTCATTACGATATCTTCATCTTTGGCTATCGGCGTCGCGGCAGAGTCGGCATCTTGACTTGCTTGCGAGTCATGGTGCTCATTAGCCCGCTCAGCCTTTTTCTGCTCGCGAGCTCTATACTTCTCGACTGCACGGTTGAAAAAATCTTTGACATATTCTTTGACCTTCCTCTGTTGTTTTTCAGAAATCGAGGTCGGATCATCCACACGGTTATTCTTATAATCCGATGCAACGAGCTTCTTATTGATATCTTTGCTAAACTTCTTCAGGTCATCCTTGGGAAGCTTCTTATGGAATCTGTCTACGACGGATTTCACGTGAGGAAAAAGCTGAGTATAGTTAGCAACCTGGTAACGCAATACTGTTGTGCAACACAATACTTACTGTATTCTCATAGATTTTCATCTGCTTCTCAATTGGTAGAGAACGCCACTTCTCCTTCTTGGGCTCCTGAGTTGGAGTACTGGTCTGTGGAGTTTGCGACGCTGACCGCCTGGGCACATTTTCCGGCTTGGTGACAGAATCGATGATGTCTTGCAACGTCTTCTGCTCCTGTGCCGCCTTAGATGGTCCCTTGGGCTGCGAGGGGCCTGACTCGGGTGGCGCAGTCGGCTTTTGCCATGTCGTAATACCAGTCCGAGTGTAGTAGTACAAGTTGCCACGCTTATCGGTGGCGGTAAACCAACCGGGGGGGAGGTTCTGAGCCTGAGGACGCCGAAAACGCTGGTTATTAAAAAAATTGGGATTTCGTTGAGGAACATTGCTCCGTGGACCCTTGGGAATGTTCTCAGGAAGGGTGAAAACAGTCTTGATAAGCGGCTCTTCGGGGCGATTTGCGCGACGTTCCTCGAAAGAGTTGACGGACTGTGCATTAGCTGTTGATTGAGCATTAGGGTCTAGCTTTTTTCGAGGAATCCGGTACGCAACCTCCAACTTGCTCCATTCGTCCAGTAATCGCGTAGCTTCTGCAGAAACATCTTCATGCTCCGAGTTTGTTAGCAGCTGAATAGTCGACTCGATCTTAGAGTCGGATATCTTATTTTTAGTTAGGCGAGGGAACTTGTAGAGGATATCAAGGATCTGAAGGACTACGTTGTCGTCGTCCATAAATGTGTTTAGCGCGGTCTTGAGAATCTGATATCCGTGCATCTGCACAACTCGATTGCGCACCCGGTCATCGTCAGAGCGTTGGATACGCTCGAGCAATTTGACTGCAATCCACTTCTCCTTGCACTGCATGAGCGTAGCCATGACCTTGGTGACATCCTTTTCATCCAGGCCGCGGGCTTGTACGCTATTAACGTACTCCTCATCGTCTTCTGTGATCTTCTTCTTGCGGGGCTTCTTCGCGACCGTAGTATCCCAGCCATCGGCATCATCAATCCCGAGAGCTTCGATGGTCGCGTCGGACAATTTCGTTGCCCGCTCGGTTTGTGTCTTGCCACCGATGAAACCAATACAGTTGGGTTCCCCGCAGTAGCAGGGTTGAGGGTCGGCTCCGTACCTGTCCACATTGTAGTTGAAAACGAGTTCTTCGCCGGGCTGGATCCTCCTAGAGGCAAATATGCCCATGCGAAGCTTGCTACCAACAACCCATTTATCTACATAGCAATTTGGATTGCACGAGTGATTGCAGAAGCGGCCGAGATTTCCCTTTTTTGTCGCGTCTACAAATTCGTTTTTAGTCAGTGACATGAAGTAAAAATGGCGAATGCCTTCCTTGTCATATTGAAGCATTCGCCTTCGGAAGGTCGGCTCGTTGATGACTTCTCCGATATACTCGAAAATAAAGTCGTTAGCTTCAAGAGATGCGTTTGCTCGGAGACCAAAACCTTTCTTGTCGGTTCGAATTACTGAGACGTCAGCATACTGCTTGCGCTGAAAGCGTTGGTTCTGGCACCCTTCGCCACAGTTGCAGTCACCATCGACGCATTCCATTTTGGTGGCTCGATTGATGCAGTCTGAATCGTCACCGCAGGCATGGTTCATGCCATCCCCTGAATAATCCCTGTTAGCGCTCTGTAGACATTACCAACGGGTTAAGATATCTAAATACGTACGCCATTCTTCGCTGCAGTCACAATCCAGCGCGTCGTGATCTGTCGACCCAAGAGACTTAGAACCGTATAGACAGTCTGGGATCAACTGGAAATGGCTACAGGACTCCGACGTAACATCAGGTAGGTCGTTGAAAAGCTGAGCAGGTGGAGCCGCCATTTTGCGAGATGCTTTGCGAGCAAGCTTGGGCGGGTACCCGTCAGGAGTAGATGCACTATCACTGCGATCTTTCAAATCGTCGGGGGATAAGCTCCCTGATTGGGAATCTTTGCTACCATTTGGCGACGAAGCAGTACTATCGCTCTCCTTCTTGACGATAATCTGTTCCGAGGCGGGCGCAGTGTTGGCGACGAGACTTTCTAAGCCATCCTTGATACGTTCCTCATCTTCCATGATGGCGAAAAAGCCAACCGAGGCTCTCCTGTTCTACTGTCACAATGCACCAGGCAGCGGATGAATAGAATTATGTTGAAAGACGGTGCAATTGGCTGGCCGGAGACGTGGTTGGAAGAGATAGATCGGATTTGATAGGCTGTCGAGGCTATCAATGTTACGCGACTCCAATGTCTCGTTTGCGAACATGTAGAGAAAGGCGAGAAGGTAGGAGGGAGAGAAGTAGATTAGGGCGAAAGATGAGAGCGGAAACTTAGGTGAGAGGGCGGAAGGTCGGTGCTATCTCGTGTACGGCGTCTGTGACATTGCAAGCGGATAATTCGCCAATTTACGTTGTTATCAAAAAGGCCATTAACATGCGCCGAACAGGTAGAAGCAACAAGCCTTAGCATGCAAGGTAGTTTAGGTAGTTTGTTAAAGTTGTTGTGAAGATGAAAATATCGTGACGGCGCTGTCATGGCCGAAAAAAAAAAGAGTTACTTGCAGGTTGCGTCTTTCCGCCAAATCCCAAATGAGAGGAGCTGGAAGTACTCAATACACCCACTCCAGCCTGCAAAGCGCTGCACTGTACGTGAAAGCGTGGAAAGCGTGGAAAGCGTGGCGCGCCAGCCTTTGTAAATTCGGGGGCAGAATTCAATTATCCGACGCCCACGGTTTACGGCCTCGTCCCACTATTTCGCACTAATCCCACTATGTAATCATTGATCCTTAGCGCTACCTATTTAACATGGTATTTCGTACGATAACTGCCCCGTACATACAATACATACATAGGTACCTAGGTACCTAGGTACCTACCCCGTACATGCCCTGTACCAGTTTGGAGATATGCAGTTATGTGGGTTGGCGCCGCAGCACGATGTAGAGTAAACTTAAGTTTAGGTACATACCTAGGTAGGTATGTATTGAATTATGTATCTACAAACCTTCCAAGAACCTTAACAATATTCTAGGTTAGGTTAAGGTAATCTCATTTCCTTTCTTCAAACCCTTTTATCTTTTACCTTAGTATATGAGATAATGCAGCTGGAGATAATGTACAATGCGTGATATGAGGTAAAGTTCCCAATGACAGCTATGTAAATGCTTACCACATGCAGCATTGCAAAATGCTCTTTGAAGACATATGTGGTAGTAAGATAAAGGGCGTTCCAATACACCCAAGACACCCAGGACTTCAGCAACTTTCTGCGCGCTAAAAAGAAGTAGAATGTGTTGTGCTGTTCTCGCCCCTTATTAGTTGTATACTCGGCATCCTATTCTAATGCTAACAACACCACCAATTGTCACCGCTGCCCCCACGTCTAAGAGCTGTGAGTAACAAAGGCCTGGGCACCTACGGGGATCTAGAGAGCGCAAGATGTGAATCATGAAACCACACCATTCTTGCATCCAGCAAGTCCGGTCTATTTAGATTCAAATCTTTAGAACCGGACCAATCGACATGGAACGTAGTACAAGCACTATCAAGGCCCGCGAAGCCGCGGTGATGGTTGCAACAAGGGGATCGAAGGGACAGCTGTCGTGTCCCTCGACCTTGACATACGTAATAGCGTTCAACACTTATATCATGGATCCGGGCAGGACGCTAGGAAAAATATCATCGTTCTTATCGATCTGTCTTGCATCGTGTCAAGATCACCGTCTGGGATCTTTACTACGTATGCGAACAATAACGGGTTATACCTGAGTGGGTGGGTCCCCTATGAGGAATTGCCAACTCATTATGCATAGAACAGAGCCTGAAGTTGAGGTAGGAAAAAGGCGGTATGGGTGTCGGAGCAGCGTACATATATATAAGGGCTGGCGTCCGGAGCTACTCAATCCCAGGTCGTAAAACGTGGAGCTCCGCAAAATGATGCATTTCAATTCTTCAGATCGAGAAATGTCTATGCTCAAGGGCATCTGGCATCTTTTATAGTCCAGGATGGATCAACCCAAACCCTATGCGGCTTCGCGACTGGCGACTGGCGGCTGGAGACTGGAGACTGGAGACTGGAGACTGGAGGCTCCGTCATATGTAACGAACTCTTGATCTGTGCTTGTCGCTAAACGTGTGAGTGCTCTAGGAGTACTTCCCCCAACGCTGCGATTGGAGAGATTTCAGTGACTCTCGGCCAGTCAAGCGACCCCCAACGAAGTTCGCTACCGAGAGCGGAGATGACTTCGAGAGCTACTACAAAAACGAACGAGCAGAGACAGGGAAGGACGACCAATGAGATTCAAATCCACCTAGGAAACGCTCTTAGTTGCACGGGAGCTAATGGGATTCTTAGTTCCGTGCTTATGGCTTATGCTATTTCGTTGTCTTTTCGATCACATTACATCTCTCGCCATTAATCTGTTGGTCTCTTTGCTATTTGCATTTTAGCGGTGTAGAACACTGCGCTGCTAGCAGAAGATCTCTAAATAATGGTGGTGTGGGAATTAGCCTCCATGAGGGAGGACGAGATTCAAAAATGCTTCTCGATTCTTACCAGCCCAATGCAAGAAGAGCCTAGTCAGGCGACCCGATTTGTCTAAGTGGTCAGCGGGATTGGCTTATAGCCAACGACATGGATGTATTTGCCCATCTGCAAGAAGGACAGAGCTGCATATCGACAGTCCAGTCAACTATCGAGCCAAAACCGTGATGGTTGCAGTGGTTATGCACGATACTTCCCTAATGGCATATAATTTCAGCATATGACCTGCTGGCTAGTAGCGGCCGCACTACACCAAATCTGCGCGTCTCGCACGCTCACATCTATCTGCTCGTACTCTTGCATGGGCTAAGGTGAACCAGGAAAGCCTCCGAAACCAGATCTGGTGGGGGATGGGACGGCCAGCTCTAGAGCCAGCAATTATATACCGATCACTTGTCTATCTCGATCTAACACCACAGTTCGCGACTCGTGCGAAGCGGGTGGATTTGACTGGAATTATATGCCGGTGTCAGACGCAGAGAGATAGAGAGGGACCTTAGAGAGGGACCTTAGAGAAGGGGAAAAAAAGAAAATCGGCACCAGCGCCTCATCGCTAAGGATTTTCCCCGGTTTGGTTTTATTCCTTGTTGAGTTTCTGCAAGAGGGCGCTCGCTTGATGGCGTGAAAAAGCTCGGGACTCTTTTTTTTTTTTTTTTTTTTTTTTTGACGAAGGCAGACTAGGGGAAATCCAAGGTCCATCTTAACAATTTATTATTGCCTTTTTGCCCTCAGATCCCGTACGGAGAGGTACCAAGGAGGCCCTGGTTAACAGAAGACCACCCTGTTCCACCGCGCTACCCTTGTAGACGCAACGCAACCTAGGAGATCGCCGCGCATTCTTAACGACCACGGCTCATACATACTCCCTCGTTTGTACAACTTAACGGTTAGTCAACTTATTCAACCGAGACACGCTCGCTTTACTCCTAGGTTCTACTCTTCGTCTAAGACGCGCGCTTGCGTCGTACTCTTTTTTTGCGCGCGTCTCTCTACCCTCTTGCGATACTCCCGCGCCCTCCCTTACCCTCCCTGGGATCCCAGCGCCATACACCACCCTCCCTGCTATCTGAAGTTTACCCAGCCCATCACTGCCACCTGATGGCCTAGAACTTTGGGCACAATAGGCGTCTATCGCAATTCATACACTACGCCGCCACAGCATCTGCCTTACGACCAGTTGCCTCCTAAGTGTGATATCTTGGACCATTTTTACTTACAAATGACTTACTCGCAGCTCTGCTGGCATATCCCTTGTCTTCTCTTCCCCTCCCTCCCCCATAAATCGTCTTTGCCCGTGTCAGACTTAGTCGCTCGCCATGGATACTACGTTTTCGGACGACGAGAAGGTAATATCGTCTGGCCACTCTGATGCTACTTAACTAATTTCCGCTTTCCGCATGTTATAGCGGTTCGTCTTAGGTGAAATAATTAAAGTCAGCACCATAGATGTCTCTACCCTTGTCGACTTTATCAAGGCTCATCAGGTCGAGCCGAACTGGATGTCGATGCAACTCCCCGGCGGTATGTATTTCAAGCCCGCCTCCACGAGACCCCCCCTAATGATAGCAGGTCGTAATATGAACCAGTGCTTCGGTGCAGTTGAGAACATGTTCCAGACTAAATATTCGCCACCGAACTTAACAAACTTCAAGCGCAAGTCCCTAAGCGATCTGGTCGAACACCCCGCGAAGAGACAAGCGATGATGGCTCCTATCGAGCCTTCTGTAGCTTCATCGCGCACCATTCAGCCGCGGCCCCCTCCAAATGGCTACCCGCCCGCCGTACCGGTCAGCATCAGTCCACCTATAACCTCGACGGGCAAAAAGCGCGGCCGTCCTTCCAAGGCCGACAAGGAAGCTCAGGCTCGTGCAGTCTATTCGCGGCTGACAGAGTACGCGCCGATCACACCCGCCCCTCTGGCCCCAATCGCAGTTCAGCCCCAACGCGAATACGCATCTTCTCCTGGATATGAGATCTCAAGTAATCCGAACGATCAGAGGGCGAGGAAGCGAGGCTTCGGTGCAGTCGACAGCCCTCAGCAAGCAAATCACCCCTTCCCATTAACATCACCAGCTTCGACCAAGGACACGCCCCGTGCTCTCCCGGAACCTATCGACCAAGTAGAGAGAGCTAACTTGTCGCCTCGGGATCGAGGGCCACTTGCGTTGGATTCACGATCACCACCGCTCCCTCCACCTATGCAACAACAAGACTCGTCACAAGGACTACCTCCCCTACAACCTCGAACTCTGCCCCTGCCCCCGCCATCTCCACGAACTTCACACACGTATGAATCGCATCGAGGCATTGATCCCATATTCCCGGATAGAGACAGGTCGAGAAATATCCCAGAACCACTAAAAGACGCCCATCCCCCGGTAACCACGGTATCAAATCAGAGTTAAAGAGTGTAGTATATTAGACGACTAATATGGTCATACGGTGTCACAATCTCTTTCCGGTGGTTTGGGTTTATAGAGGAAAGTTTCTGGTTGGGAGGCATATTTGCTCTTTTTTTTTTTTTTCAAAGCTTCAAGGGATCAACAAATTTCCCTGCATGTTCTAGGCACTTCGCGTCTTCGAGAAGGATCGGATACTGCTTCACAATATACCCATACGGCTTCTTGTTTATGTTCTACTGCTGGACGGCGGCTATCTACATTGTATTTTCTATCCTTCTCCACTTCTAGTGAGAGAGCAGGTTTTGTCGACACTAACCCGGCTCAATACTCCATTCTAACGATACCTGACCAGGTGGACAACTGGGATTTGGTTGGCCTTTTTTTATAGCATTTACTGGCGCAGTTCCGTTGCCGGAGGTACAGGATCAAGAATTCTACTCCTGGTGGTTGGCAAATGCCGTTTTATTCGTGTACGATTCTCCGGGGCGTTCTTGGTTACGTAGGGGGGTATGGTGGAGGGCAGTGATGATACATACGACATATACGTACGTATGGCTGAGTGTAGGTTTACGGGGAAATATAAATAAATAAAAAAGTAACGAAAACTACACTACCTAGGTATCAAGAAGAATATTGAAGATACGACTATTCGAGAAATGTGAATTGTAGTTATACGCATAGATATTCCCAGGACCTTCGTAGAACAGTAAACTCTAAGTATATCCAGTCTATGTATTCCTGCCAATACCAAGTAATTGTGCCAATTCTCCGCGGACCATTCCAAGCGCGCATTCATATAAAACATCGTATATCTTCGACGTTCATATATCTTACATGATCCAATGTAACTTTGAAGTCATCCACTATTAAGACATTGCGCTAACAGCTTTCTAGACAGCCCTGGCCTCGCATATCGCTACACGGGTAATGCTACACGGGCGATGAGGGTTGGTTTCACAAGTCCTATATAGCATGTAGTAGGGCGGAACAGGAAGCCAGCCAATAGGATAATATCAAACGTCAACCTGCAAGACATAACCCGGACGCCGTGATAGGTCAGAATCAGCAGCCGCTCGCATTGGATAAGAGCTACGGGGATTAATATACGTCTAGCGGAGCTTGGCTCTGGGATGTAGAGTAAATTTTTTTTTTTTGGCGCCGCTGGTTATTTGACAAGGGCTTTATAGTTATTGTTGTAGGATGGGATTATTAAGGAGCGCTTGGTGATATCGCTTAGTATTATGGATTTTGGAGGATACGAGATGGTTATTTGCCGTGACCATGGGCTTTCAGGGTCGCTTGTGTGTATGAAGATATATATATATATATATATATATAACTAATACGAAGTGTTATATGACGATGTTTAATTAGCCATGTCTGTTTAGGGTGGAGGGAGATGTATTGCATCATTCGTAGAATATGTCCTAGAATATGAGCTGGTAGGTATGGAACTTCAGGTTTAGACCAAAACAGGTAACTAGTTAGTTATTATAAGACATACTCTAAGTTGCACCAATTAGAATAAGCATCTGGATGGTATGCATAGAGCGTAGGTAAACCGTGTTGAATCCTTAATAATACTAATTATTCGATAAGAAATAGACTATATAAATAGTATATTGACTCTCAGTACCGGATTGAGAACTATCTTAAATTGCCATTGCGTAAGGACATAACCAAAGTCTCACTTATCGTTCAGATACTACTACCAAGCAGGAGATTCCTAGATGTTGATTACAATATCGCCAACATTGGTATCAAAGTGCCAATTAGACAATAGTTATTAGAATTATCACAAGTCTTTACGTAAATGTACGAGGGGACTACCTGGGGAAACTAGTAGTCATCTCTAAACTCAATACATCAGCAGTATAATAATTAGAATAGAGGCACCTGGAATATTATACAATACCATCTATAGATATCTTCCTTGGTGATTCCAAGAATATTTGGGCTAGTTAAGCTTCTAAACCGGCTACGATGCCGGGCTGCGAGAGGATGCTTAAATCTGAGACATTGGAGTAACATCTGAATAAATCATATCCTAAAACACATATAGTACCTGACCGGTGTTATCTTATACGGATTAAATGCTCAGGGCCTTATATCTAGAAGCCATACCGTTGTCTATAAATATCAAGGGAAATTCACAGGGATATTATATACATATATGTAATTTTCACATCAATCATCGTCCGAAGACTCATCATCCCGAGCCCGCGAGCGCTTCTTACTACTTCCCGGACGCGGTCGAGCATCGTCGTCTTTCCGAACGAATATATAGCTTCTCGCAGCCCTATCCTCGCCTTTCCAACCGCCGCCCGTTTCCCCGCTTTTACTCTTCACCACGCCGAGCGTCCTTGCGTGGTGATAACCCGGATATGCGCTTGCTTGGAACTTGAAGCTGCGCTCAACTTGGAGACCAGTGTGCCTAGCAAGGTCTCGAATGTTCCACAGCGTATACGGCTCGCCCTCGAATAGCGTGACGATGATTGAGCCCCCGGGTGCTAGGGACGGCATCGCGTGCTTGAAGAATTCCACCAGCAGCTCCTGGTTATACCGGACTTGTCGATTGACATCGGTGCTCTTCCCGCCAACATGCGGGAAGTTGAAGATAATCCGGTCCATGACTCCCGTGCCGTCCTTTCCTTTCTTGTCTGCGAAGGGCGCCATCTTGGTGGCGTCCACGCCGTAGAGCACCTTGCTATCTTCGGCCTCGATCTTGGCGATGTTCTCCGGCACGTGGGGGTACTTTTCTACCAGCTCCTCGAGGTTCTTCTCAAGGACCGTGGCGGTCACGTCGGCACAGTAGTGGTGCTCGACCAGGGAGGCGGCGAAGCTGAGGTCACCATCGCCGACTAATAGGATTTTGTCTTCGGGTGCGAAGGGTATCGTGGGCTTGTCGTATTGCGGCTGCGGTTGCTTCTGCTTCTGCTTCTGCTTTTGAGGGTTCGGTCTTGTTACTCCCTGCGGCTTTTGACCGCCAGCATTGGACCTCTGCGCCGGTTGAGCATTATGCGTGACTTTCCGCCGCTTCCCCATGTTCTCCTGCTGTAAGCTGCTAGTAGCGCATAGTGTCGCGTATTACGGACAACAGACGCGGACCTGCCGCAATGGTCGTATGCAACGTGCCGAGGCCGGGGATTAAACGGGCTTTGTCGTGTAATGGAATGGGGGACGCCGGGTGGAAGAGGTAGGGCAAGGTAAGGTGAGGTGAGGTTGAGGTTGAGGTTGAGGTGAGGTTGAGGTTGAGGTTGAGGTGAGGTGAGGTCGGTAGTGGTGTAGCTCCGAGGAAGGGAAGAAAAATTAGTGGCTCGCAGACCGCATCCCACTTTCTGCGGCAAGGTTGCGGGACGAAGCATGTAACTCGCTAGCCTTAATATAGTAATTCCGGGGATTTAAGGTGGATGGGGGTTATTTTTGGCCAATGAGACGTCATATTATTGGCATATCTAGGTACATAAGGTACGTCACTACGGCTACACGTACATATGTACCTGATTCTACCTAATTCAGGTAGCTGCAGATTTGGCCATTCCTCCGTCTTACACGAAGACGTATTATATGTTTACCTAGATAACAATACATTAGGTACCTAATGATGATAGTGCCTTACATCAGATACAATATATGACTATAATGGAAACCTAACTGATTAGACTACACAGGTACAATACTATGATGACTCAAATATTACACCCACGGTAAATGTATAGGTATCAATGTATAGGTACACTATTAATGTAGCTAAGGTGAGTATGCTGTGTGATGCCATAAAGCTGATAGTTTAGTAAACGACCCTGAGAGTATGGGTTTAAGTTAGCTGTGCGCTGTGTGTACCATGTACATAACTATATAGAAGATCAGCACGCCTGTCTTTAGATTAAAGACAATCAGCAGCATCATAGCGAACGTATCTGAGAGTACTCCGGTCCAAGCTGTTGACTTATAAACCCAGTATCTTACTTTACGGTTATACAGAGGCCGCCCTGACTTGTAGATACACAAGAACGTAAACCAGTTAACTAAAGCTTGTCAAACCTTGTACCACATTCCTCATTCGAAGAGGGTTATGGCAACTTATTGACTACGCGTATAAACCCTCGTCTAGTCTCTAGAGACCGTTACATAGGTCCTAATGTAGCTCAAAGGATTTCCAAGCCCAGTCACTATAAGCGTTTTCCCATAGATCAATCATATACACGTATGTTTCTGTACTGGCTGGCGGTGAAGAAGGCAGGGTACGGTTGGTGAATATAAGTGGCAGATAAAAACGAGTTGGCATTTTAGAAGTACTTAGGTACCTACAGATAACCGGCTAGCGATTCGCCGCATCGCTCTTATATTAACTTAAAGCCGCTGCGCTTCGAAATAAATCTATTTAAACATAATCCTGGGTAAATGCTATGAAGAATTAACATGCTCAACAAGTAAAAGACTGATGGAAATGGCTGGTTTTGTAAATTTGTAGGTACCTAAGTCCTCTGAGCCGGAAACGGAAGCGGGTCAGGGGTTTCTCCGGACCAATAAGAAATGATTTAGCTCGCCGCAGAGGGCCAAGCGCAATAGACAGCGCAGGGACTTGACTGCATCGGGAAGTCCAAGGGTGTCTTGCTGTTTAATTGTGCTGGGAGAAAATCTCATGGTGATATGAAAGTGAGCTTTTCGGATTTGTTCCTATTGCCACGACCTCATCACCTTGGCCCTTGGGAGAATAACTCGGATACCGGATGGGCTGGTTCAACAAATCCTATTCTCGATTCTTTAACTCTACTTCTTTTTTTTTCCTACCACCCGCAACTTAGTTAATTGTTTTGGTCAATGCTGCTAGAAGACCTAAACCTTTCTGCCTTCTTTTTCCTACCATCAACACGACACATTTCACTGACACGCAAACATATTACAACATTACTTTCTCAAGCCAAAAATTCATTCACCTGCAGCCTCTACCACTGTACATCAGAACACAGGAAACAGGGTTTTTCTCTTACCTTCACTCTCTTTTTATTCTTCTTTTCTATCTGCGAAGCAGCCTGCTTTTTTACTTCTACATTTCTACATTTCTACATTTCTACATTTCTACATTTCTGTGTAATTCAACCCCTAACGAATTTCACGCATCCTTCAACTCTTACACGTCTCACACCCTTCTAATCCACAATCCGTCTAATCCAACCGTCACCATACCCTTTCTTCAATTTCTACACTTTCTATCACAATGGGTAGTACTCCCAAAACCACCTCGTCTGTAGCGGCGAGCCCTGCAAAGGGTAAAGCTGCTGCCGTCGCCGCCGCCACCACTACCACCAAGAAACCTCCCGCAAATGGTGTTACCAAGCGACCCGGACGCAAGCCCGCCGCCAAGAAAGGCGCTGGTCGTGGTAAAGGACGAGGCCAGAAGAAAGTTTACAGTGATACACGCGTCCAAGCTGCTTATGAACGCCAGAGGGAACTCAGAGACCTCTACTCGCAAGTTGCTTTAGCTGTTAAGCCGGCTCTTGAGGAGATTGCCGATCAAACCCTCAAGAAGCTGACGGAATCCATGGATGGCCATAAGGGCGTGGCAGAGTATTACACCGTTCAAGAACAGCTAGACCAACAACTCCAGCATGTTATAGAGACTGCTGACCGAGAACGACGCACAAGAGACATGATCTCGCAGCGCTCTTACGAGCTTGATCGCACATGCACTCAGAAGAAATTTATGGTACGTACTATTACCTATTACCTTTCAATATGCACTTCCAACCCTCTATCTCGCTCCCTTATCAATCTTGTCTTACTTACAATCATATTAGGACTCATTCGAGTACCAAACCGAAGAACTTTACGACGGCGCTGAGAACCGCGCCAGCATTCTAGCAGAGCTCCACCGTGAAGGCCAAGCTACTGATGTAAGTAAATGTGTTATACTTTCTTCGCCCACATCTCTGTTCCAATCCTAACTGAATTAACAAGCCCACCCAGACGCTTGACCTGACTTATCATTACGTTGACCATATACCCTACGTCTCGTTTACTGGTCAATCGGATGATATCGTCACCTCAGGCAAAGGCCGTAAGGGGAAGGCCGTTGGTAAGCGGAAAGCAGACGACCAACTTGATGGGCAAGCCGATTCCAAGAAGCCTCGGCATACCGGTGGCCTGCTTGCCTCAGAGCAACAGCCCGATGGTGTACCAGAATCTAACGTCGCGACACCGACGCCACCTGATGAGCAGGAATTTGTTGTTTCCGGCAAAAACTTCCCGGACCTTCCCGCCGGCGCAAGCGATCCTGACGAGTATGGCGTTCGCAGCGTCAATAAACGGGCAAAGAGCCCACGCAATAGGTTTATTGTCCCGCCCTTATTTCAATTCGACGACAAGGAAATAGGATTCCGAGATTCCACCAACGACTCAACCCGGAAGGCCACCCGCGCGGTTAGAGGCATGTTCCTCGACACGCCCAACTCTAATACCTGGCATTGGGACCACACGGTCAAGGACTACGATGCCCGAGACTACAAGGGCGATACCCTAGACCCAGAGGTTGTAAAGAAGCATGGATTACATCCGAAATATGGCATGTTCCTCCCCAACTCTACTAATGAGTCGGAATATGGCCATGAGCGTGTCGATGGAACCCGACCTGTTGTTGTCGTACCCGACAAGAATACTACCATTCATGCATCCCGATCAACCCGTCCTATGAAGATGGACATGATGCTGAAGGAGGACAGAATCAAGTGTGCTGTAGCAGGAATGCTTCGGAGCTTTTGCCAAGAGGAAGACGTCGACCCCGAGGAAATTGTCACCGATGAAATGCGAGATCGCGAGCGCAGAGTTCGTGAGAGACTGACCATGTCCTCCGATGAAAGCTTTTCTTTGGAGGGAGCAACCCATGCTCAGTCAACAGAAACTGATGGCTCTGTCTACAGAGACAACATGTCTCTTCTTCTCCAGGCTGCCGAGATCGCAGACGCTGACAAGCCTACCCAACCGTCTCCTACTACACGGCCATCTCGCCCTTATGATGCGGTGAGAGACGTTTTTACGAGCGCGGAGCCGGCTCCTAGCCGCACAGAACGCTATTCAGATGGGAGTGCCAATGCACTTTCTGTCTTTGCGGACGCTGTCTTGGAGCTGTCCCAACAAAAACAGCTACAACAACAGCAGCAGCAGCATCAACAACAACACCAACACCAACAAGCGGACATTGCGCTCATGAGCGATTCTTCTATGATCGACCCTCGTCTTCTCGGTCCACCTACTCAGCCTCCACCCCTCCCCAATGCATTCTTGCAGACCGCGTTAAACCCTGCCTCGGCTTTCGCGCATATTGCACCAGCTCCTACCGCAATGATGGAAGTACCGCAGCAGCCTGCCCCCCCCAGGATCCCATTCTCGAACCAGAGCAGCGTGAAGGAGAGTCCGATTCTACCTCCCCTACGGCCTAACAGAGCAGATGGTCTGGGAAAGAGTTTGAACATAGCACCACCCCCTTTAACTCAATCTACTCACAGACAGCAAGAGTTCGACTCTTCTCGTGCGCTAGTTCACTCGAACTCGGGGACTTTCTTTGCACCTGCACCGTCACGACCTTTTCATCAGGGTCTTACTTTTCATCACGAGTCAACTTTGATGCCGATGTCTCTTCAGCAAGGCCCATCTATGTCCGGCTCCGGCATGTTGCTAAACCAGCCTCATTTACCTCATATGTCTGCTTATCCTCTTGAAATGTCTCCCCCTCTACAGAGCCAGCCGCATCTGGCCCCTCTATCGACACAGATGGAAGTTCCTGTGCCTTCGACATCACCGACTGGCCCACCTTTGACTTCGCCTTCGTCACCCGCTCATACACCCCGCAGTAGGGGATCTACATCATCGAACGGCAACAACGCTGGAAAGTACCGCAAGATTGCTGCCGCACCTATTCCCCATAACCGCCCTTGGCCTTCCAACGGTGGCACCGAGTTGAGACTCGCGCATTATGATCACAAGGAAGCGATCAAAGACTACCGAGCCAACGAGCCGCCCCCGCGAACCGGGCCTACAACTATTAGAGGATGGAACGTAAACAACGTTTCCAAGAGTCGGAACAAGAATGTGAAGAAGGAGGACTCCGAGGAGAAGGAATCTCCAAAGTAGGTCTCAACAGAAGACAACTACTCTAAGACTCGTGTTGACCATTGCCGTTTCACAGCATGATACAACCATACATCAGCAAATGGAACGCTTCCGAGCGAAACTAACGTTCCGAATTCTCGGTCCATAGCATATATACCGACCGAACTGGTTCACGAATCGATTCCTACAAATCTAGGAAATGAAAATCCGCATGATAGAACATCGGATACGAGAAAATACTTGAATACCTCTTTATTGATTAACTACTACTTCACGATATCATTTTACGACTACTACCGCCCCGTGGATACCAAACAACACTTTTACTTTTCTCGCGCACACACACACACATTCGGCGTTGAGCCTTAATTTTGCCATTACTACAAACTTGTATTTTCTCGTCATCATATCACGACACACTTGGTATCCCACAGCATGGCGCCGGGCAGGCAGGCTGCATTGGACAGGGGATTCGCATATCGGGGTCTTCCCTACGCTAGGCGCGCCCCGAAAAATTCATCATCTTCGTCATCATTGCATAAAAACTCGGAGTTTAGGGATAAGGGAAACTTTTTTTTTTTCATTTTTTTTTCAACGTCTTGTCTTTTTATTTATTATCCCCCCCCCAATTTCCTGCTCTCTTAGAGCAAACATCTTGTGTATCTGGCACAGGCCGCGATAGAGGAGAGGGTTTGCATTATAATCAGTTGGCCGTTGGTACGAATCCCCCTTGGAGGAGAAGGGAGGACAGCGGATGGAATATAGGGAGGTAGGCAGGCAGGGAAGGAGGAAGGGAGGGAGCGCCGAAAATAGAGCCACGGGTTGTGGCCGGTCGCGTCTTAGCGTAGCGAAGCGACCTTGTATAGAGGGATCCAATGAATGTTGTTTGCACATACACCTAAGACCTCTTGGTGTCTTCCTTGGTAGCGTGACTTGTCTGGTGATTCTCGTAGATGAATAACAATGATACTTGTCTGTGGACTTTTAAGGATGCCTGTTCTTTGCGTAGACCAAGCAATAGCAAGTAGTATACCAGCGAAGACTTGAGCGAAAACACACACACACACACACACACACACACACGCCCTTTTCTAACAACTAGACTATAATTATGCGGTATAAATCCCAGCCGGAATAAAGAGTAGTTTTCGCCTAGTTATTCTTTTCCATGCTCGGCATAGCGTCACTTTGCCAGCCTTTCTTTCATCTTGTACGTGTACAAGTCTATTTTCTTCGAAAGTACCTAGTCTTATAAGTTATAGCATCGCATATTAGCACATTTCCATATTAAGGTTTAGTAAAACCGTAGACTCGAGTATCCCTGAGTTGCTATAGGTGAGATGGGTATAACTATACCCAGGTATATAAGATACATATATACCCGAGTACTAACATTCACAGTATCTTGGCTTAGATATTTAGAAGACACCGACTTGTAGATTGATAAAGCATCTGGCTACCTATTATACAGCGCAGCACCACCTGCATTTCGTGTTTCTTTCTTTTCATTTTCCTCTCTCTTCCCCTCTTTCTCCCCTTCCTACTCTTTTGCTATCTCCTAACCTACCTAGCCAGGTAGTTTTCTTTTGCCACCAAACCGAAGAAAGAATCTCTAACGATAATCGAACGTATTCATCCCTCTTATTTTTCTTTGGAACTCTCGCAAAGGAAAAAAATCTTTTATCTGAAATCCGCCTGCTAATCCCTGGAAAGATGGAAATAACCGAACAGGAATATCACTGGAATCTGCTATGCCAACTCTGAAAAACGCCCGAGACTTGGCCCCCACCGTGTCCAAACGCAAAGAAACATCGTCTCTCCTGCATAAACTGCCCGCACGTACCACCTCGCCCATCACACACCAGAAACAGGCGCCATCATCATAGCGGCCTGGTCCATAGGTAGCATCTGCGAGGCATCAACCCCACCAAACGGCATCATTCCCGGTGCCGTCGATAGCTCTAACTGGGCCCTACCAAGCTTTCCCTCCGGGTGCAGCGGATACATCTCGGCCTCCATCTTATCACCATCGAATACGACCATATTCTGGATGGGCTGCTGGCGTTGGCCGCGAACGTTGATGACGTCCTGCGCGAGCTGACCACCAAGGATCGCGGTAACCGGCGCAATTTCGCTTCCCACGTTCTGCAGGAAGCTGCGTAGAAACTCGGAGCGTAGAGTCTCGGCGGGGAGAGACAGCAATTGGTGGTTGTGCGTGGCAGAACGGGTGAACGCTTCTAGGTCCTGCTTGTTGTGTTCGGGGAACCGGTCGTTGTGCGTTTGTTGGAAGGCCCAGAGCGCGCGTAGGCAGGAGAGAGCAGGGGAGACGGCTTTGAGACGGCGCTTGGACTTGAGGTACTCAGGAGGTAGGAGACTTGTTTCGGAAGCGAGGTCCCAGGTAGAGTATAGTTCGCGCTTTTGTACTTTCTCAATGGTCTTGCCGCCTTCCTTCTCACTTTCCACCTTAATAATGCTGCGAGTCCGGGTCTCTGGGCCCACGGTTGTTGGCACGTTGGGCTTGTCTCGCTGCAAAACGTAATCGTGCTCGATCAGGTCACAGAATATGTAACCATAAAAGCCGTAGGTACCAGCGGCATAGAACTGGCGGTTGTGAAGGCGAGTAGCGGTGTTAATGAAGGCGAAGACAGTGGGGCTAAGATCCGTGGCAATGACGATATCGAAGTTGCTGAAAAAAGACGCGCCTTTGGTCATTATGCTTCCAGAATCGGCAATGACCTTGACTCTAGGATTCAGCTTTTGAATCCTACCAACAGCTGCTTCAGCACGGCTTTGGCCAATATTCTCCTCGGTGAGAAAAAATTGTGCCCCCAGATCAGCTTCCGTGACTATTTGGTCATCAACAACGGTTAAGGAACCAATGCCAGCTAACACCAAGTTCTTGGCGATCTCATTCGCGAGAGCCTTCATAGTGATCAGAACAACGTTGGTGTTCTGTATCTTTTGTTGTGCCTCCATGCCCCATAACCGCAGTTGGCGGTCGTATAGGGCGATGTCATCTGATAGCCGTATTAGATGAGAACTTAAGCAATAAAGTGAAGTGCTATCTTACCTGCACTTAAAACATTTCCGTTGATTGGTTGAGGTATGATGGGGTTGTTGAAATTGGGTATAATATGTGATTGAGTTGGAGGCGGTATTATCATGCCCGGATTAGTGAAGTTGCCGTTGTTGAAGACTGTTTGCTGGAGGGTGGCGAAGCTATCATCTGTATTAGGAAACACCGGGATGCCATTTCCTGGAATCGAGTTCTCAGGTCGTAGAGATATGCCCGAGGTTGGTAACGGTAGTGGATCTCGTCCGGGTATCCCGCTATCCCGGACTGGCTGATTCGGCTCGGGAACAGGAGCTTCACCCGAGTTTGTCTGGCGATTCGGGAGAGCAGTATGGTCTTGAGTCTCCATTCTGTTTTGATGAGTCGTAAATGCCAGGTCGTAAAGAAGTATGAGAATTAATTACAGGATATGACAGGATGGGCTATCTTGATAAGAGCTAAATGCATAAAATGCTATTGACTAGTCAAGTCTGGCGGCTGAGCTGAACAGCTCAAAGTAGTATGGGTGAAGGTTATGCGTGAAGACGAGACCCAGAGCAGAAGCGCGGCGCGACTTGCTTGTTCTTGGATGCTGACTAACAAGTCTCCCTTTCCTCTTTCCTCTTTCCTCTTTCCTCTTTCCTCTTTCCTCTTTCCTATTTCCTATTTCGTAAATATTAGGGATATGTAGGAAGGTGTTCTGGGGCTTGACGATATGGTAGTCTAGCATTTAGTTTTGGTAGTTATTGAAAGCTAGATTCATTCGTTTGCTACATGTAATGATGTGATGAATATAATCATGCATGTAAATCACGTATGTATGGACCTTTATTAAGGCAAGATGCGACGATGAGCTAGCCTCGCCTTCTTTTAGGTCACCCTTTTAGGTAACACTACAGGTGTAACTTGCATTAGGCAAATAGGCAAATCAATGTGGATACGCTGGGATAATAGAATAAGTCTCGTTATTTGGAGAGCTAAAACTGAATTGGAGGATTGAAGGTCATAGCAACCCGTTATAAGCATAGTACATGGATGTATGAAGTCACGGCATGAGGTCACAGAAACAGCTACCTACATACCTAATTGAGGTAGGTTGTACAACATATTATAAATACCCAATATATAGGCGCACCACGCTCAATAATTTCTAACTCGTGGCTTAAGTCCATACAAAGAGGCTTACAAAAAAGGAGAAGGTACCTAACAGGCATATGGCATTAGGAATTGATCCTCTTAATCAATTATGATTGGTATCGCTGCCTGAAAGAAATTGGATGGCTACACAAAGAGTGTGACAAGGCCCGAATAAAGCTGAGGTACAAAACAAAGGTACCTTCCACTACCTAAGGATAAGATTTAAGTAATTGGGCGGAAGGGGGGTTGCGTGAGCATGACTAGTGCATGTTTAAGAGGTACCCTAATTATCGGGTAATCATTATGTAGCGTAGTTGTACATTTTATCAATTTTACCCATTAGATCGCTACCTAGGTTACATATGTACAACTTTATAAGTAAAAAACCCCGCCTAAAACCCAACCAACCGGTCTACCTGCTCCATCTCACCAATGTCCTTTCACACAACATCCCACGTCTGCATGTCCATTCCTTATTCCCAAGGGATTTCCCATTTCAACTTCCAACTACAACTCCATTGATTACTCCATTCATCTCCCTCCCTGTCCGCCAACCTGTCAAACCCATCAACTCGATCATCTTAACATATACCGGTCGAAACCCCTGATAATACCAATTCATCACTATATCACTACTTGACTGTTCTTGGCTTAATCAGGTACACATCAGCTGCGGTCTGATCCGCTGACGCACATCTTGACGAATACTTACAGGTCCCTAGTCTCTTAATGGTAAGTCTCAGCTTCGCCTGGTATATACTGCCATGTATTACCACGTTTCCTCCGGGGTCGGCTTCCACCTTTGGTCCGCACCGAAATATCAACTTGCGTCCCCGCCCAGATACGCTTTTGGGTGTCAGCATTATTGTACTAACTATGCCATTACCCAATAGTCGGACGATCCTTCCGGACAGCCTCCGCCAAATCCAGGACCTTTTCGCACTGCGGACGAGATAGTACGTTCCATACTCGATGGTGATGCTTCGCCTTCTGATATCAGCCCTTCTGGAGAGTTATATCGGGCTATAGAGAGGTATTACCCATATTCCCGACCGCCTAATCGCCCACGACCAGACCTCGTCCGGAACCATTTAACCCGTTTGGGTCAGCGCTCGTCATCGCGGAACAGTATGCCGTTCGAGCTCAGCTCGGAAGCGCAACGAAGATTCTCGAGAGAGCCGCAAAGTTCTGACGCATCACCCCGCTATAATTTACCCCCCTCTGCTCCTTACCTGCCGCCGCTGCGATCTCTAACAAGTACCCGACGACCTTCGGCAATGCCCTCATCCGGGCTATCGGGATCACGAGCACGCGCGGCGGACCGCATGTACGCGGCAAGGATGCGGACTGCGCAGAGGAATCGGAGCGAGACCAATGACGAAGCGGGCGAGTTCTGGGAGCGACTAGAACCGTTTGATAGAGGTTCGCGTGGTACCCGACGCTCCGCCACCGGCCAGATTGCTGATTCGCAATCTTCCTTAGACGAGGAACGTTTGCGGGAAGACACAAATTCTGAACTACGAATGCTTTTGGATTTTACTCATCCTCCCGGCCATCCTTATTCTGATCTTACATTTTCAACATTACCGCCGCCGCCACCGCCACAAGATCCAGCAGAAGATAATCGACGAGTCAAGAGGCGCAAATTAGACTCTGATCGTCTGTCTAGTAGTTTTCAAGGTTTTCGATATGGGAAATATGGACAAGTGGAACCGGGTCAGCTGACCATGGAGTTGGTGAGCTGCGATGGGGGCATCTTTTCTGACGACGGCCAGAGATATGCAGCTGAGAATATCCTCAAAAATGATCAAACCGTCTACTGCACCGAAGGGCCGAGATGCAATATCATACTAAGACATCAAGGCGCCACCGTCTTTACGCTTAAGGAGTTGATTATAAAGGCTCCTAGGTCTAATTTTACCTCCCCGTGAGCAACATTCTCCCTTGTCTATACTCTTACTAATTGATCTCATAGTGTGCAGGAAGGTATGGTCTTCGTTTCGATGACGTCTGACCATCTCCTAACACGGACGGCCCAGTACCAAATTCAATACTCGGCTTCTAGAAATTCGCCTAGGCGTGGGGAGCAGGATAGCCAACCCCTGACACCTATTTTGTCCGTTAGGCATAATGAAGATGGAAGCACCATGACGCACGCACAGATTAGAGCGAGGCGGCTATATAATATCGGCATGGACGATGAAGACAACAACGTACGAGTTGCTCAGATTCCCTCTGAATTTAATGTTGCACCCCCCCCCTTTAGGGTCACTACGGAATGTAGCGATGACGAGACAGATGATCCGACTCCGAGGGGAGATTGGCGGCCGCCCAATAGGATTGGGTCCTTGCCATTCGAGAGTAGCGAAACAAGCGATGATGAGGGCAACGCGAATGATTATTCGTTCAGCGAAGCATATCAAAGATTCCGACGGCATCGTAATCGACCGAGTACTGCACTGGAAGAGGCGGTGGAAGCTGCACAGGTGGCTACGCAGGAGGCTGTCCGTGCCGTGGGCGGGGAGATGATGGTTCCTTACGCGCGGTTCTTTATCGAGAGGAACAAAAGTAAGTGTACTATTAAGTTTGATCCTCCGGTTTCTGGACGGTTTATATTGTTGAAGATGTGGAGTCCGCATCGGGATCCGAGCGAAAATATCGACATACAGGCGGTCATCGCCAAAGGGTTTGCGGGACCGAGATATTTCCCATCAGTGGAGTTAAGGTGATGGTGACGAAGTTTAGAGGCGTTAATGGCGGCATTCCTGGAGGAATAGTCCATTATAGAAACAGGTTTAGAGATGAGGTAGCTTCATTGGCTCTCGCTGAAATGCGCGTGCATGTAATTGACTTCACAATCAATATGATGCTACTTGATATGATGCTACTTGTTCTTATAGGAATTTCATAATCGTATTGCCTATAAGTTTATACAAGGCACCTCATTGCGCTAATAGGCTTGCTTGAGACTTGTTACCCAATGCGAGATCAAATGCAGAATAAAGCAGAGGTCTACCAAGATTGGATTGAGTTGAGTTCAGTATGAATCATCGTGGCTAAGCATGCGCCATAAATGTATTTGGCACTTTAGGTTAGGTACAGTTGAGCGTGTGGGATAAGTACTTGGTACAACTACCCTTGTTTAGAGTCATCCAGATTGAGTCACATCCGGGAAACTTGTATAGGTAGGCTCTTAGTTCCAGAGCCTCTTGGTAAGTACGAAATAAGAGGTATTACTTGTATAGCCCCACATGAATATTTTAGATTAATACGCAGCATTATCCCATGCCTTAGTGCCTCTACTTACCTAACATACTCTTACATAGCAGAACAACCGATTTCTTCTTCTCTTGATATCTGCTCTACTTTACCTTTAAAAACTTGAATAGCCTCTCCGTTACAATTGCGGCCGATACAGTGTCTAGCAATACAACTTGTAGCGGATAAATCATGGCTGTGCGCGCACAATTCGAGAACTCCAACGAGTAAGCCCCGCCATTCTAGTTTTAGGGACCCCGCGAAAGCAAATTTGTGTGGTAGACAAAGTGCTAATGATGCAATTCTACAATCCAGGGTCGGCGTCTTCGCGACACTCACCAATTCTTATGCTCTGACCGCCGTCGGCGCGAGCGAAAACTTTTACAGCGTCTTCGAGGCTGAACTGCAAGATGTCATTCCCATCTGCCGAACTACAATCGCCGGCACGCGCATCATCGGCCGGTTAACAGCGGGGTAAGAAACAACTGCGTTTCCTAATATTGTATGCGTTTATATGCTGGTGTGAGACTAATTACCTGTTTCTTGTCCTTAGGAACCGTAAGGGCCTTCTCGTACCCACTTCTACTACCGATCAAGAACTGCAACATCTGCGCAATTCCTTACCCGACGAGATCAAGATCCAAAGAATAGAGGAGCGTTTATCCGCCTTGGGCAATGTTATCGTCTCAAACGATCACATAGCTCTGGTCCATCCGGATCTGGAGCGCGAGACGGAGGAGATTATTTCAGATGTTCTAGGTGTTGAGGTTTTCCGGCAGACGATTGCGGACAACGTGCTTGTCGGAAGTTATATGAGCTTGAGTAATCAGGGCGGATTAGTGCACCCCAAGACCAGTATCCAAGACCAGGACGAGCTGAGCAGTCTTCTGCAAGTACCGCTCGTTGCGGGCAGTGTGAACCGAGGCAGCAATGTGGTTGGCGCTGGTATGGTGGTCAACGACTGGTTGGCGGTGACGGGGTTGGATACGACGGCGACGGAGCTTAGTGTCATCGAGAGTGTCTTCAGACTAGGCGAGGGCGCCGCGCCGGGCAATGTCGGTGGCAAACTGAAGGACACCATGGTGGAGAGTTTTTACTGAAGAGCCAATTTTGTGTGGTTGGCCAGGACCTGGCTTCAAATTGGTATTGGGCTTCATGAAATCCCGAGCCTACCGTGATGAATGCGAGTTTCCTCAGATGGGAACAGCTTGCCGTCTTATTGCGGATGAATTTACCAGCCGCCCAACTAGTATAACGGACAGCTGAATATCAGCTTTATGGTTGTTATGCCGGGATAAGGGCATGGCAATTAGTTAATCAATGAAGCATCCCGACTACCTGTAACTAAGGAGTATTCCAAGACATACATAGTTGGGTGTTGATGTCGGTGGAACTTTGCATCGTGTGAAATGTAGGAAGCGAGCCGAAACGTTAAGACAGTATACGTCGAGGTGACCTAACCTAGTTAATAACTAAAACATTGATTCTTTTTAGTATTGGCTAGATACTTGTTGGTGAAACTGATGTTAACGTGCTATGATGTTTGCAAGGAACCTCGGGTTAGAGTAGCGAGGTTACTTAAAACAATAACAATAGCAAAACTTATGTGCTACAGTCGATTGTGTTCGTTGAAGTTTACGGGATGTACTACTAAAGTCAATGATCAATGGTCAATGGTCAATGGCTATTATTCTACTATGTATATGCTCTTTTAACTAATGGTGTCGTGTTCGATTCTTCAAAATTACTCGAGTCCACTCTTAAATCCACCCTACTGTAGTAAAGCATTCCATGGTCTTTGCACGAATAAATATTCTCGTATTTAAAATCATACATATCTAGTTATCCAAATGCCTAACCAAAACGGAATGATATGCGGCTAGATGTGCCACGTGCATCGACTGTGCGTCGACTTTAAGCATCGTAACATGGTATTGGGATCGTATTGGGATCGCAAGGAAATGTAGAAATCCATAAATATCTGATGGAGAGCCAGAAACTTGGGATCAGTGGGAAATTTGAATTGGTCCAAGACAGGACGCAGAGACATTGCGCAAGCTACGTACTACACTACGTATATTATCTCTTATGTAGACGGATGATGAACGGTACAGCGTTCCAGTTGAATGAATATCAGTGGTTATGTTCCTGTTCGAGGGTCTACATAGTAGAGCTGATGGCTCGGTGTTAGAAACAACTGAATACATACATACGTAAGTCCTATTATGTAAAGAGTTTTAGTTAATAATGTAAGTCTATTGGATATTTTACCTATCACAAGCTAGAGATTCGAGGATACATACATACCTAGGTATGTACAAGACCCACGCTCACATGCTGGTCGATGGCTGGTAATGGAGCTATGTACATAGTACATACTAGAAAAAGGTACCATGTAGTATCATCTTTTACAATGCTGTCTCCTCTCTTACATAGTTTTTTACTTTCAAAGTCTTGAATTAATAAGTGATCCAAAACTTACCCGTCCTACATAAGGCTGAAGAACTAATAAACTCGAAACGAGACCATAAGTATTAACTACATAACATTCTGCCGTTCTTTATCTATTCACCCATCTACTATTATGTACTAGACGATCTCCCGCGCGTTTCCCCCTGGTCCTCAAAGAAAAAGACTTGAAGTTCAAAGCTTGGCTTGGTGGATCCTCGGGAGGAAGTAGACGGAGGAAGTGTGCTTTAAACACTGTGCTTCTCTACAGTACAACATACCGTATTGAGCAAAGATGTCGAAATGATTGGCCCTGAGCCTGTCTAATCACCCCTTGCCAACCACCCGTCCAGCCGTCTTACACCTAAATCTGGAATCCCGGCGTACCGGACGACCCACCAACTACTACGTGCGACCTACCATATCGTTGCAGAAGTATGTGTCTCCAGTGGTTGTCTCCAGTATTGTTGTTTTGCTGATCATCAGGCTCGTGGCTGGTAGATAGACGACATATGTCATCTTTTACTTTTATTCTATTTTTTATTTTTCATTTTTACTTGCTTAACGGGTTCTGAGAAATAAAGACGAGAATAGGTTCTTAGACCACATCTTTATTTTTCTCAATAGAGCAAATTAGGAAAGTTTCGAACCAACTCGAATAGAGAGACCAAAACTCCCAAAAGTCGAATTTACACTACACTAGGTTACCGAGACCCCAGCACAAATACCAGGGTTCCGCTCCCTGAGCCAGAAAAGGGTCCTTTCCTCTTGGACGATTCCCTGTGTCGTCCCACACCCCGAAACAATATCCCATTATGCTAAGGAGTACCGCCGCTCCGAGACCACCCGTTTAAGAAACAAACATGGATACTGAGGCATACGGGGCAGTCGACGAACTGGGGAGAACAATAGGGTATCACGGACCAACCATGACCTTCGAACCTCTGGAGTACTCTTCCACCTCATTAAAACCACCTGGTCTTATTACACCGCTCGCCGATACAAGTAATACCTTGCTGTCGAATATACGGCACCAGCGGCAGCAGTCGGCTCCGAACGTTTATTATTCCAACGCGGATTCGCGGTCTCCATCCCCTAAATCAGGTCACGTCAGGCATCAGTCTCAAGGCATGCCACTTACCGGCGACGGGAGAGCCGGCCGGCGCTCGGATAACTCCTCAGGAAGATACGGCACCCGGCTGAGCGCTACACAGCCATCCTCATCCGCAGACGAGGCTACCTCTCCAAACACCACACCCAAATCCAAGTGCAGCATCGCAACATCCGACACCACGCCAAAGAGCGCAACACAACCCCGCCTCGGCTTCTTCGCGTCACTCACCACGCGGCTATCCAGCCCAGCGGCGCAGACACCCCAAGAAGTCGACGACGAAATAATCAACATGGACATCGAAGCAGCGCTGTACCCGTCCGCCATCGACCGCGACACCTTCTCGCCCGCGGCCTACAAGAACCTGCAGGCCAACGCGGCGGGGCTGCTGCACAAGATGCAGGACGCGTACCGGCAGCGCGCAGCGACGATCCGCGAGATGCGCGCCGAGCGCGAGGCCTACGGCGAGGAGACGGCGGAGACGGAGCTGCGCATCCGCAGCTTCAAGAGCCAGCTCGAGAGCATGGCGGCGAAAGCGGTCGAGCAGGAGAAAACCATGCAGCTGCTCGTTGCGGAGCTGCTAGCGGAGAAGGAGGCGCGGCGCGAGGCGGAGGACCGGGGGAGGGCGTTGGTCGAGTCGCCGCTGATCACGGAAGATCTCTGCGTGGACGACGCGGACAGGGAGGAGGGCGACGACGCGGACGAGACGCGGAAACGCTGGCGCAACAGCGACGGCACGGTGCGCTCGGATCTCAGCATCGACACGTCCGCGGGGACCAGCGTGACGGACGGCGAAAGCGTCGAGGCCGACAGCATATTCAGCCGCAGCCGGAGCCCGACGGCCACGGTCACAACGACCATGACGGAAACCGAGCTCCTCGCCATCCGGTCCCCCCACACGCCCAACCTGTCGCCGTCGCCCAAGCCCAAGCAGCAGTTGACCGCGTTCCAGAAGCTGGTCAAGGGGATCTCGGGAGGAGGGGCAGGGGGGGAGATGGTGGACGGGTGTGGGAATTGCCGGGGGCGGGACGCGAGCGTGGCGTGGGAGACGGTTAGTCTGCTGCGCGACGAGAATAAGAACTTGAAGCACCGCGTTGCGCAGCTCGAGGTTGTGGTCGAGGGCGCGTTGGATGTTGTTAATGGGATTGGGGCGTAGGGAGGTGGTGTGTGATGTGGTGTGGTGTGGTGTGGTGTGGTTGCTGTAGGGCTTTAGGGGAAGAGATTGAAATAGATGTCTGTCTCGGTTTGTAGGTGTGTGTATGTGTGTGCGTGTGTGCGTGTGTGCGTGTGTACGTTTGTATTATGGAAGTGGAAGATAGGTTAGGCTGGGGATACGGGTATGGGTGGCATTATCCGGCATGGCTATGTCGGTTGGGAGTTTGCATACTTGCATGCATTTGGGTACATCAGATACCTAAGCACATATCATGTTCGTGCTCATCAACATCAACATCAACATCAACATCGTCGAATTATAGTATGGTGGAAAGATAGATCGATTAGCATTTGCAGATATTAGGCATAACGCATCTAAGCCACTATGGCTTGGAGGAAACTTGGCTTTTCTACTTTCAATGTAAATACTTGGAAATTTAAATGAGATCTTCTCCATGTTGGATACCAGCATCGCATATATATCCAAAGTTCTCTTGTCAGGGGGTACATTGGCCCAGCTATATATAGTACTCTAGTCGCCCTATACATACACCATAGACATATTTAAGCGTGAAAAGATATAGGTCTTTTGGTAGATAGTCTCGACATGCCTACTAGACAATGACGAGCTCATCATCACCCAACAGCTAAACACGTTACGATATGTATATTTATGAAAAGGTCTCTTGATCGTGACCGGGTACATTCATTCAGAGAGCTACTCCCATCCGATCTTCGCCGCGGACGAGTCGAATGCGCATATATGTACAATGCCGTGTTTGAAACCTCTATAGCATTTAGTTCCATCTAGCTACCTATTGCATCCGCTCAATGATGGCCCTCCCCGTGCCCGTCCTCGTGGTGCTCGTCCTTGAGGAACAGCTTCTCGAAGCCGAGGTATGCGACGAAGGCTACGGTGGCGATTCCTAGGCCGGGGAAGGCGTTCTTGAAGCGGTTCCAGCGCGTGAATTGGCCCATGTATCGCCATGTTTCCCTGTGTGTACGAAGATCTATGTCAGCAGGCTATTCTGGGCATCTATCCTAGCTTGTCCTGGATTGTTGGTAGTTGGGCCGGAGGGAAAATAGGAAAGGGGGGGGACTGACGCTCGCTCCCAGGGATCGTATCTCGGCTGCCCGGCCGAGTGCGCAAACTTCCTGATGTCGAAGCCGGTGATGTTCGGCTTCTCGCCGTGCTGCGCTCGGAGTATCCTGTTTGCGGCAGGTTTAGTTAGCAATTGCTCGTCTTATTCACCTTTAAAATACCGAGGGTAGAGGGCTAACCTTGAGGGATACATTGTGAGTAAATGTGTGTGTGCTGGTGTAGGAGGAAGTCTTGCAAGAGCTCTCGAAGCAAGACGGCAAAAGCTCAATCACCACTCGTCGTTCAGTTGGTTCCTTGCATTACCTAAGGTAGGTACTTTGCGAGGTACCTTCTTAGCCTGAGCAGCCTAAGGGTATGCCGCTATCTGGTAATTGAATCCTTAGGGAAAGAACAGGGTTCCCCAAGAGGGGTAACTTCATATCGGTGCGCTTGGACCACATTTATCCCTTGTAATTCAATAACACCCCAAGTACCTGCCTACTCCGCGCCGATCTACCTAACGTTTGCACCTGCCGCTTTTCAGTGACGATTTACTTTAGGGTTTTTGGAAGGCTCAATCAAATCCACCACCTCATCCTATTCTCTTCTCTGCCAGTGAACTTTAAACTATCTACTTTAGGTACACTGGATATTCAACAACGAAGTCCTACTTAATTAATTTAGTAGTTGACACACTGACACGAACAGAACGCCACGCTTCTGTACGCGTCAATAGCTAGGTACCTTTGGCCAAGGCCATCTCCCGTGTCGTCAAAGCTCCCTAATGCCGACCGATTCTACTCCTCCCTTCATACCAACGACCAGAAAACGCAACTGAATACCTCCGCGACGCACAAACATTCACCCAATGGCTCCCCCCTCAAGATTCGGGGGTGGCCCTCCAAACATGCCGCCCTATCAACACCAGTTCCCCTCTCACCCGTCCCAAGGCCATGCGACCGGCCACCAACCCCCCGCGCTGGGAAACTCTGCTTACCTAGGCAACGCACAGATTGGCCCTTTTGCGACCAGTGGATTAGGACTCGGCGGCGGTATCAACGCTGCCGCCGGCTTTGGCGTCGGAGATCAGACAGGTTTTGCCAGTCACGCAGCCCGATCGGGCTTTCAGCACGCTGCGCAACTACAGCAGCAGCAGCAACAGCAGCAGCAGCAACACTCGCACCAAGCCCACGCTATGGGAGGTGACCGTCAGGCGCGATCTGGTGGCGCAGGTAGGCCTCGCGTACGCGACGTCTGGAAACACAATTTCAACGAGGAGATGACCATCCTAATGGATCTAGTCGACGACTACCCTTACGTGGCTATGGTTCGTTCTTGCTAAGAGTGTTCACGGTGAAAGCGTCGCACCTACTAACCTCTTAGAAATAGGACACCGAATTCCCCGGTATTGTGGGCCGCCCCATGGGTAACTTTCGAGGAAAGAGCGACTATCATTACCAATGCCTACGGGTTAACGTCGACTTACTTAAGGTGATCCAGATAGGACTCAGCTTATTCAACGAGAAGGGGGAAACACCGGCCGACCGCGCTAATGCGTCGAATGAGGTTGGCCCGAACGCCCGAGGCCGAGGAAACCAGGCGCAAATGCCTCTGGCGTGGCAGTTCAACTTCAACTTCTCTCTCAAGGAGGACATGTACAACCAAACCTCCATCGAGTCCCTGCAGCAAGCTGGCATTGACTTCAACCTACTGGAACGCGACGGAATCGACCCGCAGAAGTTTGCAGCCCTCTTCATACCCTCGGGCTTCGTTTGCTTCGACAACGTCAAATGGATCTCGTTCCACGGTGGTTATGACTTCGGTTATCTTACCAAGCTTCTCTCCAACGAAAAGCTAGCCAACGACGAGAGTGAGTTCGACAAGATCATGAAGAAGTGGTTCCCGACAACCTATGATGTTAAGCACCTCATGAAGTACGCTGTGAAGCTCCATAGTACCGGTCATCTCACCCCCTCAGATCCCGCTACTGCCGAGATCATGCAGAAGTTTGAGCAGAAGTCAGGCTTGGAGAGCATTGCGGATGCGCTGAAGATTAAGAGAGTTGGCGCCGCTCATCAAGCTGGTTCGGACAGTCTCCTGACAGGAAGAGTATTCTTCCAGCTACGCGAGAGGATCTACAACGGTGAGATTTCGGACGACCACATCGGCAAAGTCTGGGGTCTTGGATTCTCAGGAATGGAGATGCCTACGATGCCACAGAACCAGACTAACAATGCAGGCAATGCTTCGCCTGGTAACGGTAGCGGCAACGGTAACGGTAACAGTAACGGTAATGGTAATGTTAACGGTGGTCCTACCACACCTAGCACGGTGAGCGCTGGACTCGCTAGCACGCCGGCTGCGCAGGCGCACAACGCGAATGGAATAGGAATGGGACCTATGACCCCAGGTGGCGGAGGAGGTGTCTTTGGAGCCTTCAACTTTCCGGGGAATCCTAGATAGAATCCGAATTTCGGAAATTGCTTTGGTATGCCGATAGAATTAGATTACGCCTTACCCGCTCCTCTTGGTCTTTTACCTAATCCTAACCGAACTGTCTCTATTCCGCCCTTCTTACCGCAATTAATTCCGCATCCTTGGAGCTTCCCGGTACCGGTACCCGGGCCCTTTTTGCCCCCCGGATCACTGTCGGCGACCCAACAGCAGTCGGCGACTCAAACACAATCGGCGACTCAGACGCAATCGGCGATGGGACCATATCTACCTATTGGACCGATGATGCCGTTTGGACCGATGATGCATCTACCGAATCATCCATTCCCGATACCTTTTGCTATGCTACCACAGCCTCCTATGCCGCAACCTTTGTTGACCCAAGGACATGTGCGTGGACGTGGAGGTGTCGGTCATTCTCGACCGACCTCTCGATCTCGACCTCGACGTCTTCCCGCTAACGTGACTAACCAATCCCGAACTAGATCTGTCCGAGGGCGTTCAAGTTCGCGGTCGGCTCGTTTGGTTCCCCAGCAGCCATCAAATAGACCACCGACACCAGCTGCCTCTGAAGGGTCTCCCCCAAAGACTCCAACGATTGCGACTTCTCAAGCACCCATGATTCAAGAAGCACCTAAGACACCACCGGAACAACGTGATCCTTCTCCTAACCCCTGTCCAACATCAAGAGATCTGGAAGTGCTAGTGAAAGCTACCGGTTCACTTACTATTTGAGTGCCGAAGGCGTATGCACGGATTTTCACATTTCCACAAAAATGGTCTATAATCCAGTCAGTCTTTCAGTCAGTCTTTCGGATCGGAATGGTACTTGGTTGGGGCTTTGATAATTTACTATTCCCGGTATGACGACAAGCACTGTTACTAGGCGGAAATGGCAACCAAAATTTCATATATCCAAATTCACAGTGGATGGTGGCGTTAATGTTTTCATGACGATCATGGTACTATGCGGCTCTTTTTCTCCTTCGCGTTTGTTTTCCAGTTTTCACGTCTTGCCATCATGCAATCACGGACGGTTCTTTGTACCTTCTAATGACCATGTATCTGGTCAGCATTATCTCCTATTGGCAAGGATGATTTTCCCCTAGCCGAAGATATGAGGCAGAGGCAACTATCTGAGATAAGGAGCATGCGAATGGTTTTCTTTTCTTTCTATCGCAAGGCGTTTGATCTCTGCATACGAATGTACTACTAGTGGTTGGGGGGAGGCAAATCTTTAGGGGTTAGCTTGGCTGGTCGGATACGGAATCGTTGCTGCTAATACATATACTCGGTGAGGATCACACGTTAGTTGATTCCGCTGAGGTTACTCTGTATTTTTGAGGTCTTCTTACATTTTGCTGCGGGTGATTTGAGTTGCCATCTAAAAGTTGCTCTGCCGTCAGAGCTGTAGGATATTACGTAGGACTAGGACTTACTAAGGGCTCCTTTCCTTAGACTATTAGCAAAGGGTTGAGCTTTGGAATCCATTCATACATGGTATTGGACCCCTGTAAATCTACCCGAGGTAAGTCTCACATTTTTAAACCCGGTATAATGCTAACCTAGCCTACTACACCCACTGTATGTAGTTCGTAATTGATATTTCATCGTACATTTAGGAAACCCTCAAGTCGGGGCAAAATCTAACCTCGGCACAGTAAATAATACATGGCATACCACGTATATATAGATAGGTATATATACATCGACAATTTCATCAGTAATTCATATCCAAAAATAAAAAGTTGATCATGTAAAATAACTCCATTGCATGCATGCACTATGCCGTTTTCCCCAAATGACGATGCTGATGATAACGACGCCGACGGGTACCTGCCACCGGGCACCGTCTCGTAGACCATGAAAACCGCCTACGTAGGTACCTATATAGGTATGTATGTAGGTAAATTACGTAGAAGTAGAACCTGTACTACTAGGGCAAGCGGCCTAGGTAAAAGTAGGTAGGTAGGTGGTAACGGGGGTAAGAATACACGGTCCACCGCATCATTAACCATTATAACCATTCTATATCGTATCTTAGACGTTGTGCGTAAGACATTCCTTCAAGGTAGCCAGCCGGCAAACTAGTAAACCTGCCAATCACGTAATATACACCTTCTTCAAGCGGTCGTTCCCAAACACCTCCCCGGTGCGCAGATCCTTCACCTGGTCGTCGAGCAAGCCGGCCTTGCGGGCGTACTCGTCGAGGCGGGCTTTGCCGTAGGCGCGGCCGTTGGGCAGCAGGAGTAGATCGGGCTCGACGTGGCTCTTGCTATGGAAGGCGTAGGGCACGCCGCGGGCGAGCTCGTTCAGCTCGGTGCTGCAGATGGGGCAGACGCTGGAGGCTAGGGAGAGAGACGTCGAGTGGGAGGGGGGGCCGGCGGCGGAGGACGGGTGCGAGGAGTGGCAGGCTGGCGTCTTTAGGGCGGAGAGTCCGGAGCTTAGCGCGACGTGGAGGAGGGGGACGGACGGGAGCGAGAGCAGTGCGTTGTGCGTGGATGTGAACAGGTTGGCGAGCATTTCCCATCGGTCCGGCGAGTAGAGCTCCGCGTAAACGTTGGTTTCGGCGCTGGGACGCACGGCTAGCATGCCGCAGGCTTGCATGACTTCTTTCTTGTACGTGTGCTGGTAGGGGAGCAGGAACTTGCGCGCGTAGGAGAGGATGTCGGTGGGTTTGGTGGAGTGGTCTCGGACTAGCTCGATGTATTGCTGGAAGCGAAGCATGAATTCTAGGTTACTCTGGCATGGGGGTTAGCAGCTGAATAGATCGATCATAGTATCCAAGGAATGAGTGGCAATGGTTAGGATAGTATAGTATAGTATGGTATAGGTAACTCACATCCATCTTCCGGAGTTCCTTCTTCGTGTCTCCCGCTGTACACCAGGCCAACGCCTCGGTGACGCTCCGGTTCAGAATGCATTTCCGGATCCGGCTCATCTGCTCGAACGTATCGAGGTCCACGAGCGGCTCGATGCCCTTCTCCTGAGCGAGTGCCCTCGCGCTCTGGTTATAGCCGTGGCGCAGGAGGTAATCGACCAGAAGACGGTCGAGCCGGGTGCGGCTCCAGGCCTCGTACTTGACGTCGTCGACGCCGTACATGGCGTACAGCTCGTTGAGGTGGCGGATGCGGGCCTCCTCGTGGCGGTGTAGCCGCTGCTCCTCGTCGGCGAAGGCGGTTAGTTTCCGCTTCACGCCGCGCATCCGGGCGATCATCGTGTCGAGGTTCTTGAGCACGTCGGCCTGCGAGGCGCCGCCGTTCACGCATGCCGTTGCCGTCTCCTTCAGCGTGTTCTTGATGTACGTGCCATCTTTTTCGACTTCGAAGTGGGCGGACCGGAAGTTCTTCCGTAGAAGCTCGATAGGAAGGCGGAGGAGAGGCTGGTCCTATGAAGTGGAAGATTTATGTGTTAGTTCGCATGGGCCTACTTGCTCGATGGCCTGGTTGGCTGGTTGTTTGGTTGGGTTGACTCGGGGCGTAAAGACAGCATGAGCTATGATGTAACCCAATAAACGCCCGACGTACGTAGCATCATATCATCATCTTCGCCCTAACATTACGAGATAAAAAGAAGAGGTAGGGGTGTTTACTCACGAGGAGAAGGTGATTCTCGTGATCTAACTTGGTTGCTGCAATGTCGCCCATCTTTCCCAGACAAAATCTCGATTTTCGATGTAAGGGGTGGTGTGTATTGGAGTGGTTCTTCTTTTTTGGGTTTTGAGGGTCGAAGCTTCGGCGCAAGGTCGGCAGCACAGAGCGAACTTTAGACCGCGGTGGGACCCCACAACGGCCCGGCTTCCCCAGAGTTCAGAAAAGACATAGGTAACCCCTCCCAGCTTGGATTCTTATTGGTCGGCCAATAAGAGAGCGCTCTTTCCTTCCCTTCTGGTGCTCGGTGGTTATGTGACCCAAGCCTAGGTACCTAGGTACTGGCCTATTAATGCCTATTAATGCCTATTAATGCCGCTGCGGCGTTGTTATGAGTTGTTTATAGGTACATACGATGCTTACCTCCCTTTTTCGCCTTATGTATATGTATAGCCTCGATCGATCTGTCGATTACACCACCAATATTAGGTAAGAGTCAAATTACAGATACCTACATGTAGGTATATATTTTATATTTTCTTACCAACGCTACTTTAGCATCCTGGTAAATGTGTCCCTCGGTTTTTTAACTTTATCAGTTAGGTACCTAGCATGAAATTCCTACAGGTCATATCACAAGGACCAAGGTATATTTATATTTTGCCTTATAATTAGAATATACTTGTTTATGCTATTAACCTTGCATCGTGATGAACCATTGTCATAAGCGATCGACTCCTCGTGTAGTAATGAAGAGATACGATATTCTCCCCTTTTTGCCTGCTTATTTCATACGTACCTAATCGATCCTATAAATACGTCCTGGTGATATGGATAACACGCATCATCTAAGCGCGTATGCAAATTGTCCCCTGTTCCTGTTTATGCTAATATATTAATACCACATCGCTGTGGCGCCTATCCTCCTCCGTACTTCTGTGGAGGCGGGTACTCCCGAGTGGTCTCCTCGATGCTCGCAAATTGCCTAGTGCGACTTATATGCAGTCACACACATCCGCCGTTGGTCACAGGAACAAGTAGCAGTCGGCCGGGGGCTCACGGGACTCGGAAGCTAGCACCAAAATTATCATCGTAGGGGCTGGTAGAGCTGCATCTAACAGAAGGAGAAGGTAGGTCGAGCTTAGGGAGGTCACTTGACTTGTTGGTCTGAGACTTTATACCGTCTCTGCGCTATAGTCTATGTACACCTGCCAGGTACTTGGGAGAGATAGGAGATACGCAAAACGAAATCATTTGCCGAGCCCCCAAGGGCCAAAATCAGACTATCCATCTGCAGGTATTGGACATTAAGTCGCTAAGGGGTCTAATACCTACCTGCAATACCTAGGTAGGTATGTATTAAAGGTATTAACTATGTATATGTATATGTATATGTATATGTATATGTATATGTATAAACTTACCTAACAATAGTAATTCCTACGTTGTATCCAACTTTGTTAAGTTTCAAATATTATAACTAGAGCTAAGCTGTGTAAATTGTGTAGGTTAGTTGATTTTAAATACATATTTGCCCTCTAATAAGTGGGAAGCATTATCGCCAAAATTAACGAATCGGGTAGGTAAAAATAATATTTGAAAAGTACATACCAACCAACAAGCTGGCGCGAGTTTATGTTAGGTAGTTTAAGAACCTTGTCGAAAGAGCAAAGGGAAAAATTGGGAGGGGGAGAGGGACACACAAGCAGACAAGAGAGGGAAGCAACCGGGACGCAATCAAGTGGCCCGTGCGGGTCAAATGGTCTCATGCACCTTCAAGCACCTTCAATGCTCCTTCTTTCCCTCTTCAAATCTTTCCTTCCAATTATTAATTTCTACTGAAGCGAATGTTTTAACTTCTTCTATCGAACAAATCTATCTACACCACGCCGAATTTTTCAAGATCGAAAGCCCTTTCAATTTTGTTTTTGCCTCGTTGAGGTTAGCAGGTGTTGATTCGGCAGCTTTGCCTGGTCCAAGTTCATTGAATTGATATAATTCCCACTATTCGAATTGAAAGCACGTGAAGTTAAGTCACTTGACGCTGGAAGATCCAAGCACTTGCGCCAGTTCCCAGTTCCCAGCATAGCACTGCACGAGACCTGGCACATGATTTACGGTATGTCATTCATTTCCCATTACTTTTGTATCGCTGCCATCGTGATCCTCGCCATCATTCCCGAACGCGACGGACGATTTCTCTGCGCGCGCACCAATAGCCTCACCCTCGTTAATGCGAAAATTTTCGCGTCTACCGTCTCTTCGCAACCTGTTCTATCATATACTTGAATACGAAGAACCGTGTTGCTTACAGATACCGTCTATGAATGGCCCGAGGTCTATCTTTATCGCAGCTTTCGAGGTCACCTTGTTTATAGACAATCGAGCCGGTTGTTCTAAGGAGAAGCCTCCAAGTTTCAGAAGCCGTTATCTTCATCTGATCATCTGATCATATCTTATCATCCACCTATGTCAAACAGACCTCGTAGGCCTTCTACGGCGGTATTTTCTACCTATTTAGTCACTGATGTATCGAGACACACCTTGCGCCTCCCGTCACTGCCTCTATCGGGCAATTACATGAGAAACGTGACAAGGCTCATTAAACTATTCTATTATATTATATACAAAATGCACAAGTGATGGCAGCAATGCAATTTAGTTATTCATATTTCATATTTCATACTTATAGTACCACGCATATACTGACATCGGCAGACCTCTCGTGATAACCCCCAAAGTCTGTCACGCACCTTACGTGTACAGATCGCATAGGTGCTAGGGCCTACTGTAGGTGTCGTCAATCGACCACAACACTTCCTTCAGCTAAGTCACTATGGAGTCAAACGGTTACGCTCATACGGAGGCACTCCTCGAGCCTCTAACTCGTATCAATCGAGAGCATCTAGCTGCCATGGCGGACGCGGCTGTTGCGGACCAGAACGACTTTAACGCGTCGTCTCCGTCTAGTCCTAGTCAGAAGAGAAAGCGTGGCGCGCCAGACTCCTCTCCCGAATTGCGACGCGCCAAGCGTGTACCTCCGAACATTTCAAGCACCCCGGACGCAGCATATGTTGAGAGTGCTGTCGAAGCTGCGCAGGCAGCCGCACAAGCAGCAACTAATGCAGATTTCTCGGCTCTACAACAGGCTACAGCTGATCACCATGATACTTCGGACCACGCCAACGCATCCAGCACCGCTGCTGCCGCTTTGGGAACCTTATATCCTACCATCCATGTCCCTCAGTCTACAGAAGAGACCTTTGCCGCGCAGGCTGCAGCAGAGGCAGAACACCACCAAGACTCGTCGTTCAGCCATAACGACATGCTCCATGCGGATGGCCTTCCCGACACGTCTACTAACGGCCTCGCACAGTCGCAGAACGGCATCAGATCCACACAGCCGTCCTATACTACCTCCTCGTCTGCCTCTAAACCGGCTGTAGGTTCAGAAGAGTGGCACAAGTTGCGAAAGGACAACCACAAAGAGGGTGAGTCACATCTCTCGCGCGATACCAGAAGTACCATGCTAATTTCGGCTTCAGTTGAGCGCCGACGCCGCGAAACCATCAATGAGGGCATCAACGAACTTGCTAAGATTGTTCCTGGATGTGAGAAAAATAAGGGTTCAATCTTGCAACGCGCAGTCATGTTCATCACTCAGCTCAAGGAGAACGAGGCACAGAACCTAGAAAAGTGGACTCTAGAGAAGCTATTAACCGAGCAGGCGATCCAGGAGCTCAGTGCCTCAAACGACAAGCTCAAGCAGGAGTGTGAGAGAGCTTACCGAGAACTGGCCATATGGAAACAAGTAGCACAGAACGCAGGGCTTCAGCCTCCCCAGTCTAAGGATGAAGCTTCTTCATGATGTTGGTTTGGCAGTGGGCAGACTCGATAATCTTTATTACTTGGCGTTATCCCTTCTATACCCCCGACGACTTTTATTCCATCGCGGCATCAATACTTCTCCGATTGCTATGTCAGCAATCGTGTGCGAAGATACTGGTGCTCCGCGCAGGATTGGCTATAGCCAACACAAGTCAGCACTGTTCATGTTTAAGTCGCCTCATTTGCAGTGTCAAGTAGTGCTGGATATCGGGCTCAGGGATTCTGGTTGGCAACTGGTCGGAATGAGTCTTGAGGCATAGGCGTTGGTGGAAAACTTGTTTACTTCGCCCCTTGGTACGGATACCAAACTAGAGGGTTTCCTCAAGAATACAAGCCTTGGGCCAATTGTGAATTATATTTGTTTGTACAGGAATTCGAACACTGACGTCTTGGCAAGGATTACCATGCATCTACATGTTGCATTATGCATATGCGAGCTGCCGCGGGTTCTTGCAAGGCGAAAGAAGCTGGTCTCTTAAGACCTTGACGATAATAGGATTGGGGAACGCAGGAGCTAGATCAAGGGGACGGAATCTCGGGAAAGACGTCCTCTGGCCTATGAATAAGAGGGCCATACCGGATACCTACTTTTAATGCCTGTACATCCCATAAGTTTCTTGTTGCTCGGCTCGAGATTAATACTACTAGGCTATCTCAAATACTGTAGATGCATCCCCCCGAGTTGCCAAGAGACGTGCGGGTAGAAAATCTGGGATCGTGCATCCCGGTCAACCAAGGGAGACCCAGGCAGAATTCCAGGCAGAACAAACTAATCAAACGCACTTAGCAGACCACGGTGTGAGTGATTGGTGCCAGATGTACAAATATAATGCAAGACAGCTGCATACGCTGCATACACTGCAGACCGTATGTAAGGCGCAGATTTGCCATACCTACCTATGCTATGTATTACTTGGGGAATACATGCCCGACATGAGTAAGGCTTTGTAGATACATAGAAGCCTCGGATGTACACAGTTATAAGATATGTGCCATACTATATAACGTCAGCTTCGGGCTATTAGATAAAGTCCGGAAAAAGAGTTTGTATGCATCCGGCGCTGCACTGCTCGCAACTTGTAATACATGATATGTACATGTACGCGATAATTATCCCTTCTCATAAATCCTCTCGGATGTAAAATCTCGAATACGACTGTGTTTAACTATATGCATCTACAGTACCTAATGTATGTATTTAGCAGTCATGGGTATGTTCTATCGGCTGAAGCCTTAAATACCAGAATTGTTCGCCTCGCTCTTGCGGACGTAGCCAATAAAGCCGATATGCTACATTAACATTAGCATTATTAATAATAGCATTAGCATTACAATACAGTTAAGCGGTTTAGCTTAGCTCCGAGAGCCTCTCGGCTTTCCCCTTCCCTCGGCTTCTCCTTTTCCCATAGCAGCCCGTAGAATGTTTCTTAGGGTTTCCAATCGTCACTGCATGCAATATGTGCCTAAAAAGAGAGGTACTTGATGGAAAGGCTCTCGCGAGTAATGTTTAAATGTACCCGCTAAATGTTAAAGCTCATGTTAAAGCGCGGACCCAAAGGCTAGGTAGGTACCGACACAAGCATCGCTAATGGACAAAATTCAAATCTGGGCGGCTTAAGCCCCACCTACAGGAAGGCTTTTTCGTGCTATGTACTATGTAGAGTTTGCATTTTAGGTGGGCAGGTGGGCAGGTGGGCAGGTGGGCAGGTGGGATGTGTTCAGGTAAAGGTACCTATGTATGTAACTGCGGGCGCCGGACGGTGCTTTTTGCACAGTTTTCATTATTCATCCACCACCGCCGCGATTTCCTTCAGGGCCATTTCTTTGACTGCCCTCCTCTTTTTCTAGTCTCCCACTTCCATTTCTTCCACACTTCCCAACAAAACTTCCCTCTTTTTTCCTTTTTAATCCTTCCAACTACAACCACCACCGCCCATCACAACAACCAAGCAACAAAACTCGCGCCAGACCACGGCTGTGTTTTCAGCACTGCTCATTAGGTACTTTTACAACAGGATTTAAATCTGCGGCAATCGCTGCCATCTCCTGTTTTGCACTTAGGCATCTTACGCCAGTTCAAATAAAAACCACCTACTCTATTCCTATTAACCACCTACGCTTTTGCACATCTACGCTCCAGGCGCACCGATACAAGAGGCCTTGTGAACAACCTTTCGGCATTCGAGGTCTGCTTCTGCTTGTTATCTCAATACATCGACCAAATACACCCTACACATAAAAGGGTAACAGGATACACTGTTGTTTATGTATCAGCACGACAAGCCCGCTGTGTTTAGACACCTTCCCCCTCTTACGCTGCAGTCGTTTCGCATACCGCGAAAACCTTGTAGCCCTAATATCAGCTCCGTTGGTTGAAAACGAATCGACTACGAATCGCCCGAGTTAATGCCTTCCAACGCTGGCAACTATAATCCAGTCTTCCCTATGTCCACTAGGAACAGTCCTCTCTACTGAGATTCTGGCTCACTCAATCCCCTCCTGCTTCACTCGTCGTCGTCACCTACGAATGACTATCTAGTCCCCTTCCTCCCTATATTCAAGGAATTCGATCCTCCCGACCGATAAAATTTACTCCCGTGTCTCTACTTCGACAGCCTATCTAACACAATACCGCAAAAATGGCGCTCGTCAACGTTCGTCGTGATGTCACCGATGCCTTCTATCGCTACAAGATGGAAAGAATTCAGACTAAGATTGAAGGCAAAGGCAATGGTATCAAGACTGTCGTCGTCAATCTGAGCAGCGTTGCTCAGTCTCTTGCCCGCCCTGGGTCATATGTCATCAAGTACTTCGGATTTGAGCTTGGCGCTCAGACCAATATTGACCCTCCGGATGACCGCTGGATCATCAACGGTGCTCACGAGGCTTCTAAGCTTCAGGACCATCTTGACGGCTTTATCAACAAGTTTGTCCTCTGCAAGAAGTGCAAGAACCCCGAGACAGACGTTGTCATCAAAGATGGCCACATCGTACTTGACTGCAAGGCCTGTGGCCAACGCACCGACGTTGATCTTCGTCTAAAACTTAGTGGCTTCATTCTGAAGAACCAGCCTAGGAAAGGCGGCAAGAAAGACAAAGCTGAACGCAAGGCCGCTCGTAAGGCCAAGCAGCAAGCTCTGCAGAACGGCGGCAAGGAGAACGGCCAGGGAAGCGGCGGTGAGAATTCCGAGAACGGTTCCAACGGGAGCGGTGACAAGAATGAAGACGAGGACGATGCTGGTAGCGACGATGAGTTCACTCGCAAGATCAATGCTGACGCCCAAGTTATTGACGCCCCTGCCGTCGTCAGAGATGACGACTGGGCCGTCGATATGTCCGAGAAGGCCGTCAAGGCCCGTCAGAGCCAGCTCCCCAGCGAGTTCCGTCAGAAACTCGTTCTTGGTGGTGCCGAGGATGATGACGATGAGGGAGAGAGCGGTGGTCACACCGTCTACGACACCCTGGGTGACTGGATCCAGGAGGAAGCTGCCAAGGCTGGTTGTATTAACAAGGTTGATGATATTCAAATTTATGTGAAGGCCAAGGAACTTGGAATCGAGACCAAGCACAAGACTGTCTTGGTTTTGGTCCAGACTCTGTTTGATGAGAACATCCTCACTCAGATTCCCAAGCGCGCTGCAATGCTCAAGCAGGTATGTCTTACAAGAACGCTATACTAGTCATGTGAATCATATACTAACTTTTCTTAGATTATAACGTCGGAGCGTCATGAGAAGGCCTTGCTGGGCGGTCTCGAACGTTTCCTTGCCGCTCAGGGCAAGGAGCACCCCGAGCTGCTGACCAGTGATAAGATCGTCAAGATCCTTCACCAATTCTACGACAAGGACCTCCTCGTCAGTGAGGACATACTCAAGAAGTGGGGATCCAAGGCGAGCAAGAAATACGTAGATCTTTCTACTTCCAAGAAGATCCGCCGCGCTGCCGAGCCCTTCATCAAGTGGCTAGACGAGGCTGAGGAAGACTCCGACGAGGAGTAGGTAGTGGACATAAATTGCACGTGTTAGCTGTGATTCGGTGGATACCATTGGTAGATTGTCGATTTGATTTCCATGCTTGATTCTTCTCTGCGATGTGCTTCCGAGGTTCTCCTTTCGTCATTGGCTTCAAAAAAAAAGTTTTGCGCTGGTGAAATAATTCTCTAGGTTTCTCTGCGTAGAGAAAAAACTACAGTGGTTTCGACCAACAAAACAGATAGTATATCTTTCTACTCTGCTTATACGCAAAGATAAGTTGTTTTTTTAGTCTTGCTGAATTGAATTAATAACAACTATTCCACTCTGAATTTTATTTTTGCTGTGTTTATTGTAGGCATCTTGTGAGATGTGAATTCGACTAACCTAGGGCTTGGTGTAACATCAGGGGAAGGCTTCATTGGTACGAAACATGTTGCGTTCCGATACGTCGAGATATTTTTATATCGGACGGGTACGTAATATCGGCATACCTACCTATCCCAAGCACAATAATATATTTCAAGTACAACAACATCGTTTTATCAGGTATCTACAAGGACGGGCCTATGATTATTTGTAAAGTGTCTAGGTTAAGTTAATTTAGTATTTCAGGGGGATAATAAGTCTCGTTACGACAGGCAGGGTGAGCTATGTATACCAGGAAGACAACCCGTATTTCTATACTTTAGCCTTATGTTCAGGTATACGCGCGTGTACTCATGCGTGAAGGGCCTAAATTTATTGTATTTCTCTACTTGTGCCCATAACCAGCTGCTACGTAGCTAGCTAGCTAGCTTTTCCTTAATTCCTAGTTCTTGATTCCCCTATCCCCTGATTCCATATAACGGCCTCGATATCTCCCTCCCCTAGCCGACCAAAACGCCTGTCCGAGTATGTAATACCAAACAGCAAGGAGAAATATATAATACAAGCGAATTGATAGCAGCTCTATCCATAAACGAGAATTGTGTCAGACCATGAGCTTCCCCGGGATTTCGCCTAGGAAACTGATTCGGTGTAAATAGGGATGAAGGATGATCATGGAATGACTATTTCCACAGTTTGAAAGAAGAGCGCGCGTAATCGTATAAGCTCTACCATTCGACGTTCTGCTGCTCCTTGCCATCCTTGTTCTTATCGTCGTCGTCGAAGGCGCCGCCGGAGCTCTGAGCCACGTCCGGGTCTCCCCAGCCCGTGTTGGTGCCCCAGCCGCCGTTACCGTTACCGTTACCGTTACCACTCCCGGAAGCCTGTTTGTTCTCAGACTTGCCTTTTTCCTTTTGCTTCCCCTTTCCCTTCCCTTTCTTGTCATTACCGTTTCCACTAGTAGGGGGTCCGACGTTGTCCGGACTGGCGCGAGGTTTCGAGTCCTCGTTCTCTGATGGTGGATTACTGACCCAGCACCCAGGCGGTCCCTTAGGCGGAGTACTGCGCTTAGAACTCTTGCCGCCATTATTCCTACCATTTTTGCTGCCATTGTCGCCATCCTTTTTGCCGCTCGGATCACCATGTACCGCCACATTATCAATACTAGCATTGCCTCCAGCCGGTTCGGAAGAATTGCCATTGCTATTATCTTCGGCCGGTTTGGATGGATCTGTGCCCCCTGTAGTGGTTTCTTGCGCATCATTCCCACCCCATGAATTATCACCAGCAGTAGCGTCATTGTTGCCGTCCCCCCAGCTGGTAACACCTCCCCAGTCTCCACCATTGTTATCACCAAAATTTCCGTTACTGGTTTGGTTACCGTCATTTTGGGGTGCAGGACTGAAGCGTTCCGAGTTGGTCTTATATAATTGTTCTGCCTTTGCAATCACATCATCAAAGAACCCGCCTCCTCCAGACTGCCCAGCCTTGTTAGTATCCTTGCTATCATTATTTCCCCCCTCTTTGGATTCCGAGGCCTTTTGCGAGCCATGATCACTCTGAATGCCCCATGACTTGCCCTTAGCCCCTTCGTTCCCCTGAGGTTTCTCGGGGTCGGTAATCTCGATACTCGGGATGACATTCGATTTTCCGCCGCGATCACTTCTTGGATTTGTTTCTACCTGCTTCATAGGCTTCTTGGTAGGTGTACTGTGTTGTTCAGACCAATCTTCGTTGTTCTTTCGGCCGGGGTCTGGTGTAAAATTAGAGCCTTTGGCTTCCTGGGCTTGTTCAGGAGGCTTACCAATCGTCACGCTACCATATCCTTGGAACCAGGAATTATCTGCAGGCGCTCTCCGAGTCGCGGCTGGAGGATGTTGGGAAGGCTCTTGCTGGGGGAGATAAGGTGGTGGTTGTGGTGGTGGAGGTAGCGGAGGCTGTCCTCCAGGGAAGGACTGGAACCCAGCAGCTTGCCACGGATTATGTACTGGGTATGACACGTTGACGGTTGGGTTCTGGTTTACATATGGTGCGTTGGGGTAGAGTTGTCCATATGCGTTACCGTAATGCGGTCCATGATATACTCGCATGATTCCGTGTACCCCATCAAAGAAAGCATTTGGTCGAGGATCATTGGGTAATTCGACAGCGTGCTCAACCTGCAACATACGAGCATGAGATGGCATAAGGAAGTTTACTTGCTGGGGTGCATATGGAGGATTCTGGGGTGGATATTGATTCGTTTCTGCTCGCTTCTTTTTGATTGCGTCGGCCTCCTGAAGAATCTTATCCTCATCTAAGCTGTCTTGCTTAGATGCTCCTTTCTCCTTTGTACCCTGCTTACGACCATCCTTTTGCTGGTCTTGTTTTTCATTCTTGTCCTCGCTGTCCGACCTTCCTTCCTTGGTATTCTGGTTGTCTTGTTTATTCTTTTTCTTATTCTGTTTTCCCTGCTTCGTTTTCTTGCTTTGGCTATTCCGCTTCTTCTGCTTGTCCTTATTCTTCCCTCTTCCCTTGTGAGGCTCTTTCTCAGACTCGGACTCGCTTTCGGACTCGCTTTCACCTCCAGTTTCTTCGCCAGTCCCAGCGTCGGTATCAGTCTCAGTTTCCGTTGTCTCCACTTCACTATCAGACTTCTTACTGACATGTTTGGACTTTTGTTTAGGTCTTCGTTTGCTATTTACTCCTTTGGAATTTAGTGCTTCTGCTTCCTTAGCCTTCTTCGCCTTGTGTCTGGCGTGTACAGCAGCTGCGTTGTTGCTTCCATCCGCGGTCGAGACGTTTTGTTGCTTCTTGCTTTTTCCTTTAGTCTGATTTGTCTTCTTCAATCTCCTCCGCGCTGCAATGCAGTTCGTACAGGGACAATCTAGGATTATATCTTCGTCTGTAGCCGCTTCATCATCGCTGCTATTAACTTCAACCGCTGTACTGCTAGCATCTGTGTCCACGTCAGGCGAGGACTGGAAACGTGGTTCCTTGGCTTCAACCTGATGGGCGTTGTCTGTGAATCGAACTTTCTTTCCACGGGGCAGTCTGGTTCGTCCCGTTCTAGGATATGTAAGCTTCAAAATGTCGGATTCGTATTCATCGTCAGTCTCGAGTTGGAGTGCAAGAACTGGACGAGGTTTCTTAGGCGTCGAACTATGAGGTGCGTTTTGGCCAGCCACCCACTCATAAAATGAATTGGGTGGCATATTACCAAGTCGACTTGAACTATCCGACTAGACCTATCAAATCCTAGATTGTGTCGAGGTACTCCTTAATATGGTAATAAAGGAGAGGACTCAGAGGCGGTATCGAGCGCCGGATAGGTATAAATAATCACACGATAAATATTCAATTTCGTAGTAAATTATGAAAAAGAAGGATAGCATTAACCTAGGGTTGACAGGATTGACAGGATTGACAGGACCGACAGGGTTGGGCGTAAGAATCAGAAAACTTCCAAAGTTGAGTCAGGAGGTTGTTGTCGAATATGATCAAAACTGTGTGACGGGGTTGGATTTGCTTATCAATGGACAAATATAATAATTATCTAACCTAGAAACTGAAGTGGGATTTTGGAAATTAGCTACATTATCTGGGTAAGTAATAAGGTAGGTACGTAGACTGCCTAAGATAAAAAGGGAATTGCGAATGACTTGAACAAGTGCCTGTTTCCCTGCTGGTGAATGAAGAGTGTTTCCTTACGTCACGTCACCCTTTCCATTCTCCATTCGATTATCCATGGCAACCACAACACATAAGCATTATATATACCCGATAAGATGTTGCATGCAATATTACATGCAATGTGTATAAACGCAACACCTGTAGTATTCCAGTAAAGTAATCAAACTCGCATATACTTAAGAAATTACCATGTGAGACTCATAATTATAACTTTGACTTCTCATCCAACTCCATCTCTTTCCACTTCTTGTTGGCGCGAATATTTTGCCAGTACACCCACGTGCCTGCAGCAACGCCAACCGGAGGAACGAGGAGGCATATCCAATTCCACCACGGAGGACTGCTTTTTCTGATCTCTGCGAGCGCGGCATCTATATTAACTTTTAGCTCTTCCTTCGAACCGTCGTTCCATATAACTACCCCCTTCCCCTTTCCTCTTGCCTCACATCTCTTCGCTTTCAACCTCACGTCCGTCTGGCTTAGAACGCGGTTCTGCGCATCTTCTCGGCTCAGATGCCGGTCACGTTGTCTAAGTCTTTTCATCTGCACCTCGGGGTCTCTGACAGCTACTACCATCACCACGCCGGATAGCCTATCCCAGCCGCTTTCAAAGAGTAGTGGCACGTCCAAGACGACGGCCCAATGACCCTTCACGTAATTCCGAAAGATGGACCTGTACACCTCCTTTCTTACAGCTGGGTGCACAATGTGGTTTAGAACATCTCGGTCTTTCTTGCGCTCTTCGCTGTTACCGAAGACACGTCTGCCCAGCGCCGGTCTGTTCAGTGGTCTGCCTTTGCCGTCTGGGCCATCGGCAGGCATAGACTCGGAGACAGGAATTAGCAAGTCCGGCGTTGTAGGGCCGAAGTGCTTCACGATGGATTTATAGCCACTTGTTCCAGGTTCTACAACTTTGCGCGCCAGTATATCTGCATCGATGATTGGCAGTGAGTGAGGCGGCGAGGAAAGGATGGAAGACACGGTTGATTTGCCAGTGGCAATCGAACCTGTCAATCCAATGAAGAGCATAGTGATGACGATTAATTAGTAGTTAATGGTTCTGGCGTGGATTATCTTGTATGTAGTTGGTTAGTCAATCAAAAACATATGTAGGTCCGTAGGAACTGCATCGATAGAAGTTGTCTCGATATAGTTGGACTAAGGGGGGGTCACCCCTCCTGTCCTCCTGATAGATGAGCCGATGAGCCGCATACTTCTTGTCTCATCTAGGCTAAGCGTGCCTTATCTAATCTACGCTAGTGTTTGATCACTCGGTTGCTTGTTTGGGGACTTGGAGAGTACCTCATTGGAGTATCGAAGGTGTTCTATTAAAGGATGCATGCAGGTTTCGTACGCTACAGATAGACGATCTAAACTTTGGTATAGATCTTAGTAAATCCTATTTAGCCTAACCTTATTATTATGTATTCTCTTTAAACTAGTAGTTATACTTGTACCATACCTATGTTACATAGGTACCTTACATGTATATTCAAACTTGCTGCTGACTCGAACATGCAGCAACCCGTTTCGATAAAAGGTTGCGTTTCCAAGTTACCTAACCTAGGTACATGTATGAAACTGTTCGAGGTATGTAAGTGCATTACATGTAAGCAGGCTGTGATGCAGGTAGGTACATAGCGGCCCCGCTAGATATGCGGGGGAGGGGTAACTTCTCAGGTGAGGGGCATTTTTACAGCCAGAAAATTTTGGAAGATGGAAGTTACAACATGTACACACATAATTGTCACTTCCCTTAAAACCCAGGGCCGGGTTAGGTTATAATCTTTATAATCCTTATAATCAACAATTGCTCTCATCTTGACAAATTATACACTTTTCAGCCATGGGGATCGAATACCCTCTCCGTGTTCTTCTCATTGGCAATGGTGGGAGAGAACACGCAATTGCGTGGAAGCTCAGCCAGTCGCCTCTAGTAGAATCAATTATAGCTGTTCCAGGAAACGGAGGCACAGCGACATGTCCCAAAGTCACCAATAACACTTCGGTGTCAGCCGAAGACTTCCCAGCTTTACTCGAACTCGCAAAAGCAAATAACCTCAATTACGTGATCCCTGGTCCTGAGGCCCCTCTTGTCGCAGGAGCTGTCGACTTCTTCGAAAATGCGGGTATTAAGAGCTTCGGCCCCTCAAAGAAGGCTGCACAGATGGAGGGCAGTAAGACCTTCTCTAAAGACTTCATGAAGAAGCACAATATACCAACAGCCGCATACGAAAACTTCTCCGACTACGATAAGGCACGGGAATACCTCGACCGCGTGCAACACGACGTAGTAATCAAGGCAAGCGGACTGGCTGCTGGAAAGGGTGTCATCATACCCACGTCGAAGGAGGAGGCGCAACAAGCCCTTAAGGATATTATGCAGAACAAGGAATTCGGGTCTGCGGGAGATGAAGTCGTCATTGAAGAATTTTTGACTGGTGACGAGCTAAGCATCCTGACTTTCAGCGATGGCTACACGATAAAATCTCTACCGCCTGCGCAAGACCACAAGAGAATAGGGGAGGGAGACACAGGCTTGAACACGGGCGGTATGGGATGCTATGCGCCGACTAATATTGCTACACCGGACCTTGTGGCGCAAATCGATCGTGATATTATCCAGCCAACTATCGATGGCATGCGAAAGGATGAGATGCCTTTTGTTGGTATCCTTTTCACCGGGCTCATGATCACTTCGGCTGGCCCCAAGGTTCTTGAGTACAACGTCCGATTTGGTGACCCAGAGACTCAGACTGTTCTGCCTTTATTATCGCAAGACACAGATCTGGCTAAGATCATGGTGGCCTGTTCAGAGCGCTATCTGGATAGCGTTCTGATTAACATCGAGCCCAGATTCAGCGCAACCGTCGTCGTTGCTGCTGGTGGATATCCCGAGTCCTACGCCAAGGGCGACGAGATAACCGTCCAGACCCCTCCCGAAGACATCAACATCTTCCACGCTGGCACAAAACTAGCAAATGACAAGTTGCAAACAGCGGGCGGCCGAGTAATAGCTGCTAGCGCTACTGCCGCAGAGAGTCTCCGGGCCGCGGTAGACAAGGCATATGAAGGAGTCAAGCTCATTCAGTTCAACAAAATGTACTATCGGAGAGACATTGCCCACCGTGCCTTCAAGCCGACGACTGATACTAAAGAAGCCCTGACATACGCAGAGGCAGGCGTTAGCATCGACGCCGGAAACCAGCTCGTCGAGCGGATACGAACCGCCGTCCGATCAACTAGGCGTGCCGGCGCCGACGCCGAAATCGGTGGCTTCGGAGGTGAAGTTGACTTGTCCAAAGCTGGTTTTTCGAGCGATGCGCCTATCATGGTTGGCGCCATCGACGGCGTCGGCACTAAACTCATGATCGCGCAAGCGACTAAGAACCACAGCACCGTAGGAATCGACCTGGTTGCTATGAACGTCAACGACCTCGTCGTTCAGGGCGCTGAACCCGTCATGTTCCTCGACTACTTCGGCTGTAGCCGCCTCGATCCCGAGGTCGCCGCCGTATTCGTCGAGAGCGTCGCTGCTGGGTGCCGTGATGCCGGATGTGCTCTAGTCGGTGGCGAGACCGCCGAAATGCCGGGTATGTACAAGGAGGATGACTACGATGCTGCTGGTGCTGCCATTGGCGTCATGCGCGCAAGCAGCCGGCTTCCGCGTCTCGACGCCATGGGCGACGGCGACGTACTTCTAGGTCTTGCTTCATCCGGTGTTCACTCCAACGGATTTTCCCTCGTCCGCCGCATCCTCGCGCGCGAGAAGCTAGACTACGCAAGCCCCGCCCCCTGGGATACTTCTGCCAAAAATGTAGGCGAGGCCCTCCTAACACCAACCCGCATCTACGTCCGCTCCGTCCTGGCCTCGCTATCACAGCTCAAGGGTCTTGCACACATCACCGGAGGCGGGCTCACCGAAAACGTACCACGTATGCTCCCCCCCCGTCTCGCTGCCGAGATCGACGTAAGCACATGGCAACTCCCTCCCGTATTCCGCTGGTTACGTGCTGCGGGTAATGTTGCGCCTACGGAAATGGCGCGGACGTTTAATACTGGCGTGGGTATGGTTGCTGTCGTTAGCCCCGGCGATGCGGAGGCTGTTGCGCAGAAATTCCGGGAGAACGGAGAGACAGTGTATACTATCGGCAAGTTAACGACTAGAGCGGAGGGGGCTCCGGGTTGTGTGCTGAAGAATCTGGATTCCTGGAGTTAGGTTAGGCCGGGGCAATTAAAAAAGAAAGAAAAAAGGGGGTAGGGTCTGGCTCGAGGAGGCTGAGCTGATAGGATACGGTCGGTAGGAAGGGAGGCAGGGATTTATACTAAAATTCGCGAATGTCTTTGATTCAGTTGTATCTCGCCGATTGACTGGACTTCATACATACCCATATAAAAGACATACAGCCTAGCCCTGTAGCTAGCTACTTGATATACCACGCCGGTGACAACAAAACCAATAAGACGATATATATATGTATATGTATATTTGTGTATATGTATAAAAGAATATGATATGATATGGTGATATGATATACTCATGCTCGTGTCAGTCGGTCGGTCATATGAACCATGGTGACAATAATAACAACGATGATAAATAAATAAAATCCACATCGGCGCCTCAACCCAGTCGTAGTGCGACATTAGAACAAGGAAAAAAAAAAACCCTCGAATAATGCGATCCAAGTAAACAAGTAAGCGCCAACAAAGCTCCAATCTAGTCCAACTGGATAAACAATAAAGCAATTCGATCTATGCTGCTAATCAACACAACGTAGGCTGCGCGAAGGCCTACACTTACATATGAATACACCTCTATATCTCGTCGTTGACCCACTCCTCGCACACGACGGCGCCGGTGGCGTCTTTTGCGCATTTCTCCCACTCCTTGCACATACCGACCCAATTCCGCTCGACGCAGTGGGATGTCGTGGGTTCCGGCTTGGGGGCGGCGGATGTAGGGGTTGGTGTTGGCGGGGGGGAGGTAATTACGTGGGCCGGGGAGGTAGTGGTGGTGGTACTGACGGTTGCAGGCGTCTTGTCATTACAGCCCCACCAGCCCGGTGATGTGCAGGTGGTAGACGAGGTTGTGGTGACAGAGGTAGAGGTAGACGTAGTACTCGTGGTGGTGGTAGTAGTTTCGTCATTGCAGCCGAACCATCCTGGGGTCTTACAGGTCGAAGTCGAGCTGCTTGAAGTGGTAGTGCTAGGAGTTCCCGTCGTTGTAGTTTCGTCAAGACAGCCCCACCTATGAGTTGTTAGTTATGCTAATCTTAGAAAAGGGGAATTGAATGGGCTTACCATCCGGGCGTCTGGCAGGTAGCCGTTCGAGTGCGCGTCTTAGTCGTGGTGGAGCTACTCGAGGTTGTTGTCCCATCCGTACTGTTGCTCTCGTACATTTTCCAGTTCGCGCAGTCTCTGCAGTCTGGGGTAAACTTGCACTTCGGAACGTCATCGTACTTTCGAATGACATCGTTGATCACAGATCGTATCTTGTGAGTTCCGATACCTACTCGCCAGCCATGGTCGGCAACCGTGTCGTAAGTGCACTCGTAGCCGGTATGACATGCCGACTCCATGGCGTATCCTGCAAAAGAACACGAGGCGGTTGCGCCATTGCATGTTCCTATGTAAATAGGGTCGGCCGTATGTCCAAAGTGGTACGTTCCGGTGTACTGCCGCGTCTGAGGAAAGTTGGGGTCTGCGTGTGGTGGAACAGGAAGACCCAATCTTCCGGCTGCCAACGCCTCGGGGACGGCCTCAAAGGTCACAACAGGAAGTCCGTATGTCAAACCAAGTAGAGAGCTAACTGCTCCACCCAGTGAATGTCCAGAAACCCAGACATCTGATTCCGGATAAATTTCCGTAACATTTGCGTACAACTCTCTTACTGCCTGATAGTATCGATTTTCATCACGTAGAGCGGTCTTCACACACGTGTTGTTACAGGTGTAGGTGCTAGTTGCACAGTCGCAGACTTGGTGCCATGACCATTGGCCTTGCTGGGCACAGCAGCAGCTGAAGAAGAGGTTATCGTTGATCTTGTCATTGGTAGTCGTACCCTCTCCATCAAACACGGCCGGTGACGTTCCCTTGAGACCAATGATGATGGTGGAATTATTTTCGTCGGCCCAGATATGCCCCCTGAGTCCATCGGTCTCCCAGCCGAAATCAGCACTCCTATTGAACGGCTCTCCAACTTCTTCCCAGTCCGGCATACCGGGTTTCTCCACATATGCATCGGACGCGACCAACGCCATGGTCAAGACGGTTTCTTTATCGGTGACATCGGGGCCCAAGACGTCGTCGACAGCCCATGCAGATGGGCTGCTCGCGATGACATAACCGCGTTGGCGGGCCTCGGCAACCAACGGATCTATAGTGCTCGGCCGTCGATCAACCAGACGCTCAATCTTCCGAGGTTGACTCTTTGCCTTCAAAGGCATTATTCGCTCCGCAGCATGTCCATCTTCGCCGGCCAACCATACCTCAGCCTCTGGCTCAAGAATGTCTTTCCTTCGGTGAAGCCCAGGGTGGCGGTACGTCCCGTGGTGGTATATGTGACGTAGTGTAAAGGTATGCTCGGCCGGTTGCGGCGGTTCTGGTATTAAAGGTGTGAGTAACGGCGTGTCTGGGAATGTCGCCTCTTGGTTTTGGAGGCTAGCAGCCGCCGGAGAGGCGGATATTGCGAGGAACGACAAGAGCAGTTGAGCTGTCACTCTGCCGGCGGAGTGACATGTTGAACCCTGGCGTTTCCGCCTCGAACCCATGGCTGCTGCTTTTATACCGGATTTAGGGCGACAGGAGAAATGAATGTGTAAGTTTTGTAAGGTTATTGATGGGTAGATTAGATAACAGGTAGATGAAAAGAAAAAAAAAATAAAAGAAGTCTCGATAGGAGGTGAGTATTAAAACGTTGAATGATGGGATAAAGGTAAGGTAGGCGTATGTCCAGTGATCACGGCACCTGGAGTCCCCACACGAACCTGGGGCTGTTATCGCGTGGACAGTAGTGCTGCCTATCGGGTTATCTCCCTATGACAACATTGGTCCAGCCTGACAGCTTACTAGGTAGCAGGTAGGCTGCTGGCCATGAAAGTTCCGACCACCGAGCCTTACCCTTAGGTAACCTTACCATTTAGGTTGGCCATGTCCTTGGTAAGTACCTATGTACCCAGTCCTTGATTAAGAGTACGAGGTAACTAAGACATTCAGACATTAGGTCATTCTAGCAACATGCTCAGATCTGTCAGTGTTTTCAAGATTTTTATACATAGCTAGCATAAAAATGACCTGTTCCAAACCCGAGATTTCACATAGGTGTCATCTACTATTATCGTCTGTTTTGCTGATCTACCTCGCAGGCTGCACACATATGTATAGGTATGTAGACATATATCCTACCGTATCTCCATCAGGTGCTTGCATGAACATTGGTCCTATGTACATAAGCTGGTACCTACATGCGAGGCTTACAAGGATAAGTTGGTAGCTCCCTATCATGTGTTAATTGGGAACGGTAAGAAGGACCATGTCCAAAGTGAGATGCCCGAAATCAATAAGAAACATAACAGGCTGATATAGTCCAAAGCGGCATTCAAAACTCTAAGACATAAACAAATGACATGTTTAAGGTGGGTATATTATATATGTAGGTAGGTACGTAGAATATATTTGTTAGGTAGGTAGTGACCTACATGTAATATAGAAGTATTTAGGTTTGAATTCTACCCCTGAGGCAAGGCTAAGCTATATACCTAGGTACATATGTGCTTACCTAAGTCCATTATTAGCCCGTTATCATTTATCATGTATCGATGTGGAGCTTAGCTTCCATTATCATCTTACACTTAGCTAAGGTGCTACAAATACCTACCTATCTAAGTACAGTATCTATCTAAGTGCAGTACATGTATCTAAGTGGGTAACCTAGTAACTTGTACATGCAGATGCAGATCCAGAGAGCTTCCCGGAATAGCAAACTCCCTCTTACAACAATCTGCACACCTGCACACCTACACAACTGCTAAACATAACACATTCGCTCTCGTCTCTCATAATCTTTGCTATTCCTCATTGTATCTGGCCTTGATGCACACTCTATCCATGTTTTGCCCTGCTTAGCCTTAATGGCTCTCCTTTTATCTGCCATAATCTGATAGAGATAATAATACCACATATATTGTCGTCTTGGTATACCCTATACCCTGAGCCAGCTCGTATCTTCCGTGTCCATAGTGGAGAGGTATGATGTCCCTGCAACATGTTTCATACCTTTGTTAAATACTTCATGCTCTTCCGCATTGCTCTATTACATAGTAGCTCTTTAACTAATAACATTACATCCAGCTTCTCACACTTCTTCATGGCGCCTACTACCCCTTCCAAAGGCTCCGAGCCAAAACCCGGATCGCTTGCCACCTCGAGCACTTTCCCCCGTCACTCTCCTTCGCAAACGAAAGATCCTCGACCCACCCCCCAACGCGCAAATACCACAGAGAATGGTGCTATCCCGCCTGTTACAATTACCCAGGAAACTCCACCACAAAGGCAGAAAGAGAAGATGGATACATTTGAGTCGGAGACTATTGATGATGTAGTTGAAGCACCCCGCGCTTCGGTGGATATGGACGATATACCAATTGAGCTGATTAGCAAGGCGGACAAGTTGAGTTCAGACGAATCTTGGCCTGGCCTGGACACGACTAATACGTTTACCTCAGCTTCATCGACTCGCTTTCCGCTAAGGTTCACCCCTCACCACCGAATATCGATCATCTGTCTAGGCTATTTCAAGATTTTTATCACGTTGCTGCTTCACATATCCGAACCCATATAGACAGCCTTGCTACCCGACAAATGCGAGAAACTTCGCCAACTCCGTCGAGTTATTCTAAAAGCTCACCAGCCAGCTTACTAAGAGCCAAAGCGGCTTCCTTTACTAACAAGGAGAAAGCTAAAGAAACACTAGTCAAGGGAGAGCAACAAATGCTCACGGCTGAGGAGTTTGCTGATAGAAAGCGAGCTAAGAAGGCACTGGAGCAGAAGAGGGTCCTACTGGAGGAGGCGGTTGAAAGACGGCTTTGCGAAGGGATTTATGACCGCATATATCGGCATCGGACTACCCAAGATGAGGCGCAGGACGACAAGCTTAGATCCAAGACGGCCGCATTGGCTCTTGTTGGCATTGGCCCTGCAGATTTAGGCGTCGACCTCGGAGAAGTTTCCGAGGACACTCCTGAAGCCCGCATGAAGAAGCAAGAACAGATTCGAGAATACTTAGACCAGGCCCGGAAAGATCTGATGTTGATGCATGAGAAGAGGTACCCCCTGGGCAAGCTTAATCATCTCAAGGCTGCTCATAAGAGCATCGTTGACACGTTGTCTCACTTTCATCCTTCTTCGTCAGCTGACGAGATTATGCCGATGCTCATCTATACGCTGATAACTATGCCGCCTGAGAAACTCGCTGTAATTAGCGATTCCAATTTCATACAGAGATTTCGATGGGAAGAAAAGCTGGAGGGAGAAGCCGCATATTGCTTAACAAATCTCGAGGCCGCAATCACTTTCTTACAGACAGTAGATCTTGCCAGTCTTAGAGCGGACGAGGCGTCGTCGGGCCCCTTAAAATCAGAGAGCCGGCCTGAGATGCAAAGGACGGAGACCTTCCCACCTGCTTACACGGCAGGCTTATCCGCGACAATATCAAGTACGGTTGCTGCAACTCATGACAATACCAAGAGTGCAAAACCTTCACCGTCATCCGACAGCTTGCGGGCTGCTATCCAACGCCGCAGGTTGAGCGACCTTATTCAAAGTCCAGCCCAGGCTTTTGGGAATGCAAGCGATTCGCTGTTTAGCACAGCCGACCAAGGTTTCAAGAACATCGGAACTAGTCTAGGCGATAGCTATAAGTTCTTACTTGGTAAACTTCGAGACAGTTCCGCTAGCGGACGGGAACTAGTTGTCCCACGAACCCTAGACGAGGCGCGGAAGCTCATAGGCACCCCGCCTCCAGAAGATGATACTTCGGTTGATGGGAATTCGGCACATGGACCCGAGGATCCCGAGCGGCCAACGCCTGGAAAGGATGATAAATTATTATCCCTTGTTGGTGGTAAAAGGCCGGTAAGGGATCGAAGTACAGACAGTACAAGGAGTGCTCAGAGTACAAGCAGCTCTAAAAAGGTACTGTTCGCGGAGGATAATAAGGAGAGAACTCCTACTCCAACCGCCACGTCGTCGCCTGCATCATCTAACCCGGCCTTGGTCGAATCAATGCGGAATCTGGGCAATTCTCTGAATCCCATGAACCGCTTCTCGGGAATAAGCATGATGCGTGGGTTTGGACGCGCGGCGACGATTCCTGTGACACCTACGAAGGATGGTACTGCTAAGACGACAGACGGAGGAGACTTAGCTACGGTGAGAATCTTAGGAATATTTACACCGAGTATATTATACTGACATATTCGCCTAGGCATTTCCAGATATCGCCACGGCGCTACCGCCGAAAGATATCCCAAAAATAGATCCGCCCAAGAAGAAATTTATGGAACTCCAGAACCCTACAGACCTAAGGATTGGCGATGTCTTAGAGCTACTGCGAGACTACCGCCGGTTGGCTGGTGCTCTTAAGGATATGGATGCTTTCAAGGAATAGGCGGTTGGTTCGTTCTTTATATATAACTAAACTTTACTACGATTGCTGGAAACATACGCACGTATCCTATCTATAGCGCATTTTGCATGGCTTTGGAGTTTTTTTTTTTTTTTTTTTTCGACGGAACGTCGCAACTAAGATGGAGGAGGGTTTTGATCTTATATAGAGGAAGGCAATGGGAGTTGGCCGGGTGAGAATCTAAGTGAGACGCTGATGGTAACTCACACACTTAACACCATACTCACGTTCACGTCTCAGCTACAAATCATCAGATAAAATGAAATCAAATAACAAACAGACAAACACTTTAAAAACCAAAAAAGGGATGATTATGTGCAACTATGCATTATCTTCGTATTGTATTGTATTGTATTGTATTGTATTAATCAAGGGGGATGGGGATATATAAACTATCAACAGGACCCTGACTTTCAACTTGACTTGGCTCGAACTCGAACTCGTAAAGCAAAGCAAAACGCCGACTTTCGAGAAACGGAAACACTTAGTTAGTAAGTAGTAGTGAAACGGGCTGGCTGGCTCACAGGCTCACAGCAAGACGAGGCCCCAAAACGCATGGCCAGCCCTAATGACAGTCCTTATTTTAGCGTACCGTAGTTCCCCCAGCGTAGGAGGCATCGAGATGACACGCAGTTGCACAATATACCACACACATCGCAGCCCGATCGATGCGGCTCCCTAAAAAGTAGCCTAACCTAATCTCTTTCTCTCTCTCTTTAAGCTCAGACCCCCTAGCATAGCATAGCATAGCATAGCACAGGTAGCTCATAGCCAGTCAGCTTTTTTCCTCCTCATATTTCCCCTCCATGCATACCTCACGTCTCCCCGTCTCTGTATTAACTTGCTTCCGTAGCGACATAGATAACCTAGCCTAGCCTAGCCTAGCCAGCCAGTGTCGCCCCTGCGAAGGTTCTCCTTTTAATCCGACCACGATTCCTCCTCCTCCTCCTCCGACCTCCCAGCGCATACAAGGGGGTAGTCCGCAACATGAAAAAAAAAAGTATAAATGCAGTCTAACGCAGCTGATTGGGTTCGAGCGCGGAGATTCCTTGCCCGCCTTACTTGTTATTAAATACGTACGTATGTCTGTACGTGTGTGTGTGTGTGTGTTTGTTTGTATGTAGTAGCCCTGGCACTCTTATAAGTCAGGCCACGCTCGACTTGCCCCAACTCGACTCGAGTTGACTTGGGAGATTTAGTGATACCCATTAGCCTTCTTCGTCGGACTAGCCCTGCCATTCGTAATATCCTGGAGCGGCGCCCCCGCCCCCGCCGCCGCAGCACCAGGAGCAGCACCACCGCTATTGCTATCGCGGCGCTCAGGTCCGGAAATCAGCTTCTCCATGAAGCTGATATAATCGAACTGGGGGACGCCGCGATCCTGCGCCATGTCGGGGCCATTGTGTTGAGGCACAATCTCGCAGAGCTTCTCGATGACGTCGTCGGGGACGAGGGAGTGGCGCAGGTCCATCTCGGTGACGTACGGCTTGCCGTCGGCCACCTCGCGGAAGCTCTGGAACACCTGCTCGGCGGTATTCTGGTCCTCCGTCACGTCCACCATGAATCGGATGAACTGCTCGAATGTGACTCTGTCGCGACCCCGCGACGTCTCCGCGAAGTAGTCGTGCATCTCGTCCTCGCTAAACACCAGACCCAAGGACGCCAGTGCCGCCGAGAACTCCAGCTCTGCCAGAGAGTTCGTGTCGTCCCGGTCGAAGTATCGGAACACGGATTCGAACTCTTCTAGCTGGATCGGTGTTAGGTTCGTCATGCTGCGCGCCACCATCTGGTTCTCTAAGAAGGCGAGCTTCTTCTGCACCGACGACTTGATGAGCCCCAGTTCGTATAGCAGCTCGTCGTACGTGTAAGTTGTGAAGTCGTTCTCTTCGATGTTAGCTTCCTGACACTTGGCGTCGACGGCTGCGATCTTTTCTAGGTAAGCGTCCAGCGGCGGCAGGTTATCGCTTAGTTTTCGCACGTGCAGAAGTTGATCTTCTACATCTCCTTCGAGACCCGAGATGGCTATTTGCATTGTATTAAGAGCCAGCGCAAAGTCGTTGGCCTTGTCGGCAAACGATTTACGTAGGGCGTTCTTGATACTGCGGTAATGGTCAGCGAAGGAGAATCAACTATGCCTAAGAGGAACTCACTCTCGAATAGTCTCGTTAATCAGTTGGGCGCGCATCATCTCAGCCTCGGTTAATTTAGCCCATTCTCTATCCGTGGTCTCTAACGACAGCTCTGGAGGGGGCTCATACGCTCTAAGTCGGTAGGTCCCAAGCTTAGTCTTAATGTTTCCTAATAACGTAGCCAGGTCACTCTTCTCGGCGACCCATTCTCTCTTCTTACCCCTCTTATAAGATGCGAACTCGGTTGCTTGCCTCTTTGCGTCGACGTACGTTCCTTCGAAAGTTGCTTGCTGCCATTGTTCTACTTGCTCCCTGATCTGTCGTAACAACTCTGCCATCCGCTTCTCGTAGGCACTCTGCATCTCCCATGCTCCTTGCATGTTGTTAACGAACTTCTCTACTCGTCGGCCAGCATTCTCTACCTTCTCCATCTGCGAAAACGCGTGGAACCAGTAGGCGATATACGTCATCAAACTCCTCTCATCAGGCTTAGCAACATCGCAAACATCTTCGACATCAAGCAAGTCGGGGATACCGATCTCCTTACTGGCGATATCGAATGCTAGTTGCATGTTCCCTCGGTGGTCGGATTTGTCTAAAGCGTCGTAGTCGATAAGATCGGGTCGATGGATGTCTAACAGCGCGCAGAAGGCGAGTCCATCGTTCCAGCTACTACTGAAATCCCGAACGTCGACTTCGTCGTAACAGGCCGTTTTACGTTGACACCACAGGAGAAGACCCTCCTTGGCTGTCATACCCTCCTCGTTAATATCGCTAATGGTAAATCGCAGAATAAGAGTCCAAATAAGACCTAGGATAATTTTGCGATTCCCGTCGACTACATCTTCTGCACCGATATTGGTCATCTGAATCCCCCTCGACGTAATAAAGTTGAGCGCCGTGTTGGCATTCTCGAACTTCTGTACTCGCAACTTCGGTTTCGCCGCATATCGTCCCAACGATTCGTTGGACAAGCATTCGAGCAAGTGTATTAAAAGCACCTACGAATTAATATTGTCAGCTAAAAGATATATCGGTCTGGCAGCGGATATACCTACAGCATCGCTGAGGTCGGCAACGAGATCCTTAACCACTAAACCCCTCGGCAAAATCTTGTTATTCATCCTAACATTCCAGTCGTGTTAGTTACTGCTACTAGCAATCTCATCGTAAAAGAAGTATCAAATGAAATGGCGGCTAACCATTTTGTAAACGTCTTCTGTTGGACGTTGATCCACTGGTGAGCCATCTTGGATGAGGCGAGGCCCCCCGGCCGCTCAGGGGAAGCTTAAGTAGAACGAGCGGGCGCGATGCAATTCGAAGTCGTATTTATGCGATCCTTTTCGCCTTCGACTATTTATCGCTTTCCGAAGAAGTCGAAGACTAGATACTAGATACTAGATACTAGGATACGACGAGCGTGGATCGCAAATACTTGAATTCGATTCGGGCTGCGATCGGTTGGGTAGAATTATTATTCGAAAGGTCTCCTTTATTGCGGGATCTCGGCTTTGTAGAAGATGAAATATTGTAGCAGGATTACAGGCGAGGCGAGGCGAGGCGCGGCGCGGGATCGGGTTGAAATACTAATGGACTAATGGCTTAATGGCTTAAAAGGCATACAACAATTAAGAGGCTGGAGAAATAGTAGTAAATACAGGTTAACTCTGCATAATCACTGTTTCTCTTCTCTTCTCTTCTCTTTCTCGTGGTGTTGTGTTGCTAACGTTGCATCGAGCTGCCGAGTTGGGAATGCTTTGGTGATTGTGTACATCTTTACATCCTTTGTGTACTTCTTTCTGCCTCTTTCGACGTCCATAATTGGTTGCTAAGGGGATCCGATCATCCCCCTTATTCTCCCAGCCCCGCTACGGGGTCCCTATAATTATCGATAAGGAGACAAGTATGTACATACATGGTAACTCCTAAATGTTGGAAGTGGATTTGTGGGCTGAGGTCCCAGGGTCCCTCGTAAGATCTATTGATGGTAGGTACCTAGGTACCTACATAGATAGGTGCTATGTACATACAGATATGAAGAGGTACGTAGGTACATAATATATCTCTCCACACCGGCCTGCTGCATACATACATGTATGTATGTACATGTAGGTAGTGAGGTATCCTATGTATGTACACAAAAAGCAGTTGCCCGGGAATAGAGTTTCGCCGCCATTGTAGAATCGGCTAATTCCATAGAATTATTAATTATTTTTTGCTGCGTCAGCCCAGTAGTTTAAGCTTAAAACTCAATCGAATGTTTTTACTTTTATAACCGTCGTCCGTGATAGCGGTTTGTCGGTTTGATCATCTTAGACATGGCTTGCAGGTCAAGACTCGCTCCCGCTTTAAACCGGGTAGCGATACCGAGTTTGAGAAGATCCGTGGCGGTTGTCAATCCGGTCATCAACCCGATCATCAACCCGGTCATATCTGCTGCGCGACGTCTATCAAACACCGCTCCGAGGAGGTTCCGAGAATCCAGCATAAGATGCGCCGGATTCACAACCGATTCCTACCCCGAAATCAAGCGGGATGGCCGTTTTGCTCAGATAACAAATGAGCACGTGGGCTATTTCAAGAACCTTCTCGGCAAGGATTCGGCTGTCGTCGACGGTGTAACCGGCAATGCCGGGGAAGATGAGATAGAACCATTCAATATGGACTGGATGCGGAAGTACAAGGGCCATTGCAAATTGGTGCTGAAACCGGGATCTACCGACCAAGTCAGCAAGATCCTGAAGTATTGTAATGAAAACATGTTGGCTGTCGTCCCTCAAGGAGGTAATACCGGTCTTGTCGGCGGCTCTGTACCTGTATTCGATGAGATCGTCATCAGCACTAGCCGAATGAACCAGATTCGATTCTTTGATGAAGTGACCGGTGTCCTAGTTGCGGATGCAGGTGTCGTACTGGAAGTAGCCGACCAGTTCCTCGCCGAGAAGGGTTATATTTTCCCCTTAGATCTTGGTGCTAAGGGTTCCTGCCACATCGGCGGCAACGTCTCGACCAATGCTGGCGGGCTGCGGTTGTTGCGGTACGGAAGCCTACACGGGACTGTCCTAGGCGTCGAGGCCGTTCTTCCCGACGGGACAATCTTGAACGACTTGAGCAGGTTGCGGAAAAACAACACCGGCTACGACTTAAAGCAGCTTTTCATCGGCGGAGAAGGAACTATTGGAATGATCACTGCAGTATCGATGCAATGCCCCCAACGATCTAAAGCTGTTAATGTTGCGTTCCTCGGTGTTGAATCTTACGATAAGCTCCTGCAAGCTTTCAGGGAAGCTAAGACGCAACTTGGCGAAATCTTATCTGCCTTCGAGTTAATGGACTCCCAGAGTCAGGACATTTTCCACAAGGTCAAGGGGAACAAACGACCTCTTGATGGCGAACACCCTTTCTACTGTCTAATAGAGACAAGCGGTTCAAACTCCGAACACGATAGCGAGAAGTTGGAAAACTTCCTCGAAGATGTCATGTCCAAGGACATTGTTAGCGACGGTGTTATGGCACAAGATGAGACCCAATTCAGGTCGCTATGGAGCCAAAGAGAAGGTATCACGGAGACCCTAGGGCACTGGGGTGGAGTATACAAATACGACGTGTCGATCCCCATAAAAGAAATGTACCAGCTTGTGGAAGATACCAGGAAGAGGCTAGAAGACGCAGGGCTAAAGGATGACACCGGAGAGTCTCCTGTCGTCGACGTCGTTGGTTACGGTCATATGGGAGACTGCAACTTGCACCTAAATATTGCTGTGCGGAGATATGACAAGAAGGTAGAGGAAGCTCTCGAGCCGTTTGTTTACGAGTGGATCAGCAAGAGGAACGGCAGCATCAGTGCCGAGCACGGCTTAGGTATTGCTAAGAAGAAGTACATCGGGTATAGTCGAAACGAGACGACGGTAGGATTGATGAAGCAAATTAAGAACCTCTACGATCCAGTCAGTATCCCCTCATTCCGCCTCTTTGGTCTTTAGACTATACTAACATGATCTCCAGAATGGCATTATGAATCCTTACAAGTACATATAGAGATGAATTGTACACTTGTAAAATTTATAGCGTCTTCAACAGATGAATTTAGGTTATTCCAAGGCTAGGTCACTGTATATATGGACTCAAAAGGAGGTTGGAAATGAAAAAAAGGATACCCCATGAGCAATCTGTAAGGTAAACTACATACCCAAAGTTTCTCTACAGATGAAACGTCTGACTCTACATGAAAACTTATACAACGATATAAAAATATAAAAAGTATTTACAAGTATATACGCCTACTTCCCTTAGTGTATCCTATGTAAAAAGCCTCAATTCTCGTGAAATCTCAATAGTTATTCAGAGCAAACTAGGTACCTAGGTACCTAACCTATACATGTTACATGAGTGGGTATAAGTCTTATCGATAAGAAAGACACATCGAATTTGATAAGACAAAAAAGAGCCCGTCCAGGAAATTTACATACTTCGTCCTCGAGTAAGTAGATATCGTCGCACCACAAGACCACCCCCGTGCCAGACTCGCCCTTACCCTTCTCAAAGTACATACATTAGGTACATACATGCATTAGGTACCTACGCAAGATCCGCACCGCAAAAATGGCCGACGGCAACATCAACCTCAACGACTTCGACCTCAGCAAGCTGAACGGGAACGACAAGGCCGAGCTGCGCCAGTTCTTCGCCAACGAGGGCCAGAAGGCTCGCATCCAGACCAGTACGTTACGTAGTTTCTCTCCGGGACCCTGACTGACCCCTTCGTCCTTGTACAAATCACTACCTACCTACCTACCTACCTACCTACCTAATCTACCCAATCCTCCCTCCCACCTCACCCCGCCTCCGCGCAAAAACCCACAAATCAAGTATCGGTTACCTAGGTACTAACACATATTCCTCCCTCCCCCCTCCGCAGCCGTTCACTCCCTAACCGACATGTGCTTCCGGAAGTGCATGACGAGCACGGTCCGCAGCGGCAAGCTGGACAAGGGCGAGGAGGGCTGCATGGTCAACTGCGCGAACCGCTTTATCGACGTGAGCCAGTTGACCGTCAAGCACCTGCAGAACTTGCGCCAGGGTTAGATGGATATTATGGGAAATCCGTGGTATGGGATTTTCACGATCGATATGTGCCGGCCGTGAGAGAATACGTTAGGTATGATGAGGAATTGTATGAATAGCTACATACGAGCATCAAGAACTGGGGGGCTAGGAGCGCATCGCGTGGAACGAACTGTCTTAAACGCGGTATCCGGGGACCGGGGACCGGGTTAAAGGCGCCAGATGGACGTATAAAACTTGTAACCATAAAATCACCACCACTAATAGATCACCTGGGAAGCCAAACCACATTAACAATCAAATCACCTTAAACAAGTTCAATAATTCGTGTCTGAGAAATCAATTCTTTTCCGTTGATCTCATAAGCCTAGCCTAGCCATCCATAGGCAACGCAACGCCGGCCTTTATGCATATAGTCCACCCGGACTCGAGAATGTGCATCTAATCAGCACAATCTGCCATGTCATCACTTGCCAAATCATTGCTGAACCACCGCGCGAATCAGGTATCCCCCTCTCGAACCCGCTAATTTAAACAAGGGCGAGCTTGGTAGCCGCAATGTCGAGGGCGTCCACGTCAGCGGTCAGACGGCAGTAAGCCTTCTTGGAGCCATTAGGTCTGTATCACGTAGTCAGTAAAACCGTACCAAACCAAAACACCACCAAGACCAAAATTTGATAGTGGTCGGAAACCTACCGGATGAGAGTGTTGATCTTGACGGTGTCGATGTCGTAGAGTTTCTTGAGCGACTGCTTGATCTGGGCCTTGTTGGACTTGGGATCGACGATGAAGACGAGGGTGTTGTTCTCCTCGATCTTCTTCATGGCGCTCTCGGTGTTGAGCGGGTGGATGATGATCTTGTGCTCATCCAGACGGGGCTCATGGGGGACAGACTTGCGGTGGTACTTGGGCGAGCGCGAGAGCTGGAGGGTCTTGGGGCGGTGGAAGGTCGTCGAGGTGCGAACCTTGCGCTTCTTGTGCGAGTTGTCCTGCGCCGACCATTAGCATTCCGAGGGGTGGAAACTTTTATGGAAGCCGATCATCACATCGATATCGACATCGACATTGCTATTGTTAACTTACGCCTTTGAGGGCAGCCTTAGCAGCAGCATTGGCTTGCTTCAGACCCTTCGGCGCCTTGGAGGCACCGCCTGTGTAGAGAAAAAACGCATCAGCAATCGCTCTTGAATCAGAACTCGCAAAATCTGCTCTGCTCGATGCATCGGCCAGGAAGACGCGCGCGGAAGCAGCGCCAATTCCGACGAATAATCATCGTGTGGGAAATCTTGTCCAAGACGACTGGCGACTTTATTTATGGTGGTAGTGGTGGTGGTGATGATGTACCTTTCTTCGTAGCAGCCTTGGGACCCATTGTGATTGTGCTGGCAGATGTTGGCTGTTAGTATGACTTCGCGGTTGTCGTCTCGAGGAGGTTGAAAAGATCGAGCGAAGTTCGAGTGGTCGAAAATTAGTTGGAGGTAGATTTTGCAAAATTCGCTTAGGGTATTTTTGCGTTGTGGACCCACTTAGAAGTCTACTGGGTAAACTTCTGTAAAACTTCGGGAGATTTGAACTAGTCCGCCAGTGCATCCTCCAGCCAAAAATTTATGCGTTTGCACGTGACACACATGGACTTCCCGGAACTTCATACACTGTGTTCGCCTATTGATTTGTACTTTGTAGTACAGTGCTTTATATATCAACACTGTATTTATACTTTCCCAATACCAGGCAACCAGAACCTAATGTTCCTTACCGCACAACCTTTAAAAGTACTACGACTTATACGACACAACAGCGACTAGGCCACTAATTTGATACTTTCTGGCGTGATGGGGGTGAATAGGAGAGGCCGAGTGAAAAACTTGACTACAGGGCGACCTCCAACCGTCTTAAAACCGAAGTCGATATCAAGAAAAGCTACCAGGACATTAATTAATTCCCATCATGTACTAGAGAAGAAGAAAGCTCAGGCCGTAGCTAAAGGGGATATAGCTATGCAGGCCGCAGTTGAAGCCGAGATTGCTGCCCTAGGGGGCCTCGAGAAATACCAACAGGCCAGCCTTCAAGGCCAGCGCCTCGACCGCGGGGGAGACAGCTCCCGCGTGCTCATGGAATGGCTTAAGTCGATGGACTCTAGTCTCTCTTCTTCTACGGGAACTCGACCAAGAATGCTTGAGGTGGGTGCGTTGAGTACTACGAATGTATGTTCGAAGAGTGGTGTCTTCGAGGTGGAAAGGATAGACTTAAACAGTCAAAGCGATGGTATTTTACAACAGGACTTTATGAAAAGACCGCTACCTAAAGATGATTCTGAACGATTCGACATAATTAGTCTTTCATTGGTCCTGAATTTCGTCCCTGATGCTATGGGACGAGGTGAAATGCTTCTCAGAACTTTGGATTTTCTCAAGGAACCTGATACAGACAGCTCATCTCAGCTACGTGATATCTTTCCGAGTCTGTTTATGGTTCTACCAGCTCCAGTAAGTCACTTCTCAATATTGTTAAAGTTGCCTCCTATCTTTTTCGGGTCTCGCCGTCGTCCAGGCAGATATAGCTATTGGAATCGGCATGTGATACATGCAAGCAATTTCCTACACGTTTACTTGCTACTACTACTATAACAGATATTGCTAACCAATGAATACTACAGTGCATCACCAACTCGAGATATATGAACGAGGCTCATATAGAGTCCATCATGAGAACATTGGGATACGTAAAAGCCCAGAGCAAGACCACTCAGAAACTCGTCTACTACCTTTGGGTCAGGAAGTCGCTGCTCCAATCGCCTCTTACGTCGTTCAAGAAATTGGAACTTCGATCTGGCCACACTCGAAACAACTTCGCCATCGTGATTCGCGGCTCATCAGGGTGATAGCCAGTTTTTCAATCAAAACTCCAAGTGCCGTTCACACCCACAAGGCTCGCAGATGAGACGCATAGCCACCTAATCGATTAGAACATGTCGACAAAACTTGCGATGGTGGGTACCGTCGCCGCGTTAATCTGATAACGCTCTCGTCGCTTACTCTCGAGAGAGGGTTGCAGTTTGCGTGCACTACCACCTCAGGTTAGTGTCAGTCAGTCGTCTTTCCGCCCTACCCCTTACTTTATTATGTCTCAATCTGCCCGACGTGTATCCCACTGGATGCGCCTCTGACAGCTGGGTTAGCAGGGAGGGCACCTTTCTATCTATCTATCGAGATCGCCAGTCAGTGGACTCGTGTGTGGTGTTAGGTCTACCCCGCAGTCAATCGTCTATCTATCCGATAGGCTTGCATCGAAATTCGGGTCAGGCGACGTCCGAGCCATTTGTATGGGAACCGATTAAACTGCTTTTGGGGCACTCCGGGTTCCCGTCTAAGGGGAACAGTCGAAATATCTGACGATATATTGCCTGATGATTGGCAACGAAGACGCATATCTCACCCATCGCAAGGATCAATTGCTAAAATTCACAATATGCAGCAATGCCTTCGGTCGTATGTGATTACCTGAGCTAGTGTGATATTGGGGAATATATTGGCGATCCTAGTTGAAACGCATACTACCGTTTCTCTCGTTTCTCCCGCTTCTCCCGTAATCGCTAGCGTTCTACGGGGCAACTTTACCCGGGGTCTTCATTGCAGCCACGCTTCGTTACTGGGACTATTGTTGATGGGAAAGTCATAGCGACGACAAGATTCGGCCAGACAAGCGCATATCTGTTCCTTGGGCATAGACAAGGCCATCTCCCGACTCGCCTTAGTCAGGCCAGCTCCAACCGGAGACAAGTTGTTAACCAGCAATGGACCAATGCGATTCGAAACGATTATGAGTTCAAGGGCGTCTGGGTGTCATTACTTCCTTAGCTACATAATACCGACATCTGCTAGACGCCCAATTGGCCAGTCGCGCCTCCTATTTGTCAAGATGGCGTTCCTGGAATGCGTTCTAGACCCTGGGTTGACGACAAGTCCTCGTGGGAGGGAGGAGGCCCTGCGTACGTTGAGGCGGCGTCACCCCAATCGGGAATATACATAGTCACTATGTCACGATTCAGGACTGGAGTTGCTAGCGGCAACGGCGAAAGCGGGTGCCTTTCTTTACCTGCCTATGCACACACAGACGTACATACATACATACGGTACATATGGAGATGGGCTTGGCTCCAGTTGATGAAGACCAGACCCCCCCGCTTTGGTCAGATGACGGACGGACGATCAAGCAATCAAATCAACTATACAATTCGTTACCTAACATAATGCAGCACATGTATAGACTGATAGCGGATACCCCTTAGTTACGAGTCATGTAACCTGGTGTAGGTATACTATGTTCATATGTACGTAGTTCGTTTACCCCGGATTCCACCCTGTAGCACGGAAACGATGTCCCAGCCACGATCGCCGACCTTCTTTTTAAATCATACGTAGCCGGGGGGCCGTCGTGAAACTGCCCACTAGTTTATCATCACGCGTGCGCCCGCGTTGGAGATCGCCGGGGGGGTCGCTGCGGGGTCGGAGACTGGATAGACCCATTGGAAACAGGCTAGCTACCTGGGCTTCGCGGAATCAATGCGTGTAGTGTAGTGTAGTGTAATCGTGCGTTATTGCCGGGACTTTCTGATGGGCTAGATGCTAGTTTACGTTGACCGTTACTCGCCTCCCGAGTGATGCGGAAAATTGCTTGGAGGATGATGATAATTGCCAGCTGTAAGGGGTCACTAGCGATATCTATCATTGGAGAACCCCATCTACGATTCCGAGACATCAACAACCGGTGAAACTAGATGATGCTACGCAAGTATACCTGTCTCCGATCGATTCGAAGAAACACCAATTCCTGTGTTTCGGTTCTCATACTAGATAGAACAATGGATGATTTCAAAAGGGCACGGTTTCTCTGCCTACTAAAGCAATAGTCGCTTGACTATCTAGGCCCGATCCGCACGAAGCTACGGGTGGCTAGCCTTTAATCATCACGCTTGGGATATAGAGAACACTTGGATCCTCTAGGAAACGATCGGTCTGCTAATTAGCCTACAAATCGTAAGGGGGGGGGGGGGGGGGGGGGGGGGGGGGGGGGGGGGGGGGGGGGGGCGGGGGGGGGGGGCGGGGGGGGGGGGGCGGGGGGGGGCGCGCGGGGGGCGAC